>NW_022474207.1:2557055-3097350 GCF_003357145.1 Venustampulla echinocandica
CCCCATCCAACGCCCCCTCCTCCACCCCCTTCAAAAACCCATCCTGCGCCTCCCTATCCCCCCATTTATCATCCGCGCGGTACGTCACCAGCAACCTATGCTTCGCGAGGAAGGGATGCAAAGGCTCGAGTGTATGGGCGGGGGGATAGTACTTCACATCTAGTAAACGCACGAGCGTATCGTAGCCTAGGAGGTGGACCTGTTCCGTGTCCTGGTTATAGGATGCTCCTTCTTCGAGGATCGAGATGCTTTTGTCGATGAAATATGGCTGTTTCGTTACGCCGATGTCGACTGTTAAGCGCGCGGAACCTGCTGCTTGCTCTGATGGTTTTGACGGGAATTCGGAAATTAGTTCTTCGGCGAGGAGACGGAGCATGCAGAGGCGTTGGGGGAAGGAGGCTGGCGTGGGGTCTTTTTTGTCGGCGTTGGTGGTGGCGAGGAGGAGGAGGATGTGTTTTCTGGTTGTGGGTGAGGGGGGCAGGTTATCTTGGAGGAGGGCGGTGCGGGCGATGTGCAGGTGGGCGAGGGTTGGGGGGTTGAAGGAGGAGTCGAGGACGTAGAGGGTTTTTGGGGGTGGGGGAGGTGGTGTTGTCGAGGTGGGAGATATGTGAGGGAGGGAGGTGAGGATTTTGAATTTGGAGGGGGAGGTGCTGAAGGTGGAGAGGAGGGTGGAGTAGTGGGAGAGGAGATGTGAGCGCATTTCGGGGTTGGAGGGGTTGATTGGGGTTGTGGATGTTGGTGTGGCCATTCTTTGGTTAAGGGTTGTGATTAGGATTATGAGGATGGGGATGGGGATGAGGCGGGTTTCAGGAGTTGAGAAGATATTAGTTGAGGGAATGAGTGAGGTTGTAGATGTAATGTGATGTGATGTCAACTCCATGCAAGGCTGAACATATGCCGCGCAAGGCTGCGGCTTGTGTTTGCCCTGTTTGCTATCACCGCTTGGTGCTGCATCTATTAATTTCCCAGCGCATTCTGACAACCAGCCGAACAACGTCAAACCTCGTCCTCAAGACTTCTTTTAATTTGTGGCGGGACAGCCACCGCTAGATACGATGGCTGTTATAGAGAATTGGTTACCTCCTTCGAGAGAGAATTGGGAATTGGCTGTCTACTTGTTCCAATTCTTCCCTCTTGTAATTAACCCCCCCGTCCACATCCGCTCTCCCAACCCAAATACAAAAATACTGATTCATGTATCGTAAGATCGCCGCTCTACAATGGATTATATCCTGGTATGGAGCTGGAAAGACCTCGACAAATAGCAGCTTCAACATTCCGGGCAAAATTGCGTGGATCACGATGGAGGTACCTGGGTTCATGACGGTGCTATACATCGTCAACACCCTCCCCGCTGAACTTGGCATCAGCGACTTGCCGTGGCAAAACAAAGCTATGGCTGGGCTTTTTGTAAATCTCCCATCCAACTTTATCCCCTTTCCACGGAATCGATTCCCATTCTAACATCCACCAAGACCATCCACTACATCAATCGCGCTATCCTAGGCCCTCTCCTCGCTCCCTCCATGTCCCCCATCCACCCCCTCGTCTGGATCGCCGCCCTTGCCTTCCAACTCACCAACGGCCTCTCAATCGGCGGCTACCTAGGCGGCTACGGTCCCACCGCGTCCTCCTCCTGGCACCTAGCGCACTCTCGCATAGGGCTGGGACTTCTCGTATGGACCCTCGGTCTCGCGGGGAATATCTACCACGATGAAGTACTGCGCCAGATCCGTCGGCCCTCGCAGTCTAACAAAAAGAACCCCAACGTGCACAAGGTGTACAAGATTCCCACTGGGGGCTTGTTCAAGTATGTTCTTTATCCCCATTATTTGTGCGAGTGGATTGAGTGGTTGGGGTTTTGGATTATTGGGGGTTGGGCGTGTGTGCCTGCGAGGAACTTTGTGGTTAATGAGGTTGCCACTATGTTGCCTAGAGCAGTGAGCGGGAGGAAGTGGTATATTGACCGGTTTGGGAGGGAGAAGGTTGGGGGACGGAGGGCGGTTTTGCCGGGAGTGTTGTGATGCGGTTCGAATAGCTTCTTGTGAGTAACTGTCATGCGTTTCGTACTCTGTGTATACTTTCTCACAACAGCACGCACAGGATGAGGGTCCCCTGGAACTCCTAAAAAGATAGGCACAAGAATGGCAGGAAACTTTAAAATGCAGTAGCTATTGGGATTCTTCGACTGTTGAATTATTTCGCCCGCCCAGCGTGGGGTTTAGGCATGCGATAGAAAGACAGATCAACGCTATATTACATATAGACATAAGAAGAAATAGATTTTGTCAATCGAGATTATATAAAATTTCAGATATTCCAAACGCCCTGAATTTAAAATTGAGACGCAGGTAGATCCTGGAGTCTGAATATAGTTGTGGAAGATGCACTAACAAGATCCATATCCAGGGAACTAACATGGTGCCGCCGATATCCCGATATCAATGCGGCGAGGTCTAGATCTGGGGACACTCCACCCACCCCTCATAGTAGTTCTGACAATATATACAAATCATGTGCGCGTTTAAAGCCAGAGAGAATCAGCACATGGGAACTGAAGCACTAAACTGGTTATAAGCGAAAGAAAGTAATCTTCGGATTGAATGAGAGCCAAATCGCATAGAGATGGCGAAAGAGCCCAATTTAGGTCCGGTATAATTGATATACTGGATTTAATTGACGGGGTAGCAATGATGCTACTGCTTGCAGCGAGGGGAAGGAGGAGAGGATAGGACTATACTGGATTGGATTGGCTTCTGTTGTCTCCGGTTTGAGAGTCCGTTTGCAGAGAGCCCAGAAGAGTCTGTGTTGCAGGGCTCATCTGCACCGGAGATCTGCGTGATCGCGATGGATTCCAGCATTGACGCATAGGATTGCAATTGCCTTGTAGCTGCTTAATCCAAATTCCGAATATCTTTTATTCTCTTCTCTTGAGGTGTTTTTGGTAGGAGAAAGGAATTTTCGCTACGCTGTGGGACTGTGATACAGCTGTCCCACTAACGGCTAACCTTATCCCTAAGGCAGCACAAGACCACGTCGTCACTGCTCTCCCTTGCTAGTGCCAGGTACTCGAAACTCGCCCGCCAAGTTGGTTGAGCATCTTCACTACGTACCAGTACCCACCATCATCCTTATCGATTATCATCGGCCTCAATCTATACCATCAGCGCCATCTATTATCATCCCTCGCGCTGGCCGTCGGGAGTCTACCATTCCAGCTGCGAGCCATAACTATCGCAATCTACCGAGGCAATGTCCGACAACCCTTCCTCGCCGCTGCTTGGCAGTCCCGCCAGATCCAGGTCCAGCTCGCTCTCCAAAGACTCACGCCACTCTGATGATTTACACGAAGATACGCCTTTATTATCACGGTCCGACGATACTCCTCGATATGATGGATCACAAGATGGTGCAGAGGAAGGGGTGCCTTCGGCGGCTGCGATATCGTTGCGATCCTTGCAAAATGGGCATGGCTCGTCGTCATCGCTGGCGTCAAAGGGCGTTCGACGATGGCCAGCAGTCGTGTTTGCTGCCCTTCTCGCGACAATCATTATAGCCATCACTCTCGGTGCATTCTTTGCTCCTGGCGCTGTTGAAGAGTACGCCAAAGAGGCCTTGGTTATCGAGCCAACGAATCTATCGATAGACTCTATCACTAGCACTGGTGTGAATGCGAGGATCCAAGCTAGTTTTAGAATGGACGCCTCAAGAGTGGCGAACGAGCATATCAGGAATATCGGTCGCTTTGGCACTTGGATTGCCCATAAAGTCGAGACCCAAGAAGCTAAAGTGGAAGTCTACTTACCGGAATACGGAAATCTCCTTATCGGCACGGCTACTGTACCACGAGTCGTGGTCAATATCCGGAATGGGGAAACAACCCTGATTGACTTCATCGCAGCACTAGAGCCAGGCAATATTGAAGGCATCCGACAGGTCGCCAATGACTGGCTCGAGGGCCGCCTGGGTACATTGAGGGTACTGGGCAAGACGAATGTTGGCCTTAAAACTGGCTTGATTCCCCTTGGGACTCAGACCATCTCAGAATCACTTATGCTTGAAGGTCAATCCCTCTACCGTTCTTTTGCGTCCTTTTATTTGGGGGAGAAGGTTTTAGCGTAACTCGAGAGGAGCTTTAATAGAGCTGGTGCCATCCCTAGGAGGAACGGTACGCAATCTAATAAGTGTTAGACTTTCGCTTGTTTCCAGACACTGTCAAATCTTCGAGCAATCTTGGTCAAGGTGGCATATGGACGTAGCAATGGCTAATACCGAGTTTAGGCGACCACCTAACTATTCCCGAGTACAATATCACGCGCCTCAATTTCCATGAGATTCCTCTTTCCTCTAGTGGCCGTCGGGGTATGGCTGCAGATGTCTCTCTATCTGTCATAAACAGTTACCCGGTCAAGTTCACCATCCCACCGCTCGGATTTGACATCCTGGTGCCAAACTGCGTGACGGATGATCCGTACATTCGTCTGGCAGAGGCAACAACGGACATTGTCGCCGTGAACCCTATCTCGGAGGTAGAAGTCGGTGTTGAAGGTGTCATTCGGGAGCTCCCCGAGTCACTGATTCAGGACTGCCCACACACAAAATCATCGCCCCTAGATCTGTTATTAGGAGATTACATTCATGGCCAGGAGACGACAGTATTTGTACGAGGCTCGAGTGCCCCGAACGAACACACACCTGAGTGGATTACCCAGATCATATCTAGTGTCACGGTTCCAGTTCCGTTTCCAGGACGCACTTTTGATAAGCTCATCCGAAATTTCTCCCTGGAGGATACCAATTTCAGCCTTCCGGATCCGTTCGCGGAGCCAGGATCGGATGAAGCAAATCCACGAATCTCGGGCAATATCAACGTAATTGCGAGCTTGCCCAAGGAGATGAATTTTGGACTCAATGTTACACGAGTCAAAGCTACAGCCGATGTTTTCTACAAAGGCGATAAGCTTGGAGTGCTCAATTTGCGAAAGTGGCAGAAGGCTGAATCATCACGGATTGATCCTACAGATGGAGAGGAGGCCATGCTGAGAATTCAATCTCTCATCAAGAACGTTCCGCTCAACATCACTGATAGCGACGTATTTTCCGACGTTATACAAGAACTCATCTTTGGTGGAGGCGACGTGATACTTGAGATTCAAGCTCTTGTTGACGTCGAAGTGTCCACGGTCCTAGGGAAACTTCCCGTCAAACAGATGCCTGCTAATGGCGTTGTTCCTGTCAAACGTTAGGAAAAATGTTTCCATTCATTATTCGGCTGGATCCGCACGGAAGCTGACGAGAGCACAGCGATCTCTACAGGCGACGGCTTTCGAAATCTGAACCCAAAGGTCGGCGATCTACGAGTCTTGAGTACGGATAAGACTTCTTTGAACTTCGAGGCCCGGGTCAACTTCACCAATCCCTCTAACTACACCGCCCAAATACCTTTTATCAACATACATGTTCTCAACAATGGCTCTGTCGTCGGCGAAGCTACTGTGAGAAATGTCGCTGTTGTCAAGGGCAACAACACGAATGTGCTTGTGCAGGCGACCTGGGGCCCAGCTAAATTCGGGGCCGAGAAAGGCAGAAACATCGGGCGAGAATTTATATCTCAGTATATTTCCGGATTCAACACCAGCTTGACTTTCCAGGCCCACAATGAATCCATTCCTCACCAGCCGAGACTTGGCCAAGCCCTCAGCAAATTCGGGATAGAGATCCCTACCCCTAGGCTATCCTCACCAGGGCATGGCGACGACGGCAAAGACGGCGAAGATATTGATGATAAGCCCCATTTCATCGACGCTGCTATCTTCCACCTATTCTCCTCTAAGGCTGAGTTCATTCTCATTTCACCTCTACAACATAGCACGATATTCCTCCAAAACATAAACGCTACCGCATTCTATAACCATACCGAACCTGTGGGCAGGATTGAATATGATCTGCCTTTTAAGGTTCCTCCTGGCCGCAGCACAACTCCGAGACTTCCAGTTGAATGGTCGTTTGATTCTGTTGGATATGAAAGGATCAAGGAAGCTTTGGGAGGGAAGATGAAGCTTGATGGGAGAGGCACTGTTGAGGTTAAACTTGAACACTGGTCTGAATCGGTTTGGTATATTGGTTCTGGAATTGGTGCAAGCGTTAAGTTATGAGATATGTTACGATACATCAGGAGTTACGGGTGACGGCGTAATTGGTATATGGAATTTATGATCACAATCGAGGAGTTTTAGGTTGAATTTGGGTGTATATTAGATAGACACAAACAGAGTCCAGCTACAATAAGCCAATTCATAGCGTCAAAATATCAAAACGTGACGTGCTTCAAGTATGAAAAAACGCCAACTCCCCTACCCACCGATCTTTGTAACGTGAGTTGACCATATCTATTTATCCTGGGGGAAGTGTGCTGGCGTCCACAATATCATCGGCATCCTTAATGAGCTCGGCTTCGTTAGGACCAAAAAGTGGCGAACGGGGAAGCGCCATCAAACCAGTTCGTGTGGATTCGAGGATACCGAAGGGACTAATGAGCTTTATGAACGAATCGATTCGGACGGGTTTTGCTGAGCTGGATGGGTTGTCAGTATATGAAAAAGAACACACAGGACAAGGTGACTCACAGTTCCACGATACAGCTATTGGTGCTGATATCCAAAACCTTTCCACCGAACTGATGGGCGAAGTACGTAATCGACTTCAAATGCTCATGCTTATGTCTCAAAGCCTGGCTGAGCAATAACTTGCTGGGATGGAAATCATCAATTGCCCTCAGCTGCTCGGTTCTCTTCTGTGACCACTCTTCCTCGGCTCCCACGCCGTCCGAATCACTTGCGGTAATCTCCCTATGATGGGCCTGTAACTCCTCAAAGTACTCTGGGCCCAGGATGTTGATCTTAGCAAGTAGTAACTCTCGCTGCACCAATGCCGCGGATGTATAATCTAGGACAGCCCATACGGGAACCAAGTCCTCTAGTTGTCGTCGGGCTTGCTCCACGACGCCATCTTGCCCAGAGAGCACGATTGTCATCCGGGAGAGGTCTTCAACTTCGGTGTGGCAGACGACGAGGGAGTCGATATTGAATCCGCGAGCGGCCAGAATGCCGGACACACGTGAGAGCACACCGGGCTCATTTTGCACGAGGCAGTTGAGGATGTGTCGCTTGGGCGGGGCAAGTGAAGGCGAGGGGGTTTCGTAGAGGATGTTGGACACAGCAGCTTGAGCTGACCAAGTCGAAGGGGCGTCTGAGGTAGGAAGAGGGTGGATCTTTCGGTGCAGAGCTTTGTATGCTAGCGCTGCGGTGGAGGAACCTGTTGACTCTGCTCGGGCATGCTGACGGGAAAGCAGGACGGTGGAACTTCGGGGAACGGCTGCTCGAATTGGGAGAGAGAGGAGGGCGCTTCGTGAGGCCATGATAGACAATTGCAAGCCAGTAAGGGCCTTGATGGGATTCCGAGAGTTCTGCCCTTCCTCGATCAGCACCTTGCTCTGCAATTGAGCGATGTTTGTCGATGAGTCCAAGGTGGAGGGAGGGAGATGGCCGAGAGCGGCGACCCGAGGATAGCGAAAAGTTATGGTTGAGTCGAGCTAAGAAGATTTAGCGAGACCTGGGGACGGGCTTTTGTACGCTCAGACAGCCATGAGGCTGAACAACTACAACTTCCACCTCACCTACACCTACACCTGTAGACAACACTTATATTCGTGCAAGTCGCGCCCCCGCACCATCAAGATGGATGATACAGAGCGACGCACCGCAAAGCGTTCGCGCTTCGACCAGACTGTCCCGGAGCCAAAGCGCGCATCTCGATTTGACAGACGATCGCGTTCCCCTCCAGCTGCAAAGCAGTCAGAGTCACGACGAAGCAGAAGTCCGCCTGGAAGAGCCTCGGGCAGTCCCGCACCAGACACCGTAAAGAAAGTCCCTACTGATGCTGCTGCCGCTGCAGGTTTGTTAACTCTTATTAAACTCTGGTCTATATGCTGTTTCTAACGTATTCCCATAGCTGCCGCCGCTGCCAGGATCAATGCGCAAATTCAAGCCAAGAGAGGCATTCAGCATGTCGATGTCCCGCCTATCCGATCTACACTGAGCCCCTCTGCCGGAAAGTCAGCGTCACCAGGAGCATCCGGTGGAGGCAACAGCGCAAGCACAGTTAATGGTGAGATGTATATTGTGGACGGCGACTATATCAAAGACATCGAAGTCAACGATCTGCGCAACCGTTATACACTGACCAAAGGTGCTACTCAAGAGATGGTAAATACTCCTTGTGTTAATACCCCACTGATATCATCAGATCCTTCTTCATATAGCATAACGTTACTTTTGGCATCTTCCCCTCCTTTCTTTCTAGCTTATCATTTGTGTGGAGGTTCTTGAAGCTTACCTGAAAGCACGCATAGCTCGCGCTAAACACCCCTCTTTGGCATCTGCTGACTCCCGCTGCGTGACATCTAGATCAAGGAAGAAACCGGAGCTGGTATGCTACACCTACAACTTACTGTTTGATATATAGTTCTCATGTTGACTTTTCAAGATGTCACCACGCGTGGAAGCTACTACCCTGATAAGAGCATGGCCACGGCTGCTGTAAGTTCCCTTCTAAAAGTTTCCGGGAAAAGCACTAACTGAATGTCTAGAATCCTCCGCTTTACCTCCACGTTACCAGCACCACCAAACTAGGCCTTGAGCAGGCGGTTGCGAAGATTGACGAGCTCATGAAGCAGGAACTCCCGAATCTAGTTGATGAGCGGCGATTCCGTAGACGAGAACCAGATCAAGTCGAAAGAGACGAATTTGGAAGAGTAGGACACTTGTTATGCCCATGTCGGTTGTCGTACTGACCCGGTGCACAGCGAAAATGGCCCGAGGAGCGAATTCCGATCGATTTCGAACCGATCCCTGGCTTCAATCTCCGCGCTCAAGTTGTCGGTCATCAAGGAGCCTATGTCAAGCATATCCAGCAAGAGACTAGATGCCGTGTCCAGATCAAAGGGCGAGGCTCTGGTTTCACAGAGTATTCAACTAATCGCGAGAGTGATGAGGACATGTATCTCCATGTTGCGTAGGTATCAGTTGTTCCATATCACTATTTTATGCTAATAGGAAAAAGGGGACCTGATCCGAACGACGTCCAGAAGGCAAAGGAGCTTTGCGAAGATCTGCTAAAGAATGTGAGAGATCAGTATGAAGAGTTCAAGAATAGGCCACCTCCACAGCGGGGCTATAGCACCACTGGTTACGGAGGTGAGCGTGGTTATGGCGATCGCGCTCCTTCTGATAGGTCACACTCCTACAGTGGAGGAGGTTATGGAGGATATAGCAATTCGCCAGCCCCGAATACCCCCAGTACCGTCATGAGTCCGGCTGCTGCTACCGCGGCACCTGGTGCTGCCAGTCCTACTGCGGGGGCTGATTATGCTGCCCAGTATGCCCAATATTATGCTAATGGGGCCGATCCATATGCAGCTTATGGTGGATATGCAGCGTATGCCCAGTACTATCAACAATACATGGCTGCAGCTGCTGCTCAAGGCCAGCAACAATCTCCTCCACCTGGTGCTCCTGGTGCTGCCGCCGGGGCCCCTGGCTCTGCTCCTCCACCACCCCCCAGCGAAGCACCTCCCCCACCACCACCATCCGGAGCAGCCCCGGGCGTGGGCAGTTACAGCGCTGTAGGTTTAGCCAAGAGATTTCCGGTGACGTTGCTAACCTCTATAGGTTCCTCCACCACCTGGAATGTAACGGCTTTTTGCGATTCTCTCGTCACATTTTGGTCCTATTTGGGAAGCCGTAGAGTCTCGGGCAGGGAAAATATTGCGAGGTAACCTCATTCTTGTACATTAGGCGGAAGCTCCATCAATCTGAGGTGTGCACCAAACACCTGAAAATTTACAAGCCAATCAATCAATCAACCAATCTGCGCTATGTAATTCATAACTTCTGTCGATCTTCCGGTACATATTCGATTTGTTCATTCAGTATCCTAAATCTAAACCGTGGCCCATTTATATTCACAGGTTTTGCCCTGCCTTGATATCTTGTAATGTTGTATAAGTGACCACATCATAGGTGAAATCCCATCCGCAGCCGACATTTTGATGTGATGTTTTATGATTAAACATGTTTCCTGGCTTGTTACCGTAGCTTGCACAATCGTGATTCATGGCAATTTCGATTTTGACAAGACCTTTGAGTAATTCTGGTCATCAGGGGGTTTCTGGTCGGTTCCGAAAAGACTGAGTGATAAGGAAGCGGTGAGAGTGGCAGAATCCATGAGTACTGTACCACCGCGGCATAGTATATCGTATCTCTGTATGCCCCTCAAGTTCCTGGGCCATATTCCACAATCATATGCCACAACAACATAACATATGGAATGGCTTAACGTGCATTACTGAACAATGGCGCATCAGCGCGGTGCTGCAGCTGTTGATGCGGTGAAAGAACCTCATTCTGTTTCCTTGAAAGTCCTCAGGTAACTCTACAATACATGCCACCCATTCAGTCCAACGTAGTATCTAATATATTGATCCAGACTCTCGCGCCCCTCTCTCTCAATACAACATCCTCTCCCTCTACCAACACCTATCCCATCTCCCTCCGATTCACCAACCGTCTTCCCCTCCCCGTCCGCCTCCCTCGCATACCCCGGGGCTCAAAATGATGCTTTCATCCTCTCCCCCCTCCTCACACTCCCTCCGGCCTTTGGGTCCGCCTACGTAGGCGAGACATTCTCCTGCACGCTCTGTGCGAATAATGAAATGCTACCTGGTGCAAACATGCCTAAAAATATAAGCAATGTGCGCATTGAAGCCGAGATGAAGATCCCCAGCTCAGCGGTACCGGTTCCGCTCGGGCTAAGTCCCAACACACCAGAATCCAAAACCGATACGGAAGAGGACCAGAAACATCATGATGGGGTGGATTTAGAACCAGGACGCAGTCTGCAGAAAGTCGTGAACTTCGATCTTAAAGAGGAGGGGAGTCATGTCCTTGCTGTGACTGTGACATACACTGAAACAACGCCTACCTCGGGGAAGGTCCGCACGTTTAGGAAGTTATACCAGTTCGTGTGTAAGGGGTGTATGGTAGTTCGAACCAAAACTGGCGTCCTCCCGTCTTCCCCTAACGATGGCTCCAAGAATACGAGTAGGAAATGGGCTTTAGAAGCCCAGTTGGAGAATTGTGGCGAGGAGACTATCACGCTTGATACTGTAGCCCTAGAGACGAGAGAGGGGATTAGGAGTCAGGGAGTTAATTGGGAGATTGTTGCCGAGGGTGAGGAGATGGAACGTCCGGTTCTTATGCCCGGTGATGTACAGCAGGTTTGTTTTTTGGTTGAGGAATTGCTGGGTCCGGATGGGCAAGGGGCTGAGCCTGTTGATGGGAAGGTGGTTTTTGGGATACTTAGTATTGGATGGAGGGGAACCATGGGGAATAGGGGTTTCTTGAGCACGGGGAGCTTAGGAGCGAGAGTGAAATAAGGGGGTTTAGGCAAAGTAAGTTTGCTTTAGGGAACTCCTTGGTTCTAGTACGAACCACGAAGAGTGGAGAGGTTGTTGACGCCAAAGCGGCTTGGAACCTCTGGTCATTAGATAGAGAAGCACCGTAGGAGCAGGATGAGGTGCTTGTTGGGCAAATACAGGAGACAGGACATGCATAGGAGCATAGTCAAAGATAGGCAATACCATTGAGTATAGGTGCGTGCAGCAACTTGAATTTCAAATAAGCAACCCCCCAACCGCACCCGCACCTCAGAGAACATCATCCCCATTCATTCCTTCTCACAATCCGTCACCTAGCTCCCTCCGCTTGCAACAGCTATACATCCATATCTACACAGCCCAACAACGCAACCACTAGAGCACCTCCAGAATCCCCTGAACCTCGCCGAGCTCAGCTTCCAAAGCCCTCTTTTCCCCCCGCGCGATTTCCAAAGCTTTCTGCATTTCCTCCCTCGCGACTTCAAATGCTTCCTTCATTCCCTCACTGATGACTACTTGTTTTTTCGCAACCTCATCGAGCTGAGCTACCAAGGCTCTCTTTTCCTCAGTTGCGGTTTCCAATGCCTTCTGCAGTACCTCACTGGTCTCTACTTGTTTTTGCGTAGTCTCGAGGAGTTCGTTGAAGAGAGTGAAGTAGTTAAATTCATCCAGGTTCTCGCAGAGTCCTAGTTCGTTCATGCGTTTCTGGGCGTATCTGATGGTGGATAAAGCAGTCGTGTTCAGGTCGGCAGCGCGATAGATAATGTGTCTTGGGTTTTCTTGGATGCTCGGCTGGGTTTCTTGCGGGAGGTCCTCAGTGTTATCGTCACTTTGGTCCTCATTGTTATCGTCACTTTGATCCTCATTGTTATCGTCGTTTTGATCCTCACTGTTCTCGTCGCTTTTTTCGAAGGCGTTTTTCATCGATGGGTCGCGGAATGGGTTAGGTGGTGGAAGTGATCGCATTCCCCACGCCATTTGGGTTGGGCGTTTTGGTCGCAGCTTTGCTAGCTATGGCGCGTTAGTGATCTGATATGGAGCGGCATAGATCGCGCTTCTGGTGAATGGCACAGTCTAGTTAAGGGTTAGATGGCGCGCGCTGCTTACCGATGCTGGAGCGTAACTAACGTTGTGGTTGCTTGGGTTTGGGTTGGTTGCTGTTGTGATATGGGGAACAGAGGAGGCTTCTTTTGTGGTTTCCTAGGAGATGGTGCTTTTCCAGTCGAGGAGATCGATCCTTATTTAGAGAGGGGCGGTGTCCCTATCTAGAGTGAGCGGTGTCATTTAGACGGCAAAAGGGGACACCGCATGTCTTTATTGCAGAATATCTAAAAGCTTTTGAAAGAGATGTTATCCATCAGAAAGACTTGTTGTGCAACGCTGTTAAGAGGGGGTTATTTGCTATCAGAGCTTGTTATCGAATGTCGTAGAAATCCTGAGACATGTCAGGTATTTCTTTTAGAAAAGGTATTATATACTGTTCAGATGTTTAGTACTTGTAGCAGGTTTTGGTCTCTTCTGTTAACTGCTGCTTTTCTAGTTTATATAGAGAGAGACAAACTATGATGATAGAAGGATAAGTACTTGTGACTCTACGGCCCCTGATTGATCACCTAGATTGTAAGGACTAGTGGAGACACATAAACCACACGTGTCGCCCAGTGCAAACAGAACCATGCTTTACATGAATATACCGAACTCTTCATTACCCTCCGTAGGATAAATAAAGTCATGCAGGACACGAAGTTTTAGTAAAGCATCTATATCTGCACTACAGATTAACACAATAGGATACGGTGAACCACAGTCAACTTCAAGGACATAAAGAAAAGAGCTAATACAACAGCCGAGAGGAAAGGTTGGTTGGTTTGTGGTAGAAGGATGGTTGCCGAAGTTAAAAAATGTAGTGTGGTCCTTTGGAACGAGCAAATAGGGGGAGGTGCATCGTTCGTCATGTAAACGGGTACTTGCATATGGGCTATTGTGGAGATGAAACTTGAATTATAGCGTACATATAGTCAAAATATATGAACCCACTATCAGGCGGTTGACCAGGCATGTGGCGGGGCCGGCGACAGCTTACCTAGCACTTGCATGGCAATGGCTGAGATATTTGAGGAGAAAGGGGGGCTTTGGAGACGCATAGGTGATAACCGATGAGATGAGCACGACAGCGGCTGGTTGTTATGTGGGACTTGCCACTTTGATATACACGAATGAAAAGAAAAATTCAGTAAAGCGGGTCGGTGATGGAGTAACAGTTTAGTTGGTAAACAGCTGGCATATTGTACATGGCTACCAGTCAGCCCAGGGAAAGACCCTTCTAAAAAGAAACAAGCCAAACGTCCCGCTGGAAAATCTAAACGCGCACCACGCACGATCCCGCAAGAAAATCTACGCCGGTTCCCCCACCATTGCCGCCACCCAAAGAGCATTTCCACGTAACATCGACCTCCGCCGGGAGTGTTCCCAGTATTCCTGGTAGAACCTCCCAATCATCACACGCCCAAGCATGCGTATCCTTCGCATGGCAGACGGAGGCGATGATGTTGCATCCGGGGTCTAGTCCGTAGGGTATCATTGCGTTTTTGTTTTCGTCTTTATACGGTGTGCTTTTGCCACCCTCAGATTCCTCTGATTGACGTGCTTAGCAAACTAATGTAGCACCGCCGGTCTCAATAGCATCGATCTCAGCCATGTCGAGAAGGCTGCGGCGGAACCGGGCGGGGAGCTGGTCGCGGTCGAAGTATTCGCCCTTGGCCGGGGCGACGGGGCCGAGCGACTGGCCGGAGACGGCGCCAATGCCGCGACTAAGAGGGCCATGCTGGATGGCCTTCTGTCTGTAGGAGGAGAAGTTGGCAGCCGATGGGGCGGAGGTGAAGTCGGAAGGAAGTCGAGGGGAGGGAGAGGCAGGGTGGACATTGCGGGCAGAATGGTCAATAGACTCTGTTTTCCCACCGTTAGCGCTGTATTCGCAGTGAGGGCAAGGTGGGAAGGAGGATATATTTACCTGGAATGGGCCGCTTGCCAATGAACTTGATCATCGGAGTGCGCTCAGCAGCAGCCGCCTGGCGGAGAACCCTAGTGGCAAACATCGTTGGAGATGGGATGGGATGGGATGGGGACGAGGCGAGATTACTGATTTTCACGGTGGATAGCTGAGAAACGAAGCTGGCGACGGGGAAGTCCAGGATCCAGCTGGCGTAGCCGTGCTGTCGTAACTCGCGTGCGTGGTGATTGTTGTAGGGTGCAGAGAGTCGAAGGGGGGGCGGAGGGGGGGAAGGGGACGAGGAAGGTTCTTGTACTCTGTTGAGGGAGGCGAGCTACTTCGAGCTACCAGCGACGGAGAGAAGTTCCGCGTTGTCGGCCGAGTCTCGCGAAAAAAGATCGAGCTGCCGCCGCTGCGTTGCTTGGTGGTTTCACGCCCGCTGAGTGGCTGTGGTGCTGGCTCTTGGCTTGTGCTTATCGCTACGTCGCACACAAACGCTAGAAGATGGGGGTAACAGAACTATTTACAGTCCACAATCAGAGGATTCTGCCTGATTCTTGCGGATTCTTGCGGATTATCGCCCCATTTCGCCCTGATCCAAATACGGGGTAAACAACTGCCGTCTCAGATCAGTTGAGAAACCTGGGGAACTCGAGTCTTTGGCATCTGATATTCGGCGGGTTCCGATTCCACCCGGCGCGCCCAGAGCGATGTGCGGGCGGACGCAGGGAAGGCCTTGGGAATGGGAGGATTCTTATGACATGTCTCGGGGACGCTGCGGAGGGTTTGCTCTGCCGCACGCACGCACGCACGGAGCGGTTGCTGGTTGCCAATGTGGCCACAGCGTGGCCGGTATCGATTACTCTTTCGATGTGGTCAAGAGATCGCCAGTCGTCAGCAGCAATAGCGTTATCGTCGTGCCGGTAGCAGCAGCAGCAGCAGCACGGTGGTCATAACGGTTCCGTGCTAAGAACCACCACCAGCTGCAACCAGACCTGGCACCAATCAGCCCAAGTCGTCATCAGCCCCTGATCCGCCAACACTGTAGAGCCACTGCCGTTGTTTATAGAAGACAAAATCAATACTTGCATCGTTGAAACTATACTTCGTATGGGGGTAAGGATTCCCCGATGTCGATCCTGCACTCTACATATGTCGAAAGTGCCCAAGACGGATATGATATGATATGCCGAGGCGAGAAAGCCAAAACATCTGGAATTCTTAGAATTTAGCTTTATGTTTGTGTGCACAAGATTGGGTCTTTGACTCCTGAAAATCCATACCTACTCCAACTAAGACATTGCTTGCGCCAGGGAACCAAAAGACGGGGTCGCAAGAGAAAAACGCGACAACCGTAATTTGCATCGTGGCGATGCGCAGCTATCAACTTGACGGTTTCCATATGATTCAATAGCATTATTGGCGTTTTAAAGTTTGTTTCCACAGGGTTGGTTGGCCAATTCCTTGACATGTGCTTTGATGTACGCGGGGTTGTCGCTGGTTGGTTGCTTGGTCGGTGCAGAAGCAGGAACGTGGAACTTCGTTTTGCGAGGTGGTTGGTTTGGGTTGAAGCGACGACACGACCTGACGAGAGTTGCGCAACGTCAACAATTAATTGTAGTTTGGAAAGGAGCCGCTTTGCGACGTATTGCGCTACGGTACTCGAGTATGTGCAGATTAAGGGCAAAATAAACTGGGAATCATAACAGCATTTAATTTATCTCCATCCAAACATTCTTTCGGGCCTGAGAGCCTGATTCGCTTTACCCACCTGCATCGTTTTTGGGCAGTGGTATCTTTTTAGAGCCGTAGATGTAGAGCCTAGGTAAGTCATTTCGCGCTCTTTTTGCAGCCTCCTATAGTCAGTCCACGTAGATTATTCGGCCTCTATGACGAGCGCGCTGCTCTCGAATTCCTGCTCTCAAACTCCGGCTTCAGTTCCTACCCAGAGGCTAACGAGTAACCACAGTATCAACTACCCCAAACCCGTCATCATGCACGAGCTCTTTCTCACAGCACACATCGGCAATGATGCCCTTCACAGAGCCGTCCGGATCCTCCAAGGCTATTGTGCCATGCAACCCCAACATCACTTGTATCGTCGGTTGATGTTCGAGGGCCCAAAGGCCCGCACTAACCTGAAAGGCCTTGACCCTGCGTTTATCATGAGCCAACCCCCGGCAAAGATCAACTTATGGCGAGGCCTGCATGAGCAGCTTCTCCGACAATCATATGTCATTACGTTGATATATGAGGTCGACGGAAAGGATTTCGGCAAAGCTCCTACGGAAGAACCTGGACAGGATGTGAAATTAGATGACCCGGCGTAAGTTGAACAGGCCGACTGTATTCTTGGTTCTAGCCAATCATTCGAAGCTTAGAATATCGAAACTCTTCGTAACGTCCAAGACTGATTCCCCGTGACAGACGTCAACGCTCGGATATCAGACCCGGCACGCTGAGATGGAATGAGCTTCCCGACCCAGCCGGCACCCGGCCAGTGAACACTAGGTTGATGTTGCAGATCGATAATGAAAGAGACTTAATTACAACCACGCAGTCTCAATTGGGCTACAGGTAATTTCTCTACCCCAAGTTTTCAAGGCATCAATCTCAGCCGTATATAGTTTCAGCCGCCAATTTATTCATGAATGCTACCGATTCGTCCACGGCAACGCCATGTTCGAATTGAGTCGGTATCTCCAGCTTCCTGAAGAGGGAGAAAGCACACAGCCAGAGGATTTACTGGGTGCTCTTCCGCCGTTCGAATCCCTTACTCCATTCGATGGGGAGGATAAGTGGATCTTGACGATTAGTGCGAAGGTCCTCAATGGAAATGATCCGGATCAGATGCAACAGGGAATTGGGGAGTTGATGACGATAAAAACGGAGTTTGAGGGCTGTTTCGACTTTCATACTGTGGCTAGGCATACGCTTGATACTAGGCTAAAGGTCGAGAATTGGATGGGGCAGATGGTTCTTGTATCATAAGTTATAATCGTGGAAGCATTCTGATCTCCTATGCATTCAATTCAGTGCAGACACAGAGTATGCATTGACATCGTAAGTATTAGTAGCATCATTAGTAGCATCACTGCACGGCGTTGTAGTTATTCCGCGCCTTCCATTACCTTTCATAGGACCACCAGGGCAACATCCCTCGGAACGGTAATATTGGGCACTTTTCAATTCGAGATCCCAACTCTACAAATAGCTCCTAACTGTACATCCAAGCCCAGCCTCTAGTGATTCCCCCCTTTATCCCTCTATCCCTGGTTCTTCTTCGTCTGCCAGACTGCGATACCGAAAGGAAGGGCTAAAGCCAGTCAGTAAAATGGATGGCAGGCGTCCAGGCGTAAGACTCACAGAATCCAACAGTCATGAATCCCCAGTATCTCAGAGCAAACCACTTCGTCAACGGGTTGAAGGGAATGCTGGATCGTGGTCCCTCGGGGTAATGATGAGGTGATGACAGCTGCGTGCGGGTAGAGTGGAAGCCACGGCGGGCGACCATCGAGGTCGAGGAGGAAGCGCGGATTGCAGCTCGTGATAGCATCTACAAACAATCATCAGCTCCAATTGACTCCAATTGGCGCAGCGTGCAACGTACCTTGAGGAATTGATTGATCGAATTATCTGGTGAAGAGAGGGTTGTAATTGTCGTTCGATTGTAGACGAGCTTTGTCTCGGTAACAACGCTAACCTCGAGATTGCAGGGGTCCCCGGTAAATTCCGCGCTAAATTTTTGTGAGCTCGCGGAAACAAAAAACTTAAAGAAAGTCACCTTTCCGCCCGCGACACCGCGTCTTTCAATCCCACGAAGAGAAAAATTGGAGAGGCTCACCGCGGTCTCGGAAAACTCCTGGCAGGATGGACGAGCTTTTCGATGTCTTTGATGACCAGCCTCGAACTGGCTTGAAGGACAAACCAAAGAAACCCGGGAAGGGCAGGAAAGAGAAGAAGGATAGGAGCAAGAAGCGGAATATCAATGGAGATGTTAAGAAGCCCGCAGAGGATCAGGAGCCCGACACGGATATGGTGGATGGGGAAGCTGTCGCAGAGGAGGATGAGCCAGAGAGCAACAGCTTGGTAGAGAAGAAAGATGCCAAGAGACGTCGCATGGAGCAGGAGGCAGAGCCAGTGGTCACCGATACTTTCCAAACCGAGGCGTCAAGAGAGATCGTTGCTTCAGCAGGACTCCAGGCAAAGGATGATGGGGCGTTGGTTCTTCAGCACAATATTCAGCATCAAGTGTCTCTCCCGCCGGACTACGACTACATTCCGATCTCACAGCATAAGTCGCCCGAGAAGCCAGCGCGCACCTGGCCCTTCGAGTTGGATCCCTTCCAGAAAGTCTCTATCGCCTCCATAGAGAGAAATGAGAGCGTGTTGGTATCGGCGCATACGAGTGCTGGCAAGACTGTGGTTGCAGAGTATGCCATTGCACAATGTCTTAAGAACAACCAGAGAGTCATCTATACGAGTCCCATCAAGGCATTGAGCAACCAGAAATACCGAGAGTTTGCCGCTGAGTTTGGAGACGTTGGACTTATGACTGGTGATGTCACAATCAACCCTACGGCTACTTGCCTTGTCATGACGACTGAGATTTTGAGGTCTATGCTTTATCGAGGCTCGGAAATCATGCGCGAGGTTGCTTGGGTGGTCTTCGACGAGGTTCATTACATGAGAGACAAGACTCGGGGTGTGGTCTGGGAAGAAACCATCATTCTGTTACCGGATAAGGTCAGATATGTCTTCTTGTCTGCCACTATCCCCAATGCTATGCAATTCGCCGAATGGATTACGAAGACACATCAACAGCCTTGTCATATTGTGTACACCGATTTCCGGCCAACACCCTTGCAGCATTACTTCTTCCCGGCAGGAGCTGATGGCATTCATTTAGTTGTGGACGAGCAAGGCAATTTCCGCGAAGAAAATTTCCAAAAAGCCATGTCAACTATTGAAGAGAAGAGGGGAGCGGATCCATCAGACCCCAATGCCAAACAAAAAGGCAGAGGAAAGAATAAGAAGACCAACACAGGTGGAAATAAGGACACCAGCGACATATACAAGATTGTCCGTATGATCATGCTCAAACACTACAATCCTGTCATTGTCTTCAGCTTCAGCAAACGTGATTGTGAGGCGTATGCTTTGCAAATGAGCACGATGGCTTTCAATGACGACTCGGAGAAGGCTATGGTGCAGAAGGTATTTGATAGTGCAATCGAGTCCCTGTCAGACGAGGATAAGACTTTGCCACAAATTCAACATATTCTTCCTTTACTTCGACGGGGTATTGGAGTTCATCATTCTGGGCTTCTGCCGATTCTAAAAGAGACCATCGAGATTTTGTTCCAAGAGAACTTGATCAAGGTCTTGTTCGCCACGGAGACTTTCTCAATTGGTTTGAATATGCCGGCCAAGACAGTTGTGTTCACAAGCGTTCAGAAATTCGATGGAGTCTCCAGCCGGTATCTAACGCCTTCAGAGTTCATTCAAATGTCTGGGCGCGCTGGAAGAAGAGGTCTTGATGACAGAGGTATCGTCATTATGATGATCAACGACAAGATGGAACCTGCAACTGCCAAGGAGATCGTGCGGGGACAGCAAGATAATCTCAATTCGGCATTCTATCTTGGCTACAACATGATTCTTAACTTAATGCGAGTGGAAGGCATATCACCGGAGTTCATGCTGGAGCACTGCTTCTACCAATTCCAGCACACCGCTGGCGTTCCCAAACTTGACCGAGAGCTCGAAGAATTGCAGGCGGATCGCGATGGTCTGGAGATCGCCGATGAGGCTACCATAAAGGATTATTACGATCTCCGGCAACAAATCACTTCGTATACCAAGGACATGCGCGACGTCATCAACCATCCCAATTACTGCCTGCAATTCTTGCAACCTGGAAGAGTTGTCCACATCAAACACCTCGATCATGATTTCGGATGGGGAGCGGTAGTAAAGTTCACGAAACGGCAAGCCCCTAGAGGAGAGCAGGAGAACTGGTCTCCACAATCGTCATACATACTTGACGTCCTATTAGTGGTGGCTGAAGACTCGTTTGTCGCTACGCAAACCTCCACGGATCTGCCACCTGGAATTCATCCACCCCCCGAGGGAGAGAAAGGCAAGATGGAAGTTGTTCCTGTCATGCTCAACTGCATTGAAGCTATTGGCCATGTCCGCATATTCCTACCCAAAGATCTACGTCTGGTCGAGCAGCGAAATGTGGTTCGGAAGTCCCTTGAAGAAGTCAAGCGTAGGTTCCCAGATGGAATTGCGACTTTGGATCCCATTGAAAATATGGGTATCACGGATGATTCCTTCAAGAAACTTCTACGCAAGATTGAAGTCCTCGAGTCTCGACTATTGTCCAACCCGCTTCACAATTCACCCCGTCTAGCTGAACTTTACAACCAATATGCGACGAAGATGGATATTGGTCAAAAGATCAAGGAGAAGAAGAAGGCGATCACGGCCGCACAGAGCGTTATGCAATTGGACGAGCTCAAGTCACGCAAGCGAGTCCTCCGTCGTCTAGGCTTCATTAATGATCAGGAGGTAGTACAACTCAAAGCACGTGTTGCCTGTGAGATATCAACAGGCGATGGCCATGAATTGCTACTCTCTGAACTCCTCTTTAACCGGTTCTTCAACGAGCTCTCGCCCGAGATGTGCGCCGCAGTCCTCTCTTGTTTCATCTTCGAAGAGAAGAGCCAGGCGCCGGCTCTCAAGGAGGAACTAGCAAAACACTTCAAAGACATCCAAGGCCAGGCTAGGATCATTGCCAAAGTCAGCCAAGAGAGCAAGTTGGAGGTCAACGAGCAAGAGTACGCAGAGGGCTTCAAATGGCAACTTATGGATGTTGTATTGGCTTGGGCCCAGGGAAAATCCTTTGCGGAGATCTGGTATGTGTCCCCCTTATAATCTTGGAAATGCGATTTCTGAATTTTATGACTAACGTTGTTCAACAGCAAAATGACAGATGTTTACGAAGGATCCCTGATCCGTCTCTTCCGCCGTCTAGAAGAGCTCCTCAGACAGATGGCGCAAGCGGGCAAGGTCATGGGCTCCGATGACCTCTCCGCGAAATTTGAGGAATCGCTCAGCAAAATCCGGAGAGATATCGTCGCGGCACAGAGTTTGTATTTGTAGGACCTCCCTTTTTTTCTCTCGGGGACTTGTAAATACCTACCTACCTGGTCTTAACGATCTCTCTCGCGAATTTCTTTTCTGCGTACCGGTACCTCGATATCGAGTACTAGAAAACGAAACGGGGGGAACCGGGCAAACAAAAGAACAAACGAAAGCGATTATGCATGGTCGGTCGGTTGGCCGCTTGGAGTCTGGTGTTATAAATGGTAGTCATACCTCGAGGCTGCATAGCGGGATTGTCGCTTTTTTTTTCTTCAGAGAGAGAGGGTCGTTATCGTATGCGGCTTTTATTTGTATGGCGGGTGCTTTTTTTTTTTGCCCTCCACCGCCCGCCCCGGTGTCCAGGTAGATGATCGATATGTTCCGATGCCTGCACTTATTAGGAAATTATGATATGGAATTTTTCATGCTACAAGAAGAGTTCAGCTGCTTTTAACCCTGTGTGATTTATTTTCTTCTATCGCAGTGCTTGCTGCCTTTGAGCTTTTTCTCTGTGGCTCAAATGAGATAACCTGGCAAAGTACTGTGTATACTCTCCCGAGTATGTCACATTTCCTTCTCCATATTAAGGATCGCCATACCATACTCCGACCCATCAGGGTAATTCGGGAGTCTTCCGAGGTAAAGCGAAAACCACAGGGGGGGATACATTCCACAAAAAGCCGCCTTCCACCCACCACCGCCGATCTACTTGAAGCTTCCAATTAATATACATACCCCCCCAGAACCCCCGAGAGCAAAACAGCAAACAGCAACAAAGGCCGAGTTGCAAATAGGCGTGGTATCCTCAATCTATCAGACGCTGGCTTAAATTAAACAATTCATATCCGGGGAAGGAGAGCAAACAAAACTGAACCCCACGTTTTTGTGTGTATGTACAGTACCTACCTAGGTAGGTAGGTATGTAAGGCTATGTTCGTATCCTCCTCGTACACGCAAGGGGGCTCTACTTCGTATGTACGGAGTATATATATATATAGCCTTGTGCCCCGGAAGGGTGTGGGCCAACCTCCAAATTTACCCCTGGATCTTCGTACCTCGTACGGGCTCTCGCGCCTATTTATATCGATTGGTTGGGATTATCTCGGATTGATTGACTAACTGATTGTCTGCTGGCGTTTTTGCCTCTAGTACAGCACCCATGGAAATGTGTGTTGGACGCCATGTGTTTGTTGGGCCTATGCGGAGGATGTGGCTCGCCGTGAAGAGATAAGGGAGAGACGCGCCATGAAACAAGCTGGTTGTGCGGTGCTGGGCGGAGGATGGGTGGTTGCAGGCTTGCCGGGCTGTTAGAGGGGGTTAGGGGGTGTTGTTAGGGGTGCTGTTAGGGCATCACTGTACGATGTAGAGCCCCTAAACGACCGCCCGAGACCTGCTAATCAAGCCCCCCCAGAAGGCCCCCCAGAAGCAGCCCCCGGGGCCCAGACCGCCAGCTTATTATTATCTCGTGTAGAAGCTCCTCTGCGACTCCTGTACAACATCCACCACATGTGGCTTTCGCTTTACCCGGTCTCGCCGCCGCCTGCCCCATGCGAGCACCTATAATATGCGCGAGCCCGTTATTAATATAAATTTTATATCTTTTTTGTTGTTGTTGTTGTCGTTGTTATTAGGGTAGGGCTTTTGTCTCTGAACTAATAGGTCCTTTACATTATCGTCCCCACGCTGGGTTAATACATACAGTAGATACCTGTGGTACAAAGGTACCATAATTGTAACCGCCTTCAAGTTGATGAACTTTATAATCTTGCCGCCCTTGCCCAGGGGGGGGAAAAGATCCAAGGAAGAAAGCAACCCAGATAAAGAGGAAGAGGCGCGGTGCTTGAGGATATTATTATTATTATTTCTGTAGTACCATACGAGGTCCCCTATTCGGAGTTGCGGTGACGCTGTCGTTGCTGCCCGTGATCGACTCTCGAACCGGTGAAGATCTTCACTCCACGCACCTCGGATCCGTACTTGTGCTTTTCTTCTGGCCTTTATTACGGGGACTTTGGGGCGGGGAGTTTGAGGATTGATCACCGCCATCCACAGTTCCATTACCACTTCACCCATCCGCATCCGCATCCTACGACAGCACGAGACTACCTAGGTAAATACGACTTCTGCGTTCTGCGTCTACCGTCCGGCCCTCATCCCCCTCGTGTTCCCAGCCAGATCGAAGTCGTCGTCGTCTCTCCGCTCTCTGCTTTCCCGGCCTTTTCCACCCCACGCCATCGCCATCGCCCACCGTGGCGCTAGAACGCCCAAAACCCAATCACGCTGCCAGCCCCATCGGCGCTCCATTGGTCTCCATTCGACAAGTACGGAGTTTTGTGGTACTACGGCGCTGCTAACTATTTGCGGCGGCGCGTTCTCCAACATCGAGATCGAATTTGAACAACTGGGGGACCCCTTAGAAAGCTCGTCCAAATCGAAATCGAAATCGAAACCAAGTCCTCACCCCGCTTCCTGAATCTGCCAGTCTGCCAGAAAGACAACACCTTCGCTCCCCTCGTGGATATCGATATCAGGCCGAAACACCTGCATTTCACATCCCCCTACAGATCGGCGCTCTCTTCTACAACCAGGTGCCGTGAATCAAGGGTTGCGGAGGAGGAGGACGCGGTCCATGACTTGGCATCTCTCGATGTCAAACTAACGGTCAACGCAACATAGTCCTCACCTTTCGCCACCGAGTACCATACTCGTGCTATGCAATAATGGATACCACTTCCGCCCCTTTGGCAGATTACTTCTGGATCGCTGGGATCGATTCGCTTTCCTACCGTGATCCAGTCTATAACCCCTCGAGCTCAAACAATGCTATCGTTCCACCCTCACCGCAAGTCGACGCAACAATAGAAGAAGGGGACAGTGAAGGAGAGACATCTCCAACAGTGCCACCGAAGGAAAATGGCACCCCAAGAGCAACTGCACGACACTCCCGCACCAATTCCTGGAATAAACTCAGCAAGATTGGCAACGATCCACGAAACTCGGTCGAATTCGATAACACCAGCAGCAACCGCAGCAGCATTACTATAAAAGGCCCGTCCACTAACGTGAATGGCAATGGGGCAGGCGGTGGCATGCTGGGTGATTTTGATTTCGACAAGGCGCTCCTGAAATTTGCCAGTGAGAGGGAAACCTTCCTGGATGACCTGAGCTTCAGTGCTGGGGCTCCCATCCAGAGTCGGCCCCCGATGACGAATCCGAGAGCGGAGAGGCTGAAGGTTGAAGATCCAGAAGCAAATGGCCCACCCGGCAAGCGGAGTCCGCTCAGGAGTGTAGGAGGGAGCATACGGAGGAGAATCAGCTTTAGGGATATGAGCAGTATGAAGAGGCAGCCATCGAATGTGCAGAGGACAAGTGAGTTTTATTCTTTTCTTAAACTTTTTGGAAGCGGAGAAGGATCTATATGCTGTGTGACAGCTCCTAGGATTCCTCACCGGGGGGGCTTGTTTATCCCTTGGAGCGCATGCTGACCTATTATACTCACAGCTTCTGTCCGAACGTCGAGACGATTGAGTAATTATAACTCCGTCATTCCTCCTCCAGAACCCTTGAATGCAGATCCCGATATGCACCCTCTGAAACGTCGTTTCGAACCTGTGCTACTCGATAGATACCCGCCAAAAACCGCAACCGATGAATTAAAGAGACGAGGAAGATTCCCCGATTATGTACCCATGTTCGCCTTCCCCAACGATATCAATATAGTTTCCGCGGATGAGCGACCTCGATCGACATGGCATGGATTTGCCATGACGGGAGATGACAACTCAAAAATATATGGCATCACTGTTATAGTGTGGATGCCCTTAAATCAGGAAGCTGCGGCAAACGTTGAGCAGCGATGTGAGATATGGAGACAGAGTCATATGACTAATGAAGAGAGAGAATTGGCTTCAAGCTTGGGAGAACGGCTAGCTTCCGAGCGTGCAAATCTATCCCAACTGTTGGCAAGGTTACCGGGTGCAGTGTCCGGATCAGCTGCCAGAGAGGCCTTGGAAGAGCAAATAAGTTCAGTTGAGGAGAAGATCGGATTGATGACGGACATGCTGCGGCCCGTCCGCCACGGAGCTGCTTCGAAAATCGACGGCTTGACAGATGGCGAGACTGGACTCTGGACCCCCAGAGCTTACGGAATTCTAGGCCGTGATAGTAGTCTCACAGGGTTCTGGAAAGAGTGGCTGAGGGCTGTTGTCGTTCCCATGACTGATGGGGGGGTTTTAAGAGTCCCGCCCAGCTCCCCTAAGGTGGGACGCTGGCAGCCTCTAGAGCGATATGTTGTCAATCTTTGCACCGAGGCTTTGAGCCCAATATCGTCGAAAACCCAAGTCGAGATTGCCATCAGAGAATTGCGGCTATTTGCCAGGAAAGAGGCTGCGAACGAGCTTCCGGAATCTCGCAACACAGATCTCTATGCCCTCTTCCGAGCTCTCTCGATTCCCAATATTGTGTCTCTGCTCGAGTTTGCCCTATCAGAGTCAAGGATTATCTTGCTTTCGTCACATACAGCCATGCTGCATCTCGCAAGTAAGGCATTGGCAAGTTTGTTATATCCCCTGAAGTGGGCGAGCATTTTCATTCCAGTACTACCTGCAAGGCTCCTTTCAGCCCTTGAGGCCCCTTGTCCCTACATTGTGGGCATCGAGAGGAGATATGAGAATATAGAGCTTCCAGACGATGACTATGTTCTGGTAGATCTTGATCAGGATGCCATCGAAGCAACGTCACCACCTAACCCGCTACCGCGTCAACAGCGTCGAAAACTCGTTTCCCTGCTACAGCTCGCAGCGCCTCATCACAACAGGTGCGGCGTCCCAGTCGGGCCACCACCCTACGCGGTCGAGTCTTTTCCATATGATGCCTTCTCATCTGAAAACGAAGCTGCTTACACCCAGAACGCCCCTCCAAGCTCGCTGGCAAAGCACGTTAGTCAGAACTCGGCGACTTTTGGCGAGCCTGATCCTCTATTTGCGAAAAGTTCACTGGTGTTTAATGCCTTTTTGCAGTCTAAAAATGACCACATTAGAGTGGAAAGACCTTCCACAAGCAAATCACCGCAAGGGAGCCCCCCAGCGTCTGTATCCCCGGTTTCGGGCAATTTCCCGTCCATGCCAACCACGCCCATTTCACGAAGCGATTCGGGTTTCGCTCTTGCGGCAACTCTGAGGGAGAAGAGATCAGGGCACTTTGAAAACACTGCCAGTGGGAGAAGAAGTTCGTCCTTCGGTGTTGAAAGACAGCCCACTCTGCGCCGACCTAATGTGCCATTCGGCAATGGTCATTCTGCCAGCTTTTCTACCTCGGCCCTATCGATCGATTCGAAGTCCATGTATGGTTATGCTCCTTCGACCTACGCCACATCAACTCTCGCCGCTTCGACCATCATGCCTAACATGCTTATGCAACCTGTTGGCAATACAGACACGACTGTGTGGGTTGAAGGTCATTGTATGACTTGGAAGGCTAATGATATGTCAACCGTCTGCTCCATCTGCGATGATAAGAGTGAAGGCGATGGAATATACAAATGCACGAGCTGTAGCACAAAGTCTCATGGCCGATGCCTAGGTCAGCTAGCTTTGGTCTGCCCATCAGCCTTCCACGCGGATCGAGTACGCGCAGCCTTCGTTCGCTGTTTTTCAAGTCTTTTCTTCACGTACAGAAAGCATTTGGGCCGGCCGACGCGAGAACAGAAAAAGAGCGGACAGCTATACGGCTTTGACATGGATGGATTTATGAAGAGCTTGCCAGGTGAACAGCAGGAGTATATTGCTATGCTGAAACAGACCCAAGGTATGCACCTCCTTTTACAATCCCTTCCAATGACATACATCTAACTTGCGGACAGCCTTCAACGAATTCATCCACGAGCGTGAAGTCTCCGCCTCCAACGCACCCCACATCCAACTATTCGACGGCATTATCCTTGCCAAGAAATCCCGTAGCCGCTCATCCTTCTTCACCTCTCACAAATCCTCCAGACCCTCCTTCCTAGAAGACAAAGCCGACCACCTCTGGCGCAGCGCTGCCGTACCAACACCTAACTCCAGGTTCCCTGGCGATTATAGATCGATCGTATCGAGGATCCCAGCACAGCTTGATGTGACCCTAATGCGAGAACCGAGAGTTATCCAGGGCGTGCCAAGAATGGATGTTCCCGGAAAGAGGGTTGGGAGGAAAGCTGTACCCAGTTTATTGGGTGGTGGTGGAGGAAGAATCAACTAAGCGTATATGTCTAGGTCTATTTAACTAGGGACCAAAAAACCGCAAACCTCGAAGCCTACAAGCCTCATTAATGAAGCAAAAAAACCGGAAGGGGAAACACAAATGAATAATGAAAAACTTGAAATTAAAGTAGTTTGTACGATACGAAAAAAGAAGAGCAGAGCATTAGCATCAGCATCAGCGATTAAACCATGTAGTTATTTCAAAAATTTCTCTTTTGAAAGAGTAGCCTAGCTAGTGTTTTAGTTGGGTTGGAGTGGTTTTATTGTACATATATATATATATATATTTGGAATAGGGGACTTAATTGGGGTGGAGTTTATTTGTGAATATCATTGGCACACGTTTGGAGGCAAGACAGAGAACAGAGAGATGAAAAAGAAAAGATTATTAGGGGGGAGGGGGAGGGGGGATGAAAGGAGAGATGAGAGATTAATTAGAGAGAGATAATTGATTGATTAATGTTGGGTTGCTTATGTATTTATGTGACTTGAGATGAGAGGAATTGAGATGAGAGAGGGGTTGGATGAAGAGAGGTGGGTGTGGATATGGTGATGGACAACGTAGGAGTACTGGGGATATTAAGGATATTCGAGACCGATATGCGGCATAACTAGTAATAAATCTCCTTAAAAGGACATTATTACAACGATCGTACAATTGTATAGAGTTCTTCCTCCCACTCCCACTCCCACTCCCACCGTAGAACTAGCCATAAATTGTGTTTCAGTGGTAAGTACACATCCTACGTATTCTCGCTTAGCATCCCTCCATCAGGCCAGTAAACCAACCTCTAGTTGTCCTCAACTCATCACCATCTATCACGACCCAACCCCAATAAATAAACTCCCGAAATGTAATAAACCATGGCCCAATCAATCCTCAAGAAACAACCCCCCAGCGCCAGAATCGAGATCGAAGAAATCGACGAATCGAAACATGTCGTCGCTACATACCTAGCATTCCCGGCGGGGGGGAAGAGGGGGAGTAGTAGTAGGATAGATGTCGTGGTATGTATGGCCTTTTTAACTGTTACTTGGAGAAGAACTTTATATCGGAATTTGATTTAAGAAAGGATTTTGCTAATTGGATGGATGGATGG
This sequence comes from Venustampulla echinocandica, assembly GCF_003357145.1. Taxonomy (NCBI): domain Eukaryota; kingdom Fungi; phylum Ascomycota; class Leotiomycetes; order Helotiales; family Pleuroascaceae; genus Venustampulla; species Venustampulla echinocandica. Next base: position 2,586,030 of record NW_022474207.1, read on the forward strand.
GATAAATATAGATACCAAAGAATTCTAATAGTTTTGCGAGGAGTGTGTTGAATGCGTTCTTGCCCGCGGGGTATCCGCATAGTGTTACGGGGGATTATCTTGAGTGAGTTTTCTTTTGCGTATTGCTGGTTTTGAACGTTATTTTATTGGATTTTGGACTGATTGCGGTTGTGTTAGGTATCAGATTTATGTAGGTGATGGATGTTGGTGAGGTATAGATGGGGAAGGGAGAGAAGGCTGATCTTTTGATGATTGATAGGATTCTTTGCAGGCTTTTAGTAGTTCGATTGCGGGGATGTTGTCTAGTAGGGCGGTGCTTGAAGGTAAGTGGTTTTGATAGGATGTTTGTTGATGTGGATTCTGGTCTGGGTGTTGTGCGCTGAGAATCATCAACGTCCTATCCCGCTATATATCTACTCACCTTTTGGTTTCTTGATTCCAGACAGCCACATTTTCATTGGTTTTGTTTGGATATTGGAGATTCAAGGGCTAACCGGTATGTTAGGAATCGGCGTCGGTGACTCAGGGGCATCGCCAACAGCTGCGCTGCTCCTTTCCGTCCTCCAGGAGAGCATGGGACGGATTGCCACCATCCTTTTCGCACACAGGCTCGGAACATCACTCGAGCCTGAGTGTAAAATGTACCGCCTAGCAGCTGATATATTCAACGACTCTGCCATGATCCTCGATTGTTTATCACCAGCACTACCGAAGCCCTCGCGGGTTGTTCTCTTAAGTTGTTCCAGTGTCCTGCGGAGTCTATGTGGTGTTGCGGCTGGTAGTTCTAAAGCCTCACTAAGTGCTCATTTTGCAACACAGGGAAATCTTGGGGAGTTAAATGCCGTTAGTATTTTGATCTGTGGAACTAGGATAAAGCTGATCTCGATTTAGAAAGATTCTAGTCAGGAGACTATCATCTCTCTCATGGGGATGCTAGTTGGTAGTCTCGTGGTATCTCATATCTCGTCCAAATGGGCAACCTGGAGCGCGATGATTGCGCTTCTGGCGGTTCATCTAGGGACGAATTACCTGGCCGTCCGAGCAGTCAGCATGCGCACGCTCAACCGACAACGTGCTAATCTCGTGTTCTCAAACTGTTTCGAACAGATTGATAAAGAGCTACAACCGAAGAATATAGCTGATCAGGTAGCTCCCATTCGCATCCCCACACCAGAAGAAATATCTATCGGGGAGCGAGTTTTCGAAAGAGATGGCGTTCTGCGATGGCAAGGAGGAAAGGCTCTTGGCTTTTGCAGAATTGGAGTCGATCTCCAAACGATCCTTAACCTCTTCGGAGAACCCAATCAGGCCAGCGGAAGCTATACCAGCACTCAATTGGCTGAATTCGAAAAACTCCTCGAACTGTATAAGGACGATGAGTACATCATGTGGTTCGATGTGCCACGCAAAACTTTTATGGTTGTCCTAAGGGACACTGCTACGGTGACTACGCAGCTCAGCGCCTGGATGCATGCTTTGTCCCATGCACAGTATAGAGGCGTTCCTCGCACGCAGGATGATAAGGCTCTAATGGAGGATCTTCGCCGCTCGAAGCAACATGTTTCGAGGGCGTGTGGTAGCTACGGTATATTTGAACAGCTTCAGAAGGCTGGGTGGGATATTGAAACTGGTGCTATGGAGACGGTGTCCGGGACGAGGATTAAAGTGAAGGAGAGCAATTCTTCAGCTAGTGCCAAAGATCAGTGAGTAGATTTGCTTGTTATATATACCAACGAGCAAAACCCTCGTATGCTCTGCTCGTCTAAGTGTATTCTATATTGTACAATGGTATACATCCAGCCATTTTGCACCTGTTGTTACAACTCCCACAAAAGCGGAGATTACCCCCAATGCCCATACATATATAATACACCAAACACCAACACTAACCGTCCGTAGGGCTCTACAGGCGGCGGTTCGAACGGCTTTGAAAGAGGCACACCCACTGGCATCGGCCCATCGTCCATAGGTCTCAGCCGACCGCTTTGGCGATTGTCCGTTCACATCAAACCTTCCATTATACCAAGCCCAGCAATTTCCCAGCCCTCATTTTCCACCCTTCCCAAGAATTCAACTTAGGTCTCACATCTAGGAAGAAGTTCAACTTGTTATTCCCGCCGTCATTCCTCCCCACGTAGAAGTCAATTATGTAGTCAATCTTGGTTCCACACCTATCCACAACCCAATCATGCCTATCGAAAGGGGCTGTATATCCCAGCAGCGAATTGAACCTAGCTTTTGGGCTCAAAGTCTTCGGTAGCCCGAGGAAAGAGAGTAATCGTGGACCTCCACACCTGTATACCATTCACCTATATTAGCACAATCCCTCCACGGTATATAAAATCGAGGATAAAATCAAACGACAGTGACATACTTCTCCTCACTCCCCCAAGGCCGTTCCCACTCCTTAATCTCCTTCCACGCCCGTTCATTAACCGCATTATGGATGGGCACGATAGTCCTCATATCCTTCGCCTCAGCACCATACCCCTTTCGCTTCATCGCATCGAAGAACATCTTCTCAGACGGATATATCCAATTCCCACTCTCGCTAACACCGCTCTCCTTCTCGCTGTTGGCGGGCTTTGACCCGACTTCATTGTTGACTGGTGATGCGCGCGGGATAGTGGATATTTCGCGGTCAACACCGAGGGATTTTGGCGCTTCTGACGGGGGAGGGGGGTTGGGAGACATGAATCTTGAGAAGAGTCCTCTGGCGGGAGCCGGGGATTGGGGTTGGTCGATGGCACCAGAATCTTTGCTGTTCCCTTGACCGGCAAGGCTGGCCTCTTTGGCTGCGGTTGTCGCGCCGGGGAACGGGTGAGGAGATTGTTTATTGGACTTCAGCCATGCTTCCCGCGTAGCATGGTCGACGGGGCAGGATTCCGCGGACGGGCTTTGGGGTTCAGCTTCTGTTCCTTTCGGCATTGCGTGTTGACGTATGTTGGTTGTATTTATCGAAATGCTATTAGGAACGAGCATCCCAGACAACTTTTTCAGATCGCTGCAAAATCCCGGCCGAGATGTCGCTATCGTAATCGGGGGGTCGCGGGCATTCCGTCCCCGATTGGCTGGCGACTGACCGCCTATGATACAGTTTGCGGTACAAATTGTTTACTTTCTGTAACTCTTGATCCCCCACGTTGATGCGCATTACCATTGGGAATTTCTAAAGCTTCACGTCGCAGATATTTCTTTGCATAGGGATTCAAAGGAAAGATAGTGGAGTATTTTCACAATGGCAGACCAGAAAGTCTACCAAGCCAGCACCACTGCTCCAGTCAACATTGCAGTGGTCAAGTAAGTGTACCCCTTTGCCCCTCCTCCCCCTTATTCCCCTCACTACTCGTCCAAACCCCCTTTGCCCACAAAAACCAAAATACTTACTATTTGCATAGATACTGGGGCAAAAGAGATCCCAAGCTGAATCTCCCAACCAACTCCTCCGTCTCCGTAACCCTCTCCCAAGCCGACCTCCGCACGCACACAACCGCCGCCTGCTCCTCTTCCTTTGGCTCCGAAGACAGCCTCCTCCTCAACTCCTCCCCTCAAGATGTCACCGGCGCCCGCACCCAGGCCTGTTTCCGCGAGCTTCGCTCTCTGCGCGCGCAGCTCGAGGCCTCCGACGCATCTCTCCCCAAGCTCTCCCCCCTCCCCCTCCGCATCGTGTCAGAGAACAACTTCCCCACCGCCGCAGGACTCGCCTCCTCAGCAGCTGGCTTCGCCGCGCTCGTCCGCGCCATAGCAAACCTATATGAGCTTTCCTCGTCCCCTACAGAGCTATCGAGAATCGCGCGCCAGGGCAGCGGAAGCGCATGCCGCTCCCTATTCGGCGGCTACGTAGCGTGGCAGATGGGCGAGAAAGCCGACGGCAGCGACAGCGTAGCCGTGGAGGTCGCTCCCGCATCCCACTGGCCCACCATGCGCGCCTTGATCCTCGTCGTGTCGGCGGAGAAGAAGGGCGTGAGCAGTACCTCGGGCATGCAGATCACCGTCGCCACGTCAGAGCTCTTCCAGCGCAGAGCGGAGGTCGTGGTCCCCAGGCATATGCTGAAGATGGAGAAGGCGATCAAGGAGAAGGATTTCGAGGCTTTTGGAAAGGTTACTATGATGGAGAGTAATAGTTTCCATGCTACTTGCCTCGATACCTTCCCCCCTATTTTCTATCTCAATGATGTGAGTCGTGCGGCTATTAGGGCTGTGGAGGATATCAACACCAAGGCGGGGAAGGTCATCGCTGCTTATACTTTTGATGCTGGACCTAATGCGGTTATTTATTACGAGGAGGAGAATACGGAGGCTGTGGCGGGTGTGTTGAAGAGTGCGTTAGGGAATTTGGATGGCTGGCAAGGACGGGATATTAAGGAGCAGGCGAGTGATAACTTGGATGCGAGGGCGGTGCAGGTATTGAAGGATGGTGTGTCGAGGGTTATTTTGACGCAGGTGGGTGAGGGTCCTATTAGGACAGAGGAGTCTTTGATTGCCGCGAATGGAGAGCCAATTACGAAGTGAGAAGTCTTGCTCGCTATATAAATTGCTGTTGCTGTTTATTTCGCTCTGTTTATAGATATGATATCCGTGTCATCATATACTATATTTGGTAATTACAAAAACACGAGCTTCGTTGCACAGCGTTTCTTCAAGACAAAAAGTAACAATTTCCATCTCCCCCTGAGAGTCACGATAAAGCCAATATCTTCTAGTTCACTATGTCATGTGGTGAGTCGAAGAAGGGAAGCCCTTAACAGGAGTACCAAATATTCAATATATCCACAAGAGTAGACAATCATTGTAATAGCATTCCACTTTATAATTCTTCCGAAGCTTATCGATTTCCTCAAGTAAATTTGGCCATCTAGGATGAACTGAACATATGAAAAAATAGGTCCATGTCCATGAAAAATAACGATAGATAATTACACAGTTAGCTACCAAATTTGGACCCTACCGTCTACTGAATTACGCTTAAAACATGATCAATAACAGCACAAACTACCTCTTAATCCATACGCTATCACCAATAGCTTTCATACATCATAGACTACTCATAAGCCGCCAGGGCATAGGGTATTCGTTAGATTTCACAGTCGTTTCTACTAGCCCCAATACCTCCCGTTTTAGCACCAGGGGGATGAGATGAACAGGACTAGGATATTACGAGCAGAACAAACACTCTTTCCTGCAAGAGACCCTCCCTCTACAATAATCACATGAAAGATTGGAATCATGATTTATCTTGAAATTTTATATTATTTTTGTTCTTGTTTTTTTATTCTTATTTTGATTTCGGTGCTTTCCATTCCACATAGCTTCCCTTCTCCAGCTCGCACTTCTCCCCCCCTTTCCTAATATAGCACCGAAGACTGCGCCCTCCCAAACGAATCCAGCAGGATTTGAAGGTAATAGCCGCCATTGAAACCTTATATACCACTTCCCCTCCATTCCATTTCCACCGCAGCGCCCCCCCAAAAAAAATAACCAGACGAGCTGGCATTTGAAAAAGAATAAACCAAAAAAGCTTGCCACACGGGGGCATTCCCTAGGGATATATGCTTTTTTTCAGGAGCAAAATTGGCCCGAAATAATATGCGCCATTCCTGTGTCTCCATCTTCTTTCCTTTAAATCCCGATTCCCGCTCAAAAGCTGCATTTTGCATATGCAGCTTTATTTTCCAGAGCCTTCCTTTCTAATTGATTTTCCCCAGCCAGCCTATCTAGAGCGACCAGGTCCCGCGCGCCCCGCCCAAAAAAAAGTTAAGACATAAAGAGGATACAATAAGCTTTGGTATTGACATCATCAAGAAACAATTAAACCACGCCAAATGGGGTAATAAACAGCAAAGGAAAGAAACAAAGCTCTGATAGAACGAGCGTAGCTTTTTAAGGAGCGTGGGGTATCGAATGTTTGCAGCAAAGGCAAAAGGTAGCTAGGCCGTTATAATAACATCATTGGGAAAAAAAAAACATTAACAAAAGAATCGTGCATTAGTAAGTCAGCCGTGAAAGCAGCTAGGCCGCGAGGCGGGCGTATCTAAACCCGCAATGGGCACTCGAACTGGGAACGATGGCTTCAAGGTCGTCCTAGGCCGGCAGGAAACTTCTCCGTGAAGAATTTGATGAGTTTCGTCTTCTTGCTGGGACTCCGTTGAATTTGAGCGGCGGCTTGCACCATGGGCCCGACGATATCTTCATCACCAAGTTCTGGAAACCGCCCTTGACTTCTTGGGTCATTTAGCGAGGGAATGCGAGTCATTATATTGTTGCTGCTGGCGTCCCCAAGCGGGTTGTGCTTTAGCGTGGCGAAGGCATCGCCACCGCTCTCGACGGTATTGGTAATGGTGATTTCGTTGTATTTGCGCCATATTCCATCAACTGACTGCCATTTCTCCTCGGTTAGCTGGTAGGTCTTCGAGGTGACACCGTAGTGTTCACCTGTTCGGACTAGATGCTTCGTATAGTTGCACCGCGCTAAATCCCAGTTTGAGCGAAGTTGCCGGCAAGCCTCGAGATCGAAGCTTTCTGGCGTATAGGGTTCCGGGTAGATGGTGAAATTAGCATGTCCAAGCTTATTTGCCCATTCATCATTGGGGTCTGCAATGATGATGGATGGAGAGTCTGAAGTAGGGATCAGGTGTCCAGGTCGACTAATCGTGCTGCGGTGGAAGGAAGATATCGATGGCTTCGTGCTAAGAGCCGGGGAGGGAATGCCTGGCAATTGAGGTGTGGTGATACCATCGACCGGTGTTATCGTCCCGGATAATGGATCATGAGGTTCGGCGACAGATGGTGACTGTAATGGCGATTGCATGGCAACCTCCTTGGTTAATGCATCGGTCATGAGCGGTGGTAGTAATGGAGTAGTGGCGAATTTTTCTTCGCGCTCTAAAATATCGTCGTTCGCCTTCTCAATATCAATCGGGATAGCGGGCGAAACATCTTCGCGACTACCAAAGATACTTCTGGCGGGAGTTGGAGGCATTTGCGGCTCCGACGACATATCCATTACTTGTCGCGGAGGATTTGATATCGAAGACGACCGACTCGACGCGGCGCGTGACACGGCTCGATCTCGCTGCGTTTCAACTATAGCCGAAGCCGAGCTCGTGTCTTTCCTCAAACGCCATTTCCGAGAGAACGAAGGTAACCTGGTTCCAAAGCGGCCAGCAAGACCAGTGAGCGAGAACTCGTTCGCTCTCTGTCTTTTACGAGGACTCAGGATGGAATCACCCTCGCTCATAAAACCCTCAACTAGATCGTAATTCATGGTCTGCTGTGTCGACAACTGCTCAAAACTTTGAGCCGTCGAAGCAGCGCGGTGCAAGCATTCATGGTTATCGCCTATTATTGCAGGCATTAGCTCTATTGCTTCCAAGTTATATTTGCCAGACCCCGCATTGCACGACTTACACAAACAGTCATAAAGTTCGTCCTCGTCTAACATATCAAAATCTCCCTCACGCTCCTGCGGCTCTTCTTTCACGTCTGGTAATGACCGCTTGCCTGTTTTTGTGGCAACGAACGTGGGCGATGATGGGCAGTCCACCACGCAAGAATGGAAGGTTGAATCGATCGAGGAGGCGGAACTTGAATATCTCATATGGCCGCGGCCTGAGAATGTGGGCGTGATAGGCGATGGGAAATCCGAGATTGATGAGGACTGGGAATAGAACGAGGAATTCGAGAGGTCCATCTCCGCATCCAAAATGCTGCTTTCCCTCTTTCTCCGTTCCTCCACCAACTGTGGCAATAAAAGCGGTTTTAGTTTTGGAGTCATCGTTTCTTTCTGAGCAATCGGTTGTCGCGTATGCGTTGATCTGGGGGTGGAATCGTTTCCGGGGTTATGCAGAGATTGGCGACATATTGGTGTATGGGGGTGTTCTTGTATGAGATGGTTGAGATGGGATTGCTGGTTGTCGGTCATACGTGGTGGTAGTCTGCTGGACTGTGAGGGCGTGTGTGAGTGTCGACGGTCCACGTATGTAGGTCGGAGGAAAGAGGTGATGGCGGTGGTGGTGGTGGTGGTGCTGGGCGTTGGGTCTGGTGGGATTTTTCGTGGGCTAAATCAGAAATGGTCCGCTGCAGCCAGTCACATCCATGGGATGTTTTTTTCACGTTCTTCGGTTCGCTCACAGCAAGCACAGGCAAAGGCAGAGAGGCAGAGAGAGGCAGAGGCGGACCAGGAGCAGGAGCAGGAAACAGGAACAGGGCAAGCAAGCAGGGAAGCCGAAAAACGTTTCCGCCCAGGGCAGCAGCCAACTTGGCCACCAGAGCTTCTTTTTGCTCGAGAAAACCCAGCGGGGCGGGGAGCAGGGTTCCGCAAATCCACTCCGCCGACAGGTTGGGTTCGGAGGCGGGCAGGATGGCAATCCCACCATACGGCAAAGCAGGAATTGGCCCACTTGGGACGGGCCTAGTACTACTCGAGTTACTCACGCTACTAGAGTTGTCTAAAGTAGCAAGGAATCACTACTCGAGTAAGACCCCAGGGGCACACTGACGGAATCCCGCCCGTTTAGCCCTCCTCTGGGCCTAGCGGCGTGGCCACCGCCAGCGGCGAGCCACGAGGACGGTGTGGCCTAGCCTCCGCGATCGCCGACCCTGGGGGGGTTTTTTTTGGGCTGACGGAGGAGCAATCTGTGTTGTGTCGGTGTCTTTGTCTTTGTTTTTGTTTTTGTTTTGCTTCTTGGCGGGTAGGTGGGACAGTGGGACGGGGTGCCTAGTAGAGTAGTTGCTCAGTCACTCAGTGGCCCAATGGTCCGCGGCTTCAGCAATCCGAGCAGCCATACGACTCGATGCCTGTAAAGGGCCGAGGTACCAGGGTGGACGTTGACATGCCCCAAACTTCGACACTACTACTGACGGACGACGAGTCTATTGACTCTGCTCTGTTCTGTTCTGTTCTGTTCTGGCTGGACCGCACTGGCTGGACTGGACAGAAAGACCGTGTTACGAGTATCCACACGGGGGAGGGAGGGGTGCCTGGCAGGCACTTCGGAACACTGGACGATCCGACGAAGTACTGGTACTGTACTCAGCACTGTACAGGACTGTGCTTCGTATGAACAGACAGTACGGAGCACATACCGAGCTGCCAACTCTCCAGTCCCCGTCCCCGTCCTCGTCCCCGTCCCAGTCCCCGTCCGAGTTGCTGAGGGAGCCCAACGGCCCCAACCACCGCTCCCGTGGTCCCTGGCCTTCTGGACGCCTGCCTTGGGGCCCGTGGAGCAATTCATCCAAGCCGCACACGCAACCCCGTCAACTAGTCCTCCATCACTCCAGCAGGTGCGCCGTAATACCGAACGTATGGAGCCAGCAGCGAAGGATGGGGGAGGGTCATTCTTTGCTGTCCGCTCCCGGCCGCTCGTGACCCTCTGCAGCGTGGTCACCGGGCGATCAGTCTGTCAGTCAGTCAGTCAGTCGCCTCTGGACAAAACAAAAACCCGGGACTGCTCTGCTGAAGTTGAACATGACGATTCGGAGACGATGGAGACCGCTGCAGCGAAGACCGAAGATGCCCAATCGGGGAGATGGGCGAGAGAGCGTGTGTGTGTGAGAGAGTGAGACATTGCTCCCAGAGGCCCAGGCCGGGTACCTGCGTGTCAGCGCGTGGAAGGAAGCGATGGACCCGGGAGTTGATGATGAGCAAGCATCTCAGAGACTCCCGTCCGCCCAGCCGCCGCCTCGCCGCTCGGACAGCTTGCTGTACGAAGCAATTATCAACTCATTCCTCTGTACGAAGTACGTACAGATTTGTACTACGGTAAGTACGAAGTGCATAGCACTTCGTACGTAGCACTGCTGTACCGTACCAAGTACAGGTACAGGTACAGGTACGGCGCCTGCGATTCTGCGAACGATCGTCATGGGCCAGCGGTTCGGGACGTGGGAAAAAAAGAGGGCTGCAGCTCTGCAATTCTGCTCATGCTGTTGCGATCGTCATAGTCCGCGGTGGTGGTGGGGGTGCATGGGTGCACAGCGCACCGTCTTGGGAGCTTCGACGCAGGATTGATTGATTGATTGATTGGCAAAACGCCCTCTTGCGCGGCATCTGCAGGTTTCCATGTTTTCCGTTGTCATTTGGATTGTGGTTGGAGTCTGGCGACTGGCGATGTTCGTGTACGGAGGCGGTACGGAGCGTAGGTACGAGTACCCCGTACCCCGTCGGAGCGTGAATTGAATCTGGGAATGGGCGCTGAGGGCTCCGTGGGAGGGTGGTACTGTACCAGTGCGGTTCCTGGGGGAGTTAGGGGGCATTCCATAGGCTCTCCCGGGCTCCTCCAGGGCTCTCCAGGCCCCCCAGGAACACGTCGGCTCGCTGATCGGTAGCTGCTCTATTACGAAGTACGCACCTCCCAGGCACCTCGGAGGCCCTGGCTCGGGGGTGAAAAGAGCCCTACGGCTCCCTGTGGCACCACACCAACACAGCACTGCAGCCAACTTCCAACACAGCACCATACAACACACACAAACACAAAACACAAACACATCACAACCGACACTGATACTACCTACCTACTGTAACAATACAACAAACACTGCACCAACACAGCACAGCACAACCGGACCAACGCAAGTAATAAACCCCCCTCTCTCTCCCTGCTCGTCCTCTGCCCACTCGCAAGCTCCCGGGTCACAACACCAGCTCCCACGGCTCACGTGCGAAGTCTCAGACACCCAGCGACACCAAGTTGCGGCTAACAATCATGTGCACATACACTTTTATTCCAAAATAGGGCACACAGAGGTGATATCTTCAGAGTTCCTGGAAACTATGGACATCGTAATGGCCACCACCAGCGACGGATATTCCCTCCCTCCTCCTGTGCGAACTTGCAGAAGGCTTCATGCTTGCTTCTCCACATGCCACATGAAGACTGAAATAGGGAGCAAAAATGCATCTTGATTTTACCCTGTGCCCTCGGTAGTAGTAGAAACGGTGATCGATCGCAACGGCGGCCAGCCCATGCAGCCATGGACCGTTGGAGATCGATCCTGCTTTCTCTGGCCTGGGTTCCTGTCATCTATTATTGATCGCCGCCTTCTTAATTACTCCGTAGGTACGTAGATCTGTAAGGTACATGTCCTTACAGATAATGCGCGCTTGTGGAGAACGCCGCCGTCAGGATATTATGGATAAGAGTGGGCTCACAGTCGGTTGTAAATCAACAGTTTTCTCTACTTTGTACTACTGCACGATCTAGCAAATGCTGCAGGTAGTTCGATCTGCTCAACAATTATTTCATCCCCCATGTGAGGAACGCCCAGGTCCCAGTCGGGAAGTTGGGATTTCCATATTGCCTTTCCCACAATACCGGAGGGTTTCCGTGAGAGCTGGGAATTGTAAAAAGAATCGGCTTCTGATACCGAGGCCCACTCTGATGAGAGGCATCTCTCCCTTTCGGGTTCCTCCATCTCTCTTGAGAGTCGAGACCTCATCCTGCATATCTTTCTGTCGCCCCCCAATATACTCAACAGTCAGTCACTTTGTCTAGAACCTCTAAGCGCGAGGAACCTGACAATTCTAGAATTCCTCAAAATAGCCCCCCGGTTACCACACATGTCGCAAAGGTGGAGACCAAGCCCTAGGTATTAGGCTCAATTGCGATTTGGCCTAATTCGGACCGGTTACGACAGCTACTCTGTAAACAGAATTTTTCGTTGTTTGCGTCGGGGAATTTATTAATTAATCCTCGTAATGTGGCCTGCATACGACATGCCGATTAATATCTGCCATCGCAAAGTGAGTCGCATGCCATTGACAGGGGCGTGTGATGCGGTTGTGATATTCAGACACGTCATTGAGCGCTGCGCAGCGAGCGTTTCAAGCCCAATGTTGTGTCCAGATGTCTTTCTCCTCTTGGCTGCCTTCAAACTGTACGCAGGAGGCAGGGTCAGTCTTGCAAAACCTGAACGGGAATCTGATTCATAATCGCCGCACCTTGAAAGCAATTTCGATAATATCTTCAAACCCCTCACTGAGTTTCGGTGGTTGATATCGGGAAGTAAAACTCCTGAACGCCACGCTGGAGAGGATGCTACGCTTCTCGGGATTCATCTATCGGTCTCATCAGTAAAATGCCCGGTCGAACATCGTAAACATTCCCACATGTGACAAAGCTCTGCGTCAGCATCCTTGCCTTGAGATGGGAAGGATGACGGGGGGGTTAAGGGCACATACGCTTTTGTTAAACGCTCGCACAGCATCGTTGTGCTCACAGACTGGCACTGGCGCTGTGAAATGTACACAGCGGATCGGCACGGAATGCTTTGCAGCGAGTGCTACCCACTTACTTCGGACGTCGGAATCAGCATTGGTGTTGTCTGGAGTATATAGAGTCAGTACGCTCATGCCCGTCGCCAGCAGGTGCAGCAGGTATTGCACACGTACCGACGGCCACAGACTTGCCCTCCCTCAAGTATTCTTCCGCTACCTTGAGACACTTCTCCCGCTTCTCAATTATCAGAATGGTGTTCATTGGCAGGATCAGAGAGGACGTACCGTCTTTAGGATATCTTGGTTGATTCTCACGTAGCCCAGAGGTTGCAACATCTTCCAATAGAATGTGGATTTTCCGGAGCCTGGGCTACCACAAAAGATAACGAGGTCCTGATCATTCTTCCGAGTAAAAGATGCGATAGCTAGACGAGAATAAGTTATCGTGGATCAGGCGGTTAATGGTTAAGGGTTACATCTTGACGAACCTTTAGCCGTAGAGTCCGGTAGGTATTCCGAAGGCTCAAAGGTGCGCGTGAATGGTTTCGGCGCCTCATCGAGAAAGTACTCCTCGGGCGAATAAAATTTGATACCGATATTCTCAGCAAAATTCCTATCGTATGTGAGCGCACAATCCATGTAGTGGAGAGTTTGAGCTATACCGATCAGAACATGAGAAATCTTTCGGCCTTCCCGCTTCTGCGTGACGTCCCCCAGCATCGCCAACGAATATTGAATGTTCAAAGTCCACCTCGGACGGTTGAAGGTCGTAGTCATCTAGGATTTCTGTCCACATTCCAGGCCTCGGTTTGCGGTAGATATCCTTTGCTGTAGCTGCGTAGATGCTGATGGGGAGGTCCAGCTGATTGAAGACCGCAGAGACTTTGGCCTTGAACGAGTCAACCTTTGTCTGTAGTGATTTTGGAGCTTTCGAATCTGGTTTCAAAGTTAAGCCCGCCTGGTTGCTGACTACCACAACCCTATACCTAAACCGTCATCAGCTTCTTGGTTTGCTGGTATATTCAGTAAATGAAGCATACCCTTCTTCCAAATATAACTTCCGGAGCCGGCCAGGTACAGAAGGATGCCACCACTTCCAGTCAGCGCTATCAGAGGCGAACCTTTTGCCAGAAGAAGTCTGGATTAGGGTCGAATCCTATGTGATGACCTCATGTTAGAGTTGCTATTGTAGAATAAATACAACACAGTACTTACAAAATCAAATGCAGCTATTTTGTTCCTCTTGCTATCGCCAGCTTTGGTAGTTGAAGCTGAATCATCTGCAGCTATATATTTGCCAACAAGTAGAGTACTAGGTGTATCATCACTGGGGGCCCGTTCCTGCCAGATAATCTTCTCTGGAGGCTTTTGAGAGGTTGGGGTAAAGAACGAGGCAACCGCAGTCTCTGAATATGTATTAGTTGAAACTGAAAATCTAATAAGAACGCCTGAACAACGTACGCGTTGTGGTGGACTGGACTTTACGGCGCAATGGCGGGGGAGAAACTGGTCCGCCGAAAGTGCTGTGTTTGCGCTTTCCGGCCTTGGGGGAAGTCATCATGCCAAGCAGGACGCCTCTACTATGGATCCTAAATCTAACAGCCAGTGTGTCTGGGGCAGAGGGTTTGGATGATCTGATGTTGAACTTGACGCGTGAGGTTGCGTTTGAGTTCTAATACGTGACCTGTGGGGCAAATCGAGTCGCGAAGGAGCGCCAGGTCACATGAGGTATGCTTGCCTTACAAGGGTTTCAAAGGCGAATTTCACACGAGGATTAGATGAAAATTATAGAAACAAGATATAGTTAGATCTAAATGTACTGTATAAGTGATACATTGGGCTAGAGACTAAAATATCGAGTCAAAATTTGTGAAATGTAGCTAAGCGCTCGAGTGCTAACTCTTGCTAACAAGTATTAGGCGATACATATACATTGTAATGACTGGCTTAAAATATTTACAACGATCCTAGAATCCAATCATGACGTGCCTCCGCCATATCCTTGGCCTCAAGCAGAGGGCGCAAGGTACCCAGAACGAAATCTAATTCTAGCTCGTCAGGCTGCCACTTCTCTCTCACTTCTTCCCAAACGGCCATCGTTCTGGACTTTCCCGAGCACTTCGCAAAAGCATTCAACGCCCATGTCACCATCCATCTATTAATGTACAAGTCATTAGTATCGCCATCTATTGCTCGAAGGAACGTCCGCCAAACACTTTCGAGTCTCTCCTCAGTCCACTCGGTATACCGAATCCCGCCATGGATAGCAAATCCTTTCAAAAGTGCCAGGAATAATGCCCCATGGACGGGTAATCCAAACGATTTCATTTCTTCCAGGAGTTTGGCTGCTTTAGACAACTCGCCAGCTTCAACAGCAAAGTAGTTCACCAAAATCCGATAGGTGTGAACGTCTGGAGCGATAATAGACCTAATTTGGAACCTCTCCCTCTTGTGTGGGTCGATTTTGATCTTCTGTGCCATTTGTTTTAATGTCCGGGTTATTCGGCGCTGTTTGATGAAGTCATTGGGAGGTAATCGAGGTTCTGTCTGCGAAAAATGTATCTTCTTCATCCGCTCGTATATATTCTCTGCTGCATTCGGTTCACATGAGGAAATGAGGGCGGATATCATTGAATTCAACACAACGGTGTCGACGACCTCTCCGGCGTCTACAAGGGTCTTGTATGCCGCCCGAGCACCATCGCCGTCTTTCTTCAATCCATGATAATGGATGAGACTGACATGATGAAAGCGATTGTATTCGAGGCCACGAGCCGCCATTTCGTTATAGACCATATCTGCAAGGGTAAACTTGCCAGCCTTACAGGCAACATCAAAGAGGATATTGAAAGTAGCGTCGCTCGCTTTAACCAGAGCTACCTGTTCCATCTCTTTCCATAAGTTCAATGCAGCTTCAACCTCAACCTCTGTTGATCTAGCCACATACCGGGAAATGAAGGATATCGCACTATTCCACTCCGTTGTTGATAGGGGTATAGCCGAGTTCTTCATATCATCCACGACGGATAGATATCTAAGCATCGAAATTTCGTCTTTACGCTCCACAGTGGACAAACATCGAAGCAATCTGTGTCGAACTGTAGCCTCAAGGTACGGTGCTCGCGGCTTCGGAAGTTCTCTGTACAATTGGTACGCTATCTCAGGATCCCCATAACGATTTGTAATCACCTTGTCCAGCTCATTGAGCTTGATCTTCGTCTGCGGATCCGCAGGCCACGCCTGGTATACAGGGGGCCATTCGTCTTCAGCCTTATCAGAAACAGTAAGATGAGGGCCGTCGGGAGGCTGATAACGGCTCGGACGTTTGGTAAATGGTATTTCATCTGCAAAGGTAAAGGGCTGTCCATCGTACTGGTCCACCAATTCCATAAGCTCCTCTCGCGTGTGATTCGGCTGCGCGAGAAATCCATCGTCCTCTTCCTCTTCCTTCCGACATTTCGCACCTCCGGTCGATTGCTGGCGCCGGAAAGGAGTGTTGTGCGCCAATTCCCTGCCAATTGATATTTTTGGTCTCTGGGATGAGAAAAATGGGGGAGACTGGGGTTTCTTTGGATTGTGCTTGTAGCAATTGCCAGCGCTGGCTAGGGAGCTTATGAACCAAGCTTCGAGTCCTGGAGCAGTGTTTAATATCATTTTGGAGGCGGCTTGACGGCGGCCGCTGCGTCTTGGACGAGGCCATCGATTCTGGAACTCGATAGGATATAGGAAGGATAGCGCTTGTCGGGGGGCTACCTTTGAGGCGACGGAGGCAGCCGTTGAGGACGAGGTACAGAGGACGGACATGAGCCGCCTGACATTGTGAGATGCAGTCACTGTCACTGCAGAAGCATAGGGGCTATGATCCCAATACAGATACCCCCCAGGTCTCTCTCGAATGGCGACTGTGAAAGGGGCGGTGTTTTGGTGTTCAAACCGTTCTGCGAAATCCTGAGCTACCACAATTCTCGCGACAAGTTGAGACGGAAATTTAGTTCGCGGTCCGTGCCAACCCCGTCCGAAATGTTCTGACGAACGGACAACCTCGCGACCATCTCAAAAAGCTCCAGCTCCCAGCCTGTGTCTTGATACGGAATGTATGTGAGCAGCCTTCGATTATCTGTATACGCCAAACTAATTCCATAGCAGTGGTCATCAATTGTCATTCGTCAAGATGGGAGGCCGCAGTCTAAGGCCCGCGAGAGTGTACCAAACCGCATCACGTCTCCTAGAAGCCAACAGCACAAGTCAACCGCCAGTATGGTATAACACTATTGGATCGATTCCTCCTGGAGAGATCTTGACCCGGACACAGCCTGCTCAACATCGGGCACAGAAGCACAATTCTCGAATCCGGAAACCGAGCAAGATGTTCCAACCGCAGATAATCGAGTATGAAGAGGATCGATTGAGACGGCAATTCCACAAAGACCACCCCTGGGAGCTAGCAAGGCCTCGGGTAGTACTGGAAAATGATGGACGAGACGGGCAAAAACACGACTGGTCCAGGATACGGCAACCAGGAATGCCTTTAAGCGGGGAGAGGTGAGGATATACAAATGTCTCGAGGCCCCAAATGTTCTAACGAGTTTTCAGTGTCGTACAAAGGCAACTCTGGCTTATGTATAATGGGAGGAGCAAAGCCGAAGCTTATGATATTGCGCGGAAGGAATTCTATGCACTACGACACGAGGAAGAGGTTGAACGTCGAGTCGCCAAAGAGGAGGCATTATGGACTGGCGCATACTTCGGCAAAGGGGTTTTGGAGGTTTCGATGGGATTGGAAGACAAGATCTATGCGGATTGGATGGAGTGGGCGACGAAGAATGTTGGGGAAATGGACAGGCTGCGAGAAGCTGCGTATACGAGTGTCCCAACGCCTGATGATGCAGTAGAAGAAGACGTGGATCCTCTTGCTGAAGAACCCGGATTAGTATAGGAAGAACATGTGGCTTTGAGTTTAGAGCTCGGAGCTCTTCAGTGTAACATTTTAGGGGAATGTACTTATATTATAGTATTGTTGTCCCCTCTTCGAGAGGCGGCCTCCAACTGTGAACCTAACGTGACCAACATCTGAAAGTTCATTTCGTTACTATAAACATTTGCTAGCCTTTAGATTTCTCAGTGAATCAGGGGCAGTTGGTCATTCAGAATATCATCGGTTTATAGTCAGTCGGTCCACAAAGTTGAAAGAAGGGACATTATCCAAGGTGGCTTCTAGTGTGTTAATGTGTTGCTTCCATGGAATTTGGGCTAGGTATGCGTAGTAGCTCCCTATGAAACGAATAAAGAAGAATAATGATTAAACACGGGATCTTATGCTTAGCTGCTAATTTAGCAAACTTATAGAATAGCAATGGCTATGGCAAAAGTAGAAAAGCTAGAGTATCAGTAACTAGACTCACTATTCGACCAGAAATCCGCCCCACTCTACTCTCTTCCTTCCAGTACCGCCATTGATCGCTTTAGATAACGCCTCCCACTGTACAATGAACCTATCACAGACTCGAAGGCTCAATAAAATCTTTCCACTTAAACTCAACGTCTTCACTCTCGCCCAGCTCTCCACATAGATTGTCTTCATTGTCCATAGCGGCGCTACACCAATATATTTCAACAACATAGCAGCCAAAGCGACTATGACTGCCGTGGCAGGTCCATTTGTGAGGATAATGTCTGGAAACGCGCCTGGCGACACCTTGGATTCCCTAGCTGTCTCGCATAATACTCGCAAGCAACCAACCAAGCACCACAACGAAGAGAACGGTGCAGTATAAAGAGGCTGGTGTATTTTTCTTGCTCGCGGTACAACTTTGATATCCCATACTCCCGTCACAGGGTCATCCTCTCCGCTAGTGGTTATACGGATCCCTGTCGCGGTGTATTTCGTTTGGATACGCTTTTCGATTTCGAAGGCTTTGCTGGAGGAGAACCCGTCTCCAGAGGACACAATGTAGGTACGATGCTTGTATCTCCGGGGGTCTACATCTCGCATGAGGGACATCATCTCAGCAGTATGCCCCCCCGAGCCCAGGACTATTACCATATGCGAGGGTGTAGTCTTGGGATATTTGACATGAGGATTTCGGTGGGGCTGGATAGTAGAAAATATATAAAGGAGTCGGAGCTATACGGTACACTATTAGTGAAAGGATAATATATTCGGGTGTTTATCTTACAAATGCCGTAGTGATTGCGAGGACAATCGCAGCTACAAGCAGACGTAAGGCTGAGATAGTGGCCATGTTGACACGAGGCTGAAATAGTAAGGTTTCTGGATGCGATAATCTCTGAGTGGGCGACGTGGACGGGGATAGAAATCATAGGTTCTTGCGACTGCGATCAGAGGTATAGAAATAGGATTGCATGGTGGTAAGTAGCTGTCTCCATCTAGGAGGGTTTTTTTAGGTGAATGTGTGAATGAGAGATGTCGTGCAAGTGCGATCTCTCTCCATCCGCCGAACCCCATCTTCTCGCCTTGACCACATACAAAAATATGACCACCTCCGTATAGTTACTTAAAAATATCATTAATCGAGTACGCAATAACAGTCTTACACTCTCACACTCTCACTTTCCCTTCTTGCATTTAGAGGACAAGAGCATTACTATTGTTAAGACGCGTGTGTTATTGTCAGAGAACCGTTAGTATTGTGCACTGCAGTTGAGCTACAAGAAGCTTTCTTAGACGCAATTGAGACACTCTCATTATGTTTCTCTACCCCTCATGAGTTCATTCTATCCTCTTTCTATTTCTCTCCCTTTCATGGTACTTAGTTTCTCTATATTTGTTGTTGATCCCTCCTCTTCAGGCCCTGTTTCAAGGCATCAACATGCAGCAGCCAATCCGTCACCGCCAATCGAAGGCTGCCAAGGGTTCAGCCATGGACGGCAGAATTGTCACACGCGCAGCGCCGTCAGCACCGTCAGTTCCTCAGTTTCAGTATTTTTTCGACGCAGCGACACCAAGTCATGGACCTATGGCTCCCTCTCTCCGTAGGAAGAACCTTGTGTGCTTCTATTGCAACAAGAAGTCCGGCATCAAATATGACGGGCTCATTACGAAGTGGGAATGTGGCTATTGCGACTCGATGAACTTTTTGGATGAGGTACGTACAGGCCCAACTTATTTATCACCGTAATAGATTCAATGTTAACGCGTGGAATAGAATGGTGAAATTACAGATCCTCCTGTTGCTACAGACTATGCCGCACCTGCCAAACGCCAATATGCCATTCCCGGGCCAGATTCTCCACCTGCTTCCCAAGAGTCCGATGTGACACTCTTCTGCCAAACATGCCTGAAGAACCAGCATTTATACACATCATCACTTGCTCAGTACTATGTGGAAACAGACCCGGCACATCCTCAGTATCGAGAAATGGAGCGGAAATACTTCAAATACAAAGAGGACCTTGAAAGACGGTATCCTCAAGTTTGCGAAGATTGCGAACCAAGGGTCCTCGAGCGGATGCGTCAGGCCGGCAAGATCGCCAAATCAGATTATCTTAGGCAATTGATGCAGAAGTCTCGATCGAGAAGGACGAAGGCAAATTCTTATAGCATATCCTTCGTCGATACAGGGCGGCTTCTTTGGTATGCAGGTCTTTTGGGGCAGTTTATGTGGAATGGCATAGCGCTACTTGCAGCTGCTCAGCTCAGCCCACTACCAGCCCTCAAACCCTACCTTCAGCCGACTCTGCTCTCCTTGTTTGGCGCTCTGATATCCGCGGCAACCTCAAGCCCTTGGGCATGGTGGAGTCTATGTTGCACCATTTCTTCACTATGGTGGAACCCCAAGTTTAAGGAAGCCAACAGGGGCTTTATGAACCACATAAATGGATTCGCGAACTGGTACAAATTCCAGGGCATAATGGTGGTAACTCGTTCGCTCACATATCATATTATGGGAACGGGGGTCCTCGCGGATCCTAACAGTGAAGCTACTATTGCAGCTCACATTGTTTCACTAGGCTTCAATGCTGCGGTAAGTATCTCCCTACGCCTCCCAATGTGCCTTCACTAATAAAGTATAGTTGGCTATTATGGCACAACGCTCCCTCAAGGTTGACATGACCCCTCTCTGGACTTCCACACCTGAGAAGCTTGCCTACGTCGGACCAAGGTCTATGTCTAGCAGCCCCAGCCAGGACATGGGCGGAATGAGCTCTGCCCTCGATCAGATAGGTGCAGCCCCCTCGACGAAACATCGCCCTCTGTCACCACTGTCACCTTCATTGTGGAAACCGTCCCCCACTTTGAGAGAGCGTCCCACACCTTCCCCATCTCTCAGTCTTTCGAAAACTCGGGAAGTCTTTCCTATAGCTAGAACAACCCCGTCTCTACTAGATATGACTGAAAGTGAAGCGGCACATTACCTTAAGACGGGGCAAGTCCCAGTTCATATGCAACAACGCAATGATCCGGATATCCAATCAGAGATGGACTGGTCTCCATCTGCCCCCGAAACGCAACATCGTGCATTTAACCCTGCCCGCGCCCGGCAAGTAAATGCGGAACCCCAGCCATTCGGACAAACTCCTGTTCATGATCAGCCATCTCCATTCTGGTATAAAGTCCCACCAGCGCCAATAACACCAGCTCACCGACTTCGAAATCCTCCAAATCAACCGCGATTACGAGTCGCTTCTCAAGAGACCAAGGATAACTTTTTCAATAGCGTGACTCGGAGAAATTTGGATGTGGACTCAAGTGCTGGAGAAACGAAGCTTGTTGAGAACATCAAACCACGCCAGCATATTGAATTTGCTCCGCCCAAATTCTTTCCGCCAAGCCCCCCTCAAGAGGCCGGTGATGATTTGGCGGATCTTTTCAACAGCGCCTTCTCACTAAGTAGCACTGAGAACGGTCGTCAGAAAGCCTCAGTACAGGGCGTTCGTATGCGTCATTTATGCCAGGCTCTTGTCCTCTTATTTGGGCTCTTGCTCTGGAATTATTATCACTCGCACCCATCTGAGCATGCTAAGAATGTTTCTCTGGTGGTCATGGTCGCCGCTCTCTTCATCGGAGGACGCACAATACTCGATAATACCGTCTTTGCAGAACCTACAGGGCAATCTACTATTGTCCAGGCGCTTTGTACTGGTCTGGGCAGTCTTGAGTTCATGGGGGCTTTATATGGAATTGTAGAAATTGTATATGGAAGAGGGGACTGCTCGAATTGTGCTTCACTCGGGAACATACTGGTTGCGGGTACTTTGATTCATGAGTTGTGGCTTGCGTCGTTTGGACGCTGAAATGGAGTAGTTGTACATATCGTTGTTTGATGAACCGTGGTGGAGCATTATATATTTGCCTGCTTCTTAGCTATTCGGAAGCGGGCGTATTCGGCGTTGTGGGTTATATTAGGTTGCATTACATAGGGGAGGTTATCGAGTATTAAGTAGGGAACCACGAGCAGAAAAGTCAGCGGACGGAAATAACGGGAGAAATATATTGCCAATAACGAAGGCAATTTTACCTCGATGAAGTCTTTTGCATACCTATAGTCGATGAATCCTTGTGAGCATCGAATTTGGGCTCTAATTAGGGTGCTTTTTTCTCGTCGAGAACGGATGAAAATAGTGGAAAGATCTGAAAGGCTTCAACACAGTTTGCACTTGTATTATTTCTACAGCTTAGAATCTTATATTTATGCAGATTACCTCCCCTATCTATTTGTAGGCATCCATTCGACGCAGGAATTTTGAACGGCTATTAAGTTTGATGGGAAGCTAGCCCGGTTTGGCGGCCAAACTATGCCTTGGTCGCTTGATCACTTGCCAATCGCTACTATATCTTCTAGGGCCCTGATTGAACTTCAGAAGGCTCATGTCAAAAATAAAAAGGGGAGGAAGTGAGGTTTTTAGCGACCAAAACCCCTCCTTAAATATATATGGCCAAACAAGCAAATATCCTTTAACGAGTACAAGGGCGTGGCACTTGGTCAAGTGTGTTCTGGTCAAATTGTACTTCGTTATCGCCAGGGACGATTGGGGAAAAAAAGGAAATAACAACAAAGCAACAACGAACAAAAAACGACAAGAGATGTAGGCAATCGACACCGGGCCGAACTCTTTTGCCATTTTAAACTATTTTTTTTCTTCTAGAAAAATAGAAAACGCGATGTAGGATTAAGTTGAATTTATTTCGCGATCCCCCTTTTGTTTTTGTTGTTGGTTTTGGCGAGGAGGATGGACAGACCGGTTGGTAGTCACCGCCTACAACCCGCATAATTACCACAGGAGGTGCTGGAGGTCGCTTCCACCCCGTGATCGAGTAGTCCCAGGCGCGATAGCTATTCTTCCGGATCTCATAGCGGCGAGACACTAAAATAGATCCTTCTATAATGATGGTAGGGCGGACGATGTATTTGACGTTGTGAAGTTGAAAATCCGGTTCGTTCAGTAGCCTCGTAGTCTTACAACAATGCCCAGCTTTGTACAGGGCCCTTCTTCCCTCCTATAGATTATAATCATACATGTCCAGCCCCGTTGCGGCCCTAAATCGTTCTCTTATCGAGCTCTGACCGGTTTCCAAAGGCATAGGTAACCCCACCACCGACTACATTACATCCAGCAAGCATCATCGCACTGCCTCTCGTCAGACCTCTCGCGCTGAATCGACTAGACACCCTGTTTCGTCCCGAATTCTTCCTCCTACTCGCTAATAAAAGATATAGGCCCGACCACGCAGCTGTCATGCCTGCGGAATCCACGACGAAGGAAGAGAGATTCAGATAGGAGCCGAAGAGGAGTAGTGGTGGGAAGAGCATGGGTAATGGCTGGAAGGGTTTCGCATGGAGGGCTGTTATGAGAGTTGCTAGGAGGGCTGGAGGTAAGGATGACTCTGTGGAGAATGTTAATACGTAGATATATGTAGTATTACTGAAGGAATTGACATACTGCCCCAATTCATTGGATACGAGAGGATGGTTCTTTTAGTCTTTTGAACGTCTTCATTTTCGGTTGACATTTTGACTTGCTATGGGCGATATTGAAATAAGCTTAGTCCCTACTATGAGTAGGAATTGAGTATTTTTCGGTCAAGATTCACCTTTCAATGGAGATATTCGACTAAATATTTCGTTCCGAGGTGGTAGAGAAGCTTCGATGACGGAGTCTCGGAATTTCAACATCACGTGCATACTCGGATTGCGTTCCTCGAGGATCCCTGTACCCCTGTCATTACATTCAACGTACTATGTGTTAGCTAAGGACGAAACCAGAGACCGCCTTCGCGACACAGGCTTCCGTCGCCGTGGCCAGAACAAAATCAAGCTACCAAGCAACCACCGCCACAGCGTCGCTATCTCGTTTTCCGGTTTCAACTGCGTTCTTATATTCACCCCCTTCGCCTTGCCTTCACAGATTCATTGCCCAAAGAAGAACAAGGGCGGCGCAATGCCCTCAGCAACAGCTTCTGGTGCTGATGCCAAGGGGAACGGGACAGCAAAAAATCGGGATCATAATCAAGGGAACCAAGACAGGACATACACACTCGATCAGAAGGCCGCCGTTATACGTGTACGAAGATGCCAGCCGACGGCGTTTTACGAAATTTTGGGCCTGGAGACTGTCAAAACCACGGTCACAGATACGGAGATAAAGAAGGCGTATAGGAAGATGAGTCTGCTGACGCATCCGGATAAGAATGGACATGAACACGCAGACGAGGCATTTAAGATGGTGAGTAGGGCCTTTGGAGTGCTAGGTGACAAAGAAAAGAGAACGAAATACGATAAATACGGCGGGGATCCAGATAGTAGATTTGGAGGAGGATCGGCACCGCAGAATCCGTTCTCCGGATTTGGTCAACGGGCGTCGAGAGGGCCGGGAGGAGCAGCTGGTGGTGGATCGATGTGGGAGGAGGAGATAAGCCCGGAAGAGATGTTCCAAAGATTCTTCAGTGGCGGGATGGGAGGAGGTGGGTTTGGACCCTTCGGTGGTAAGTTTGCTCTATGAAAAGATTATGGGCCCAGGCTAATGAATCCCTCAAGGTGGTGGAATGTTTGATAATGGACCGGGATTTGTCTTCAACTTAAATGGCGGCCCTGGTGTTAGGGTGCACCAGTTTGGAGGAGCCAGGCCTCGAAGGAGACCGCGAGATCCGAATGCGCCAGAAGAACCTGCACCTTCGCTGCAAAGTATCTTGACGGGGATTTTACCACTCCTACTCATTTTCATTCTGCCGCTGCTATCCTCTATCTTCTCCGATTCGGATTCGTCAAGCAGAGGCCCTACAATGATATTTGATGGTCCCGAACCACCACAGACCTTGGCTCGCCATTCAAGGAACTATAAAGTCGAATACTGGGTTAATCCCGTTGAAGTGGAAAATTTTACACCTCGAAATTTCCAATCACTAGATCAGAACGCGGATATCCAGTATGTCCAAGAGCTGAGGATCCACTGTGCCCAAGAGGAGGAGGCTAGGAATAGGTTGGTCCAAGAGGGCCAGGGATGGTTCTTCCAAGATGCAAACAAGATAAACAAAGCGCGCTCGATGGAGATGAGGAACTGCAAGAGGTTATCGGAATTAGGGCAGAGAAGGTCTTGATACGAGAGGTACTGCGTTGTACGTTCGTTGTATAACTTGGGAATAGTTAGGGAGCATGGCGTCTGGGGTTACAGCATTTTTGCGCCGTTCATATGTCGCTGGTTTCATGCGAGTAAAGGCATAATAGATAAACCTTCATTGTAAATTTTCTGGCATAACTGGAGAAGCCTCTTCCCTCCACAACCTTATTAGTTTGATGCAATGCCCTAAATACAACGCAAGATTCAGAATCGTCAATCGCGCGCTTGGTGAGAGGCATTAATTGATCGGTATCTCAAAAGTGGAGTGAGCATGCACTATATATGACATTGTAGGTCGTCCTTCCCAACCAATCCATTATAAACCCCCTACGCAATAATCGAAGCTGTTGAGGGGACTGCTAGGATAGGTAAGGTATATAAGGATATGTCATAATTCCAAATAACTTAGCTTCCTGAATGAATACGAAGTAGGGTCTCTCCTTAATCCAGGTAAAATAGGGTGCGAATAATAAGGCAAGGCCCCAAAAATAGGCTTCTATGATAGTGGATTGTAGTTTAATCCCATCTTTGAGTTCCTACCTTAGGTACCTAAGTAGGTAGGTAGAGAGCAATCACTCTGCCGCTGTGCCACTATATACGAAGGGTGCACACCGTCCTACGTTGGTCACAAAGAGCTTAACCATTTATATATCTTACAGTGTATTGAAGATATTCTTAGAGTAACCAACAAAAAAGGGGATTTACTGCTAGTCCACATCTTCGTCTCTAACACTTCGTCGGAGCTTCGAAACTTCCAACGGGTTCCAACTTCCGAGTCGCCCAATGCGCGTGCCTGTGCACTACTGGAGTCCTGCTACTGATTAGCAAGCGTTATCGCTAAAGCCACTGGACGCTGGACGTCGCATGGGGATTCCCGACTGACCGACGAGGCTGCCATCACCCATTCCTTCTCCAGCGTATTGGCTGTGATTCTTCACATCATTTGAAGACAATATCCTATCTGCATCATGGATAACGACCAGAACGATAATGGGCCCCCAAACGCCCCGGAAGCTCCAGATAAGGAGAAGATGGACCAGGTTAGACTTAATCGCCGAGCTGATACTAGATCGAAGTGGCTAACACCTCTGCGTCTATAGATCCGGCGGCGACGTCTAGAGAAACTGTCTGGCCCATCAACACCCACTCCAAGGTCTGGGTCGCCAGCACAGGGAGGAAGCGCCTCGGCATCTTCATCTCCAGCTCCAGCTCCTAAAGCTTCCGAACAAGTCGAGTCCACGCCCAAACCCAAGATCAATGTCACACCTGCCTCAACATCCGCAGCCACACCGTCTGAAAACCCATTCTCGAAGTTGACTACCCGTCCTTCAAATGGGGCCAGCGCTGCCACCGTAAGAGAAGCATCAGAAGCTAAAACATTAAAGCGTCGGCGAGCTGAATCAGACGTGCAGACTTCCCCACGAGTTCCTATTCGCAAGCTTGCATCGCCATCAACCGATGAGAGCCTGGATAATTACGCGAATAGGGTACTGGGACAGATTTTCCGCATTACTTTAGACCCGGCACAGAAGGTGGATTCCTCAAATCACAAACTCACATACCTGCCGAATCTCAGATCAGAGTTGGAAGAGGAACAGTCTCCTCTCAGCTTCACCACAGATAGGCTAGACTCAGCGATTCTAGAGGCAGCATCAAGCGTCCCGAACAATATATCGATCCTTGACTACCTACTGCCATGCTGGAAACGGATAACTAAGGCTTTGAAGGGTATACGAGGTACTTCGAATGGGAAGGATGAAGTACTTAAGGAAGCGAAACGGTTATGTATGAGTAACTGCATATTTGCCGTGGAAATGCCAGAACTCTATGGGTCAGTAAACATGTTGGAAGTGTAGAGCATTTGGCTGACTTTCTAGCCGCGACCCAAATCCGTCAACAGACTCGTTGACGCCTTATCTACTCAACGAAGCTGGAGCGGACAAGGGTATATGTCCAGACTTCTTAGCCGAAGCTGTATCTCGGTTTGACGAAGATGATACTGTGAAGCCGATGCTGATGAAAGCTATTGCCGGTCTGAGTTTGCAGCTCTCAACCATGACCATGAGTGATAATTACAAGCCATACATCAATGTGAGCCTTGCCATTAATTCATAGGTACGTATACATCGTGCTAATCTAGATCATAGGCATTAAAACAGGTTTCACAATTTCCCCGCTTGGTAACAGCCATTGCCGAAGACCCTCTCTTCCAGATGGCAACATCGGCTCCAGGGATCGAGAAACATACACTTCTAGGACCCTTCTTCAGAATCTCGCCACTGCAGCCGGAAGTCGCTAGGGAGTATTTTTCTGGACCAAAAACAATGGATAAGCGGCATATCCACACATCTCAAGAAGCGCTTAGAATGACATTGCAGACTCATCAGAGAGATCTGCTTGATATCATCAATCATTTCGTTCGAGCCAGCCCATCTTCAAAGAATAAAACTTTGGATTGGTTCGCATATATTGTGAACTCAAACCACAAACGCCGAGCGTTACGGCCGGACCCGACGCAGTTATCTTCGGATGCTTTTCTCATGAATGTTACAGTGGTACTTGACGGCCTCTGCGAGCCCTTCATGGATGCTACATTCTCGAAGATATCGAAGATTGATGTGGACTATCTAAGACGCCGTCCGCGTGTCGACATTGAATCAGAGACGAAGTTGAATGCTGACCAGAACGCCTCTGATGAGTACTATAAGACGGAGGCTGAGGGCACTTCGAACTTCATCTCGGAGGTCTTCTTCCTAACCCTGGCCGCTCACCACTACGGTAGCGAGGCGACAAATGCAACCCTTAAATCCTTGGACAAGGACATCAAGTACTTGAATTCCAAAATTGGTGAGATGGAGAATGAGCGACCTAAGTTTGCAAATGTACTTCCCCCGGATCTTGCTTATATGATAGAGCTAACACGGTATAGAACCCCATGAACAGCGCGAGACTTGAGGAACAGATCAGGAAGTTTACTGATGTGCTGGAAAAGGCTATGCAATTCAAATTCGCCATTGAAGGCGTTCTTTTGGACAAGCAGATGCAGACCAGGTCGTTATTATTCATGAGATATGTCACCGTTTGGCTCCTAAGGATTGCGACGCAATCAGACTACACCCCAGACAAAACTATTGAGTATGACCCCTAGCTAGATCGTGAGGGTATAATACTAACAAGTCCAGATTGCCCCTGAAAGCAGAACAGCCAGATGCTTTCAGGTTCCTGCCCGAATATGTCCTTGAGGATATTGTGGGGAATTTCAACTTTATCTTCCGGTAAGATCCACTCCTTTGGGATTCATGTTTCGAATTAACCGGTGGCGTAGATTTGTACCAGATGTGATGATATCAGCCATTGGCGACGAGATAATTCATTTGTGTATTACCTTCCTAACGAACTCCGAATATATCAAAAACCCTTACCTAAAGGCGAAACTTGTTTCTCTTCTATTCCACGGCACATGGCCCGTCTATCACCGTACTAAGGGAGTCTTGGGCGATTCCCTCATTGGCACGAGGTTCGCCAATGACCACCTACTTCACGCGTTAATTAAATTCTACATCGGTACGCTGCCTTTTGGTTAGGGCTTTTTAATATGTTGCTGATATCACACAGAGGTTGAATCAACCGGGGCGCACACCCAATTTTACGACAAATTCAATATTCGATACGAAATATTTCAAGTCATCAAGTGTATTTGGTCAAATGATATCTACCGTCAAAGGCTAACGCAAGAGAGCAAGTGAGTTTGAGACTCAATTCCGACACGAGCATAGCTAATACAAAATAAGGACGAACACCGAATTTTTCTTGCAATTTGTCAATCTCCTAATGAATGATGCAACCTATGTCCTCGATGAGGCGCTAACGAAATTTCCAAAGATCCACGACCTCCAACAAGAACTAGACAACCCATCTCTTGCTGGGGAACAGCGAGCAACGAAGGAGGAGGAATTGCAAACTCTTGAGGGCCAAGCTCAGTCTTATATGCAACTGACAAATGAGACGGTGTCAATGATGAAGCTTTTCACGAAGACGCTGAGTGCATCATTTACGATGCCAGAGATTATTGACCGAGTGGCAGCAATGGTGGATTATACCCTCGATACCATTGTTGGCCCGAAGTCAGCCAATCTCAAAGTCAAAGACCCCAAGAAATACTTTTTTGAACCGAGAACTCTGCTCAGTGAGTTCGTCGATATCTATCTTCACTTGGGTGTTTCGGACCGGTTTGTCGAAGCCGTTGCTCGTGATGGTCGATCATACAAACCCATCAACTTCGACAACGCATCTCGCATTATGGAGCGGTATAATATGAGATCACACGAGGATATGGCCGCGTGGGAAAGCCTGAAAAGGCGATTCGCAAAAGCTAAAGAGCTCGAGGACCAGGATGAAGGAGATCTGGGCGAGATCCCCGACGAATTCGAAGACCCGCTGTTAGCGACATTGATGACAGACCCCGTGACCTTACCTGTTAGCAA
Source organism: Venustampulla echinocandica (assembly GCF_003357145.1). NCBI lineage: Eukaryota > Fungi > Ascomycota > Leotiomycetes > Helotiales > Pleuroascaceae > Venustampulla > Venustampulla echinocandica. The sequence continues at coordinate 2,615,304 of NW_022474207.1, forward strand.
GATGGTTCTAGATCGTAGCACCATTCGTAGTCATCTGCTGAGCGACCCCCACGACCCATTCAACCGTTCGCCCTTGAAAATTGAGGATGTGATCCCGAATACGGAATTGAAGGCACGGATTGATGCGTGGAGAGATGGTATGAGGCAGAAGGCGAAGGACGCTAGACAGGACAAAATGGATACATCGGGGGGCTAATTTCATTATGGCGTGTTTCAGGCGATGGAATTGGGTCTGGAGTTTTGAGGCATCCTTGTTATGGATGGAAGCATTAGCGGAGACACTGTCAACAATTATAAAATAATGGTTCTACCGTTTCCTTTATCTGATTATGAACGCATATGTGTAGATCAGAGTAGTTCCCTCCATCGTCAAGAAATTGGCGCTTTTAACGGCGTAGCAATAGATCTTAGCAGGGAAATGTGTGGAACCTCCACCCCACACTTCAGTACAATTTGCATTTAACTTTCAGCGTTGATTGTTAGCTTTGCAGCACTGTAGTAACCGCGATTTCAATGGGTGCAATAACTGGCATATCTTGTGCAAGTCGTTAAGCGAGGACGCTACTGCCCCCCTTTTATTGCGGTTTGAAGTCCAAAGTACATAAATTGAACAGGGTGGAGAGTTGAACTAGAAAACTGTCTCTAATGACTATATGATTGGGGTATTCTCTTAGAATGGGTAGGTAATTATTCACCGCCGGATGTGTTCAGACCCGTGAGTACGTAGTTGTGCTCAGCATACAAGAGATGTGGAATGATAAAATCGTACCACAGCGCGCCCCTTACTGGATTGTACCTTATTTCAACTCCATATCCCTCCCTAATCTCAACAAGGAAGTGTAGTCTAGAATGGACGTGTATTGGCAGCGCTATATGCACACCCATATCTATTGTCGCGGGTACATAGTCCACTCTTTAGGGTACCATTCCGGGATCATTAATGCCCTCGATAATCATCATAACGTAAACCATTCAATGGAAATATTTGCCTAGAAAAAATGCATCATACGTAACATCACCTCGCTTACGGTCGTAACCGTATCTCCCGACGGCATTCCTTCAAGCTCGTAGATTTGACAAGCCGTTACGTAGTACTACCTTACCCCAGCCATACATACAAATATGCACATCATTCACTCCAATATCCAGCCTTTACGATGGAAGGAACCTGTCATATACTCTAGGTAAGCATGACACTACATGTTGGAGCTCCATCGGACGTGCCGTAGGATTCCACCGCATCAGCAAGATCTACGAAACGGAGGCTCTCCATAGGTAAACTTACGTAGTATGCCAGCCAACCCTACGTACTCATCACCACAAGCGAAGCCTCGAAGGATCAATAAACCCTTCCACTTCCCCCCTCGAGTTCTCAACGGCCGCCCGTCTAAGGAAGGAGCGGAGAATTATCACATGTGTTTGACGAGGATGAGGAACAGTTCACGGAAGAAGTCACTTATACCACGAGGGCGGACTGACCGATGTACGAGGATCGAGAAGAAAAAGGGGGTGGCATGCACACAAGGGGCGCGGCACTTGCCCTATTTCTCCACGAGAGGGTGGCGCCGTTAGGCGGTCTGGATGAGGATGATGCGACTGTGTGGCGTAAGGAAATAGGAGAAGGTACGAAGTACTTTCGTATGTCTATGGTTAGTTCACAAGTCGTAAACTTGTTTTCGTAGAACTTGTTTTGCTTGGCAAGGCGTGTTCGGGGGGTGCGGGTGGTGCAGCCGGGTGCTTGGTAATTATGAGGCGGAAGTTAATTGTGATCCTGCAATTTGATTGCGATGGAAGTGTCGGCCGAAACAAGCGATGTGCATCGTAGCATAACTGGACTCTGTAGGAGGAGATAGTGACAAGGAGACGGAAGGGCGGAAGAGTAAATGAAAGGGACAAGGAAGCTAACGACGGTGTCAGTGGATAGGTTGAAATCGAGAAACTAGAGAAAAAGGAATTATGAGAAACGAAAAGATAAGAGGGCTATCAGCATAAAAGTATATTCATACTTGTATCATTTCTCATTAATATCTTAAGGCCTTGAGCTGCTTCCTGGACCCAAATATCGTGCGACTCTTGCAAGGCCCCAAGCGACCGCAAACGCCTAAACAGGGTGAAATACTCTATGTACCACCAAGAATACCTATAACCAACCTCCATCGGCCCATTCCCATCCGTTCCCTTCCTGTACCCATCCCATCCCATTGACCAACCATCCTTTCAGACCATTCAACCCTATGTGTTGCCGGCCGATTATAGATATTGCTGGTGGAAGTATACTCAAATGACGATGATATGATAATGATTGCTACACCAGACGCCAATGCAAGTGCGCTGATGCCATTCCCTCGTTTCTTGGGGGGATAAAAATGTGGTGTGAGAATAGAAATATGCGGTTTATGTACCGCTCGTGCCACTCAAAAAGCCACCAATATGATGTTGATACGCAAGCAATGCCGGTAAATAACAGCGAACCGGGTATCTCGTAGACGGCCGTTAAAATGATTTTTTGGTCACTCATTCACTCTGCTCTCGTTACTCCTCTTCGTCTTCGTAACATCTGATTCATGTCTGAAAGCGTTCGTTCGCTTCCCCTGAGGAGCCCGAATTAGGGATTCTCCTCCTCTTCGGTAATCCTTGATACCCTACCACTTCCCGGGACCACCCTTTCGGGACCTCTGATCGGCTCGGGGAGCGGCTCATCTTTCATACACGCATTCTCGAGCATGTTCGTCCACTTACCACTAGTGCCTGCATGACTGTGCTTCAAATGCTGCCTGAAGTGATCTGCCCGGAAGAATTTCTTCGCATGATTGCACTCGCCAAACTTGTGCATTTCTTGTAAATGCGCAATTCGGGCATTCCAATCCCGTTCTGTAGCAATAGCAACCTGAGGTCCGGCGGACGGTGACGAGATACCAGAGCGTGGAAAGTCTTCACCACAGTATCCGCATGTATCCGCTTCATTCGGCCGGCTTGAAGACGCATGGAATGCTGCGGGATAGCCCGAGAGTGCTGCGCACGACCAAGAATGCCTCCGGAGATGGAGCGAGTTTTGATGCCTTTCGGCCTCGTTTTTGTTCTTGAATCGGTTATGGCAGTAGGCACACTGGTATTGCTTTTCCTGTTCATGTCCGCTAAATGTATGTTAGCAAAATTGTGAGAAGAGGATATGCAGGGAAATTTACTCTAGATCTTCTTGGGTGTCGAATTTCTTCGGTTTCTTCGGGCAGCATTCACACATAAAGACACCTTGGATCTTCGGTATGCCGTTGAGCTTTCCATTCCCCATGCTATCGGCCATTTCGCGAGAACTTATGAGAAGCCGAGCTTCTGATATGTTACGCTGCTGGCTTGCGTTGGAATAGGAGCCTCGAGGGCTCGTGTTCAAGGATATCGAGCTAACATACGGAGAGTCCGTGACGTCTGTTGAGCCCGGAGAAACTCCACCAGGTGACAGACGCCCATAGGAACTCATGCTAGTTATACTACCAGTGCCAATTGATAAGGTAGAGGAAGAATACGAGTTATTTCTCGCCCCCGAAGCGGCGGATGACACAGACCCTGATGTAGAATGCAGACGTGGAGTGGGTGAGCACCGCGATGCAGACTCTCGCCTTCGGAATAGGTCACTCGCACTGCCAACTGTATGCAACGACGGACCATCTTCTACTGGTGGCGAGGAGGCACGCCGTTTCAGACTCGTAGTCGCACCAGGCGAATAAGGATCTGACCTGGCGGCATAATCATCAATGTTAAGCCGTCTAAGCCCCGCCTCTTCCATATGGAAGTCTACATCATGGTCGGGAGAAACTCTTCGGTCATAACTTTCTCTGCGCCGACTCGTCACACTCGAGGTGTCATCCCCAACGCTCATTGCCGAGCTACTCCCCGACCCTCTAACATAAGGATGAGGGGATCTATCACATTCTGATACATCTCTCGGCGACCTGTAATCAAATTGAGTTTGTAGCTCAACACGCGGAAAAGGATTTCGAGGTGATACCGCAGATGACAGCGGTGTATCTCCGTACTGCGACAGTGCTATAGGACTCTCTACATAGTCTAATCGGCCGCCGAGTATTGGTAACGATAAAGGCTTCAGCTGGGTCGGATGGATATGATCCACAGCTCGTCGCGTTGGTGACACATCGTTTGCAGAAGAGCTGAAAGTTGGGAGTTTGGAATAACTCCGTGGTGGGGTTTTGCTATCATTTGTTCTTCGAGAATCCAGCTTTTGCAGCAACGATTTGTCGTAAGCCTGTGTATTTGATTGGAATTTATCGTGGATAGAGCTTTGGAAGGTAGATCTCGTAGACGGGGAATTTTGGAATTTCGACCTATGCACAATAGCTGTCAGCAAGAGAAACCTCAGAGCACATTATAAAGTAATACACCGAAAATCCCCCACAGCACCGGGCATACACAGAGGGCCTCCTGCGACCCCTGCCATGCTGAACAATTCTCGCGAGGAGGATATACTGACTTGAACGACTCGATACTTGTTCCCGAGAGACTCGAGTACCCCTCATCTCGAGGATAGCCTTGCTCCCGCCCATGATCTCCTTTGATCGTAGCCGTCGAGTCGGTACGCCGTGAGTAATCTGGGCGGTCGTCCATTGAAGTTTTCCTGCTCGCAAAGCTCCCATAGAGACTCGATCCCGGCGCTACCGAAGAACCCGAACTCCCATAGTCGCTGTGCATATTCCCATACCTCCAAGCTAGATCAGGGCCGTTGTTCCCACCAGATGCAATATCCGGGAGGTGTTTCGGGGGCGGCAGTGGTGGGGGTACCGGGTCCCGCGCATTTGGTATCGACATTGGGATGGCAGATGTTGCAGAGGAGGATGAAGTGTAAGAGCTGGATCTGCTCGAGGTCCGAAATCGATCGGTGCTCGAGTCGTGGACATATATCTCGGGCAACCTTGGCCCCCGGCTCGGGATGTCCATGACGGGCGCCTTGGACTCGAGATTGCCACTAGCTGAAGGCGCGGAGGGATGGAATGGCGATCAATTTAATTAGCTTTTCCTTGCACCAAATTCGAAGGGTTTCTTGGAATATTGGTGGCAATGGCGTGCGGAACCGGCGGCAGGAGGGGAGACTGTGGACGAAAGCAAAACATGAATAGATATCTAAACGCTGTTGTAACAAAATACACCAAGAAAAGAAATATGGCGCCCGCGGCTAGCTAGTTCTTATCTGATGGCATGCAAAGACGAGCAGCGCCAAAGGAAGGAGAGATCTGCTCTTTCGGATGGGGCTCTGGGAACAGCAGGAAGACAGAGGCGCGCGGACGACTTTCAAAAGGAGTGAAGAGTGAGTGAGTCGAGAGCAGAGACCAGACAGCAGAGGGACCTCCCAGGTGAAGGGGCGTAGGTCGTAAGTAATAGCGGGAATAGGCGGGCGGCGGCGTGGCTGTAGGCAGGGCGCCGGGGCGGCTGTAGTGCATATTGGCCCTACAAGGGTCGCCCGGCGCAGGCTCCGTGCTCCGACCAAGGAAAGTCGATTTACTGCATTGGTGTTTTCGGCGTTAACAATAATAAATATACTACTTACGGACGAGGTGTTAGGGACGAGGTGCTAGGGACGAGGTTGCTGGGTACTAGGTACGAGGCATTCTCTAGCACTCTCTAGGCACTGTCCATGTACGGAGTACGCTGCATACGCCCCATACCTACGCTGCTACCACTCGACATTAGCACCCACCCTCACCCTCACCCTCACCCTGACACCGACACCGACACTACTACGACTCCGACGTACGACGCAGTGCTGGGATGGCGAGACTGGGACTCTACAGAGTGCGGTGTATTATTATTACGGTATTGGATCACTAGTCGCCTCCTGGACGCTGGAGCTCAACCTGCACGTCCCGACTCCACTCCTCCCTCGTCCGCTGACGGGGCGAAACTGGGCAGCTGCTCCTAGTGCGCGAGCTACGAGTACGACGGCGAGCTGGTACACAGGAACCGGGGGTGGATCTCGAGGCATAGGGCATAGGGCACAGCGTCGGCGTTGGGTCGGATTCGAGTCAAGGCCAGTCCCAGCTACGGTCTGGCATCTCTGGGCTGGGCAAGGCACGGCAAGGCAAAGGCACCGCACAAGGCAACGTCGGGAATGGCAAACCTGCACAAGATAGGGCAGGCAGGGCGAGGTGAAAGTGCGTAATTCCCGTTCGAGCCCGCGTAAACGCCAGCGGGGCACCTGGTACAGTACGAGTACAGCACGATGGAATCGGTGTGGACTGTGGAGCTATGGAGAAGAAGCACTGGGCGAGGGCAGTCTGGATACTAATATACAAGGGAGGTTACTTGTAGACACCACCTACTACACAATACGTCCGTATTGGCCCACGGAGACCGACGAGAACTTGACCCTCACCGACGAGCGCGCCGTCCTACGTCGTACCCGTGAAGCCAATAGGGCGGTCAGTGAGAGTTGTCTGTTGGCCCTGGATGGAGAGGGTAGTCTAGTGGCTACCAGAGCGGCACCATGCTGCGGGGTGGATGTATTGAGCACGGGAGGCGTCGAGTTGTGTTTTGGGTTCGGATAACACGAGGGTGTGGAACATTGAGACACGGCTGAGAGGGGCATCAAAGATGTCTTATCTGAATATCAGGAATCTCCGGCTCCTGGAATGGAGACGGACGGAGGGGCATCACGTCACACGGCCAATGGAATTCAGATACTGGAGGGAAAGCTCCCGCTACTTTTGCTTCATTCCTCTTTGCAACACGAGAGACCGGCGACAGCATCGGCATCCTTTTCTGACAATCTTACGAGTTACTATATGACTAGCTGGGCGGCTCGGGAAACGGCGATTACTGCTCATGGATATCCTTCCGCTGCTTATTTCACAGTCCGGATGATCTCCATCAGACGGGCGAATGATTCAGCTTCTCGTGAGATGTGCTTCACCACCATGCTGTGTTCCACATGAAGCCAGGCTAGACCTTGGCACGGCGTCGAGCGCCAGAGCCTTACAAGGCGAGGCTCACGGCAGCTGATGAAATACGTTTTCCAACAAGTTATTCGGTACTCAGCACTCGTGTCCTGAGGATCCAGTAGTATGCACACGGCGCTCCTGCGCCGCAAGTCGTTCGTCATATTTGCGGTGACTTGTTAAGTCCTGGGCCTTGTCGCTCTTCCAGCCCATCCTGTCCTGTCCTCTCCTCCCCTCCCCGTTCCCCTTCAAACCCGAATGCTCTGGTGTTTTGTCGTCGCCTTCGTTTACCCCGTGGAGTTTGCACCGGTCCCTCGTGCCTCCGGACAGCCTTGTGAAGTTGGTCGCCGAGTTTAGTGGGTGTTGCGTGGCTCTTGGTCCCCGGCCAATGGCATCGACCCTCCACCGGCCACTCTGCAATCTTTGTCCATTGTCTGTTCTCAGGTCCTCGGGGCCTGGGACCTGGGTGAATTGAGCGACCAGGGAACGGAAGGGCCAAACCCAGGAAGGCTGGAGAACGAGTCCATGGGTGCGCTGCGCGGCGCGGGCCCTGTTGTCCTGGGTGCATATGGGGCCAACCACCCCGGTGCTGGCTTCCGCGAGCGTGCGTCTGTGATAGGGAGCTGCTCAATCGAAATCTCAGCCCTACCTGCGAAGGCATTTTAGCCCAAAGCCATATCTCGTGCGGCTTGCGAGTGCTGGCAATGTTGCATCCGGTTGCTGCTTGTCGCACACCGAAAGCCACAAGAGTGCAACTCCGTCCCTCCGGCCGCCATTCTGGTCACAGTTCAATCGTTGACCCGCAAGCCTTACAAAGCACTAAACGATCCACCTAATAATGAAAACCCAAGGTGGCTCGATGTGAGCCTGTGGAGACTTCAAGGTAGTCAGTGGCGCTCTCGGGGTCTTTACGCGTGGCTGAGGCTCGAGCACACCTAGTGACCAGCGCAAGTGGGTTTTCTCATAAATGCACTTCACTCTTCACACGGAGTAGGGCAGCTGAACAGGAACGCAGGCCGCCACTGGCAGCGGTCAATCCTCACATTCTCCGCCGCGGCCGTCGGTGTCGGTATCGACAGTGCTACTGTATGTGCAAAAAGGTACGTGGTAGAGAAATGGTATTGATTGATCATTCACCCGGGCATCGATCCTTATAAGAAGGATCATTAAAGACGACGTGCGTCGAAACACCCCCACCCAGCTCCGATATTCCTCGATCATTGGTCGCAGTACGAAGGAAACATAACGTACATACTTCAGGGAGCACGATAACTTACTCCAAGCTTGAGGGCGACTCCCAAGAGGAAAATGATCAAGAAGGAACCGGAGTTGCGTGTGTAGGTACCGGTATATGCATGTGCTACCTACTGTGCATAACTACAATCTTTTCTACAACGGAGACTGCCGGTAGTAGGAGCTACAGTCTACAGACTATGCTCTGCCTATGTCGATACTACTCCGTTCGTCCCGTGCCATATGCCAGGCACTTGCGTTGTCTCGCCGGCTCGTAGATTCGCTGGACTGCATAGCTGCTGCGCCACCACCCGCTCTAGGGCTTTAGGAGCTGGGACCAAGGATCTCAGCGATGTTTTGAAAATGGGGTGCATAAGAATCATGAAGTAACGCGGCCGAAACATCGCGGGGAATCCTACTATAAAGCTACCTGAGCCGTGTTTCTAGGGCTTTTTCGGAGATGGGGTGTGGGTTCAGGAGGCTATGCTTCAAGCACTCGAAACAGGCTACGTACTCGGTCAGTACTGACATAGCAGATATGCTACACGTACACCTCTTGTTCTACTGAGCAGATATCCAGCACTCTTGATGAAGTACCAAATCACTGGTAAGCACCTTGCCAGCCAGCCTTGACAGCCTGCCAGTTTTCCCGGCAGCAGCAGTGGTACCGGCAGCAGCTCTAAGCAGACAAGTCGCCCACGAGATAGCCTATAGAGCAGAGAAAGCTCAAATAGGCAGCAGGTTACGAGAGGCCCTTCTTGTCATCAACAAGGCTTAAATCTTCGAGCGGACAGCGTCAATCATGAGAGCCAGGGACATCGGAATCATCGTGCCGCGCCGTATCTAGGCGGGCAAGTTTGGGGTGCTTAGGTCACAGGCTGGTTAATTTTGTCGCTGAAGACAGCGCCAACGTTTCATGCACCGGTGATGGATGAGAAAGTGTTAAATGATACACCCTGCTGCACAGTGCGGCGAGTGCTGCAACGGCATCCCTGGTGAGCATGTCACCGATCATACGAAGTACATGTTCCATCCCCCCTGGAAGTTCAGAACGGACAAGCTTTTTCCATAGGGCCATTGCTCGCAGCCCAAAACCGCTCAGCACTTGCTTCGTAAAACCGCTCCAATAGATATGGCAAGCGCGGATGCACATTTATATCTCGTTTCCAACGGCCTTCGCTGTCCTAATTCTTGCTAACACTAGTCAAGCCTCGACATTCCTTCGACTTCATCAAGCCCTACGGGGAAGCGGATAGCGAGGCCCCAAATTTATAGTTGTACAGTATAAGGCAACCAAGATAATATATTCAGCGATACGCGAGGCAGGCAACGTGCCATCAGCTCCTGGTTTGCGGCGGCAATTCATTTTTAGAAGTTCAATGGGATCTTTCGAGCACAACCCGTTTGATCTCCCCAGGTGCTGCACAACAGGCAAGGAACTACGGTGAAACGCCCGTTCTGATTGTGCCACAGCCCTTGTGAAATGATGCTCAAATTGGAGGGGACGGGTCTTCGTCATGATTCACGAGAGACTGTTGCATCGGAAGCCCTTCCTCGCAGAGTGCATACTTCGTACTGTGTGAAAAGGCTCAAGTGGTTGTTGCCTTGTCGCCCGCCGGCCCCAACGATGCAGCACTTGGCCGCAGACATACAGCGAAACGCGGTATCTTCATCCGAAATCGAGTAGAGATTGTCACCCGCCTTCAGCCTTCTTTCACTTACGGGAGTAACAGCAACACCCACGTCATTATAATCTAAAAAGTCTCCTTGAAGTCGTATTCCCGTAGGACTCGAGGCCTCACAACTGGCTACACCAGCAGATCATATCGTATTGTTAGGCATGATCTGCATCTGGACGTTTCTGGCCATGTATCGAGACAGTGAGCCGGAAATATTTTCTCTTTAGCATCATCATTCTCTCCTCATGACCCTAGAATCCTATGCGCCGCGCACCGCAGCCTTCTTCTGCCCTACAAGGATCTCATTACCGTTATGCACGGTGTTGTCTTACACGGGCAGCAGACGTGGGGTAGGAATGATGCAGGCCGCTGCCACACCCCTATCGCAACCTTCTGCCCTATGATTGCTGATCAGTCTGTAATCAGGCTCTATAGCTTCCACGACTCATAGCGTTTTGCACACCGCTGCGGTGCACTTCTTTTTGCAAATCACAGGCGAGTCTCAAAGCTGGGGCATAGCCTGAAGAATCCCCACCGACATGCACGACTTCCAAAATTCCAACGGCCCGAGGCTCGAGGCGCCTCTTCCGGTACGATGCAGAGGGTCACTGCCAGGAGAGAGCTGGCTGTGAAACTCCTACCTTGATCAATATCGGGCCTTTCGTGAGGTAATAGATAAAATGGTCGGCTGAGGGGAATCGCCATCGCCCCCAGCTTCCAATAATATGGATAATTATACCGCAAGCGCCACAGGGCTAAACGTGGGAATCGCCTCTAATAATAGCAATGATTGAGAAGGCTGGCAAAAATACTCTAACTCGACCGCATCTGTCGATGTACTGCGTCGCGGACCATGTGAGTCCAGAGGGGGTTGGGGACGTGACTATTACATGAAAATCATAACCGGGCACACCCTCAACGGATCCCAAAACAGAAACTGATAACAAAGGTGTGCAAATAGGCGAGTCAATGCACGGCGTATATCTATCCAACTGAAGAAGATCTAGGCTGGCTTTCTTGGGCGGATGCATCGATCAATTACCGCCAAGCGAGCTTCAAACCCTCCAGACCTCACGATGCATTTACACCGCCACCCCGCATATCTTTGTTTGTAGGATACCTAGGCAGTGTGTGGTTATTAGCCTCTTGGTATTATTGCCGATTTGACCTCGCAAATCTAGCTTCGGAGAGAACAGGCCCTATAAAGGTTGCAAATGCTGAGAGCATGATGGGCTGGATGCTCGGCCAGGTCGATCCAGCCGACGACTACTCTTATTCCGATAAACTAGTGACTAACATACCGAACCTTCGAAAGCCTAGCTGGTGCTGGTGAGCCCAGGCGCCAGAAAGGGGGGGATCCCAGGGCGAAAGTCCAGGCTTTATCGACTCATGCTCGAGGACAACGAACCACATCGAGTAGCTCCAAATGCTAAAAGTTTTCTGCTGTCAGAGGAATTTGTTTTCTCGGAGCAATATCGCGTGTGTAACAAGAAGATCCTGAACAGCTGCATCTACCGGTCTTGAGAGGACATGATCTGAGACATGAGAGGCAATAGCGGAGACACTGCAGACGCCCGGACCTTATAACACTTGCCGGAGGTAAAAGCTTAGTGGCAAACTATTTCTGATACCCAGCTGTCATGAATAATTGCTGAGCGTCAATTGGCGAATAAGCAAGCCTCAAAACTCTGTGGGAACGTGGAAGTTATGATGAGGCTGAACTTTCGGCATTGCCATACTTTCAATAACGCTCCACAGCTCATTTCATTCTTAGGAACTAAAAGCCATCCAGCTACCTGGGTCCTGGGGTGAGCTTGGGCTGCATTTGCCTCGCGGGGCCAACGTCGTATTAGGAAAAAGGGGTCAGCGGCTCATCCAACGATACCGGTTTCAGTATATTGCTTCCCTGAATTAGTCACAACAAAACAGGAATATCAATCAAGGATGACGACAGTAAAGTCTCTTCTAGCTGAAAAGCCAGTCTGTATACTTGCCGATTCGTGGTTGCAGGTGGAACAAGGGCGAATAGTTTCTTCAACTCGGCGACGCCATGGCCCCCTGAGAAACAAGTGTGGCTGATAGATCTCCTCGGATGCCTACCGCTCGAACTCTTTTCCGGACATCAGATGAACAGTCTGGAACAGTTTTTCCTTTTGCGCCACGAATATTCCAAGCAATGGTGGCCGAGAGTGGACGGAGTAGAGGGGGCAAGACATGCCTAACCGCCATGTCAATCACTCTATAGGTCGAGCCCAGCCCATCCGACGCGAGTCATCTATGGCCTCGATTTTGCCACGCGTAGATTCTGACAGTCGAATCCACTCAACTTCGTATCGTTCTTTATGCAAGTCATCCAGGGCAAGAACTCCGTAGTTCCAAACCACTCGGAATATTTATTGGACACCCCTTGTCGGGAACCAACCTCGGTAGCCCTTGTGGAGACCAACTATCGATTTACCTTTTTACTACGTCCACGTGAACATACCGCTGTTAATTGACAGATTGCCCATCTCGGCCCTTATACAGAATGCACCAAACATCTTTGCCCTGGAGTCGGTGTTATTTACTGACCCAGAAAAGGGGGGCTATTGAAGAAAGGGGTATTGCTTTTCCAGGTGGAACTATGTTGCAGTTCTTACCGCCTTGACATCTCCTATCCCAGGAGTCAGGAACCAGTACCGCTCAGGTCCAGCCTTCCAATTCACCGAGTCTCGGACCGGATGCCTTTTTAGGTCGTAGATCAGGAGAATCCGGGGATGTCCAGGGGCAACCATGGAGCCACACACAGTTGAGTGGCAGCATTCCAGGCTCAACATGACTTATGTCCTTCCTCGCTACGAGTCAGTGTTAAGGCTCAATCCCACGGCGGTCCCAACCTTCACATCCGGGTCGGTAATATGCGGGAACGGCACAGTAACAAGGAAACAGCTGGATACGGACTGGAGAGCGTGCACTGCGGGTAGGGCAAGGCCGTAGGGCATGACCGTAAGGCAGAAGGATCCGGGAAGGAATCGAAGGATCGGCTACCAGACCGCTGGATCCGTACTTCAACTCTGTCGTCCTTGGGCGAATCCAACCTTGGCAGGGTGACCCCGTCCGAAATTGAAAGTTTATTTGATCGGAATAATGCAATGTATGTAGTAGTATACGTAGTATAATTTGCCGGTTCGGGCTGCAAGGAACAGGTCTTGATATTGGATTGCTTTTTGACGACTGCTACGTTAAAAGTTGCCTCAGGCATAATTACGAAATAGATTCCTGTTCCTTTCCCCGCTGGGCGAACCGAGGCTTCTCAGTTCTGGAGCAAATCTGGAGCCGCGGCATTGGGCTAACACCCTTGTAAGCCCTATATCAAACATTCAAACAGCAGAGCCACCTAGTTCTCTGGATCACCTGACTGTCTTCCTCGTGATTTCGTGCTGCTTTTTTCCTTTTTCGGCACCGCGGGCCTCCAGGCTCGAAGGCCGGGCGGGCAAGGCTGTATCTGTATCTGCATCTGTATCACAAAAAAAACAACTACAAAGTACCAGACCCGTAGCCACACTGGACTACAGACCACCGCCATTGAATATGGCGCTATCCCGCGTCCCGGGGGATGAAGACCTGTTTGTTGGTGGGTACGTATTGCATCTTCTTTCCGTTCTGATACTGCTGCCATCCCTTGGAATACAAGCAAAGCACGTGTTAACCGCCATCTCCTGTGGCTCTTTTTAATATGCTTTTCTCTATCTCGACATTCAGTTCATTCCATTTTCATCCCCTCTAAGCCCTGGCCCCCGGTGATGTCACAACCAACGACTAACGGCCTCCAGGATTTTCACTCTCCGCCGGAAAACAGCTCTCGAAAATACAGGCATCACTCACATCGTGTCTGTGCTTAAGTATGACTTCAAGGATTTCGAGGACTGGGAGAAGTACGAGCACCTCAGTATCGAGGTCGATGATGTGGACGATGAGAATTTGCTAGCGGATTTTGAGAGGACGGGGAAGTTCATTGAGGGTGCATTGAAGAGTGGAGGGGGAGTACTGGTTCATTGGTGAGTTATGGTATCTTTATGTAGTTGTATTTTGCAGTGGTTGAAAGAGTATTGTCTTTAAGGCGCTTACGAAGAGGAAAGAATGGTGCAGCCTCAAGTGAGATGCTTGTGTTTAAAAGGAGTATTTGATAAATCTCTAGCTTGCGTATATGTCGATTCATCTATATCCTCTTTTTCTGCGGTCAGCCACTTCGTCATGAATCAATGTTATATCTATCCCAGAGCTATCTAAAGATTATAAATCTACTACACCTTTATTATCGCCTCAATATCACTATTTCTTCATCCTTTACTTTCGTTTACATCCCATATGAACTGATACGTTTCAACCCACGCAGTGCAATGGGAAAATCTCGCTCCGTCACAGTGGTCATAGCCTACCTCCTCCGCCAAAACCCGCAGCACACAGTTGCCTCGGCACTCTCTTTAATCCGCGAGTCGCGTCCAATTGCCGAACCGAATGACGGTTTCATGGCGCAGCTAGAACTTTACAAGGAAATGGGTTGTCCAAGAGATATCGACGGTCAGCCAACTTACCAGCGATGGCTGTATCAAAGAGAGGTGAGCCTAGCGCTTGCGGCTGGCATGGCGCCTGATAGGGTAAGATTTGAGGACGAGGAGGTGCAAGATGCCCAAGGTGGAGGGGGAAAAGAGCTCGAGCTACGGTGTAGGAAGTGTCGGTAAGCTTACCCCTTTTCCTCCCCGGTCACATGATTTCCCCCCCTGAAGATGGAATCGCCTCATAGCAGATCCTGTCGTCATACGGAGATAGGACATTAACGAGAAGCTGACTTACCTGTCCTCCCTCAGGCGAACACTAGCTACTACCCCTTATCTTATCACCCATCTCCCTAATGCCACTGCTCCGACACAAACCTCAATGTTATCACACCCCACCACCAGACCAAATCTTCCCCCGCCGCCAACGCATACAGCATGCACACACCATTTCCTCCACCCCTTATCATGGATGCGGCCGGCTCTCGAACAAGGCATTCTCAACGGCCGTCTCGAATGCCCGAACCCCAAGTGCGAAGCACAAATAGGCCGTTACGCATGGCAAGGAATGAGGTGCAGCTGTGGTGTGTGGGTATGCCCCGCGTTCAGCCTGCAAAAAGGAAGAATCGATGAAATCACCAAGAGGGGTAGCAGTAGTAATGTCCGAGCACCAGGAAAAGATGCCTTAGGAGCTGCCAATGTCAGAGCCCTAGACGAGGCTACCGCCGAGGGCTTGGGCATTCGGCTTCCTCCGGGCATGAGAGGTAAGGAGAACCTCTAGGTCGCAATCGGGACGATCGGTAGGGGTGAAGGGAGTGTTTTGAATGGTGGATGTGTATCCAACCTAAGCACAAGGCTGAGCTCAGCGTCATTCCTCATCTCGAAGATTTCGAGTCCTGGGATGTGATTTGCGGGATAAGAGATGCAGAAAAAATATATATATCCCGTGTAGTGACACTTATTTGGTCTGGATGCTGCATTAAGGGGTGTGCGGGTACTCCTCCGTAGTCGCTCCTATTCCCTCCAGAGTAGTACACGTTACGAAGCATTTTATGTACATACCCTAACATATACCCTGATGAATGTAGGTTCTCTGCAGCTAGGTATGAAGGGATACCAGCGCCTATGTGGCGTTTGCCTTAGCACCATAGGGTTACACACCAGATTCTACTCATTGTCCTTAGGCTAATAGATATGCTGACTCCAAAACAATGAAAAATATGGCATCCAATTCGAAGGAAAGTTTAAGAGATCCGCTAGTAAGGTTGAACCAAGGCAGATGTGCGTAATTTGCAAAGTGGTTTATGTTGTTGTATCCGTACCGAGATAAGGATACGCAGCAAGATGAGGGCGTAGATCCTGTTTCCCTACTAGAATCGCTGACTTAATTTAGGCCTACGAGTTCAAATAGTACGAGGTTAGGGCGCTCGCGCACGGTGAGACCAATACATCACGTACTGGTCATCAAGTTTTGTTATCTTGCTGACCGCCTGCCTCTTTCTCTCCCTATCCTAGTAAAACAAACATGAGACGCTGGAAGTGGAATGGGTTACGTACGTAAAATATTTGTTTGCTCGTAAAGGATTATACAACGTTGTGTGTGGGAACCTAGAGGCTAGTCCGTCTATAACATGATGGAGGTCAGAAACAGAATTACGAGAGATCATTGCCATGCCTAAGGACGAAAGATGGACGTAGTTTATTGGGCGGTTCGGGACGGACAGATTATTTATACCTTCTACCTTAGGATACGATGGAATTGCTGCACAGAAGAAATAGACTTGTTGACTTTGGTTATCGGATAAACATGGGAAACTGGCCGGCATATCTCGATAATATACGACGCCCCTCGGGCTGTACCTTGAAAGTACTACTCGAGTAACCAACTGCAGGAAGAAGCTGGATGTACATTGTGGGTACCTTACGAAGTTTGAGGCGGGAGTAGGTCATATGCTCGGCGTATGAGACTTGACTAAATTAACAGCTTCTTGAAGACTAGTGAGGCATGACTGCATCTAACATGTATGAAAATGTGATATCTGCGGGGTACTTGACACATTATTGACTACTATTGGATGTACAGTAAGCTGATTCATACACTGCCTACGGGCGGTTTCCAGAGCGTATATCGTAATCTGTGTGACACGAAGCCATTGCCGATTGTGCATGTCTCATTAATTTCGCCCGCCTGTAAACCCGATCAATGTCAGCCGGGGCCTTGATCGCGGGGCGATTGGCGATTAGGGGGTTCTCTGACATTAATATGGGCTCCGTCGGCCATTCTTGAAGAGGCTTCAAAATGCCGCATGGGATGCGAGGGGTCTAATGGGCCTGGCTGAGAATTTCCGAATTGAAGTGGCTGAGTCCCGGACATGGGAAGATCGAAAAGTAAGCACTAAACCTTACGAGCTTCGAAGCGAGCCATACGGCGAGGCACGCCATAAGGCTGGGAGTGAATGTGACCAGAGCGTAATGATAACTTATTGAATGTAAACGCTAGCTTACGGTCAAATGTACCGTAATGACTATGATGCTTCTTAGAGATAGGGTACCCGCCCTTGCTGCGCGTGGCCGTCTTCGAGAGTGGGCATCCGGGACTGTCCATACCGCCTTCAGCCTTGATAGATGCCGTGCGATTTGGACCGTGGCCGACGACCAGGATATGAAGATGCATATCGGACGCTAAGCTAATGCCAACATTCATGTCTAAATCGAGACGCAAGGCGCCGGGCGAGTAGCGGGTCGATCATCAAGGGTGTATGCGGTCAGCACCACCAGAATTGTCAATATACGCTCCGTACTACTACGGAGTACGTACAACGTATGTTTTCGTGCTCACTAGAATTGTGATATGGTCCGACGGCCCGCATATCTCGGATATCAGTACTGCATATGTATCGAAGCGCGTAGTGTCGCCGGTGGAAGTCCAAGGAAGCTAGCATATACCCCACGCTGACTGTGTCTCACAGGGCCGGGTTGAACAATAGTCGATTTCGATTGTCTCAGGACCGGAGGAGTTCCACTGGGTATCAAATGGCCGAGGTCTACTACCTCGTGATATTTTCCCTCCAGCCATGGTATGTCACGTGACCTTTGTCAGACTTCCGATAGTTGAGGAAGTGATGGAATCTCATGGGAAGCCTTTGGGGACTTGGGGAAACAGGTTTGGATTCTGCAAACGCTCGCGATTTCGTCTTGCAATTTCTGCATTTCTCTTCTTGTCGATCCGTTGTTGGAAGAAAGTCCGCGCCAAAGCGAATACTCTGGGCTCTTCCTCAACTGGCGGAGGTTCCTCAGAGCTCTTCTGGAATGTGTAAGTTGGTAGATATTAGTCTTGTTAACAAGGAAAACGGACCTTTTCTTCATCGATGTTGTCCTCCTTGTCATCATCTTTCTTGTCCTTGTCCTTACTCTTCTCTTTTTCCTTTTTCTCCCTCTCCTTCTCCTTCTCCTTCTTCTTCTTTTGCTTTTCCTCAAATTCCTTCTTCACTCTTTCAACTTCAGCCTCCATCTCCTTCTTTTTCCGGGCCGCGACCGCAGCTTCGTCAATTATTGGGCTACAGAATCCCCTATCCTTAAGATGACCAGGACACACGAAGAAGAAGTCCTAGAGCAGGTCAGAGAGGCGGACTCGGAATATTGAAAGCGACCGCCTGACCTTATTCTCTGGAGTAACAAGAACGCTGGTACTTGGTTTATAGCATATCTCGCAAGGTTTTGTAGCCGCATCGGCAACCCTGCGGTGAGAGTAGATGTTTGGAAAAGAAGCCATCGCTGAAGGGTTGGCAGGGAGAACAATCTCTAATTTCAGCGCCCAAAACTAACAAATACAAAGGCTTTAAAAAAGGGGTTGCGGTTGTTCTCAGGAAGCTCCGGTGTTTGGAGAATTTTGAGAGGTAGTCCGGGTCGTTGATTGTTGTTGAATATAATCACGTGATATCGCAAAATCGCACCAAAGAGCTCCCCTTGCCTCAACCCCGGCAACGATTTAGAGCGCAGCTAAATGTTGCTAGCAGTTGCTTATCGAAGTAAACACACGACAACCACATTACCCCACACATTCTCTCCAAACCAAGCCAAACCAAGCAAATTGCAGTTTAAGATCTCCTTTCCAATCTAAGTGTTTGGATGTGATCATGGCGTCAGAACAAGTAATAGTACAGGGCAGCAAGCCTGGAGAGGATATGTTGTGGGGATGTCGTTTCGCAGGTCTGAGTTTCTTGTGATTTAGGACAACATTTTGAATGTAAAGCTGATAATAAATTGGTAGATGGTTTTCACCCCCTCATGGTTTCATATGATCAATCAATTAATTACGACTGCAAATTATATGATCCAGGACATCCGAGGCAGCGTTGCCTAGGCGCGGGCAAACCAAAAAGCGGACGTCCCCACGGTTGCCGAATCTTCCGCAATTGAATCTAGTTTTCAAGAACGTTAAGGAAGAATGGGCCACTGGAACATTCAAGATTATCTCTGGCGTCGATGGACATCCACGCAGCTAACGAACGTCAATTAGGAGACATTATTGGCAAGGAAATTGAGGGAACGTTGCATACCAGCCGAAGTAGGAACGAGTAGGTTGCCACGGATATGCGGATGTGGCTGAAAGGTGAGTTGAGGGCAATCGAAGGATACATGGTTGACTTCCTTAAAGTCACCGCGGCAGGGCAGAGACTAAGATTGACTTTATCATACCTAGTACGCTCACTTGCAACTTGCCCAGCCAATTAGGCGGAATCATTAGATGCTCTCATACGGAATGGCTTTTGCGTCTGATTTGGAGAGATTGCGAGAGTATTTCGAGGACAAACTTTAGCCCTCGGTGCGGGCACCCTGTTTGGCAACTGCTTCGGACTTGAGAGAGATGCTGTGGCTAAAGATCCTGGGTTCGAGGGTTTGCTATAAAACACCCTGGTAGCAGTTTCGAGTTGTGATTTTGTAGTCAAGGCCATGCAACGGGGAAACATGTGCATGTTGCACGTGTTTCCCTTAGTACTGTCATGCTTTTATCGTTCGTAGTTTTGGTAGTCGTCCTATTGCCCCTACCTTATATTTTCAGCCCAGTCTACCCTAGCGCGTCGTCATATCTCATTACTCTATTCAGCTTTAGCAGACCAGCTACATGTTTAGTTTAGATGCATAGTCTTGAACATCTATTTAGTACTGTGATAGATAGGATGATGACCTGATTGTCTACTCGTCCGGAGAATCCGGCAGCGTTATATTTGCAGATGCATCCACTACCGGAAGCTCCTTAATGCCACAGAAGAATCCCCCCGGACTCTTTAGAATTTCTGCAAGGGAATGCCTGTCGGGCTTTTGGACAAATGCCTGGATTGATGATGACTGCAAAAGCCTTGTCAAGGTTGGTAGTCTAGCTCCATATTTTATAGTCGGCGGTTCTCTAAGACATAATTTATTGACTTCAGGGATAGTACATACAAATAAAGATGTAAGTTTATGAATGCATGCTCACTTGACACTAGGTTAAGTATGTGCTCTTTAATTTTGTGGGAACCAAACTTGCTGATGCAATACTCTTAGCTTCAAGAAAGTTGAGGGCCTATGCTCGGCCACGTCAAGACTCTTAGACAGCATTCGAATCGCGACTGAGGTATTAAGCCCTCTCCCTGCCAGCCTAGAAAAATCGAAGGCATCCCTCGAGTACGTCTAGTCCCCTGTCATCCTAACAACGCCCTTTTATCCTTCTCGGCAGTAATGATCATGCAGCCCTTTGATGCTTGCAACCGAGCTTGCAGATTACCTCGTCAAAAAGGGGGTTTCCTTCCGAGAGACATATCCTATCAGCGGGCAGTGCGCCGCATTCAGCGAGAAATCCGGCATCCCCAGGAATGAAATGAAGGTTTCCTATTCCCAGAAGATTGATAGCTGTTTTGGCGATGCTATCCGATCATACTTCGACTACGAACATAGCGTTGAGTGGCCTGCTGCAGCTCTAGGACAGCACGGAAGTCTGTTGAAAAGCAGATCAAGGAGCTGAAGAAGATTTTAGTGCAAATAACCTTACTTTCGTTTTATTACCGCTTTACACGATATATCAAAAGTACTTTATGGACCTATATGATACTATCAGACTATAGTGAAGGCAAGAATTTCTGACCGGTACATATTTGTTAGCACTAGATGGTCATGTATAATGAAATTTACGAGGCCTAAGATGAAACAAATAGGGTAACTTATACACAACAATTACCGGAATAAACTAAATGCTTTCGTTGACCTTGAGTCCCAACGGTGCCCCAAGAAAATGTCACGCTTACGAGTGTCCGAGAGGTTTAGGCGCAGAACGGGTAGATGGGACCCAAGGCCGAGGTTAGGGAAAAATGAATTGGTACAATTAGTGCTACTGTGCCATTAGAATATCTCCATGAGCGCGGTATTTTGATGTAGAATTTTGACGAAGTACAACTGGTGGAGGGTGGAATGTCAGAATTATGTTAGGTAATCAGTACTCGAGTAGTTCGTACCACGAAAAACCCGGCAGTGAGAGTCAGGAACACAGAGTGATAGCGCAATAAAATACAGCACAATACACATACCACTCGGACGCTCAGTTCAAGCACTCGAGCACACCTAAACCATATATACCTTCTGCAGACTGCATTCTTGACAATTAAATCTCGGAGACTCGAAGCTGGAAGAAACAGTGAAATCAAATGCAAGCAGACAGGATGGCCAAGGCTAAAAAATTTGCCCCGCTATCGACCGGCATCATCCCGATCTCACTCGCGACCCCACCAACAACTTCGGTATCCGAGTCATCTCGGTCTTCTTGCGACATCCATATTGCAACTACACACAATGAGGTGTTTCTATATCCAACACCAATCCCAATCCTAATAGCAAATCAACCACCGGATACAACTACCATTCGACCTCGGTAGAAATACACCATGGCTACCATTGTCCTCGGCGCCCAGTGGGGCGATGAAGGCAAGGGAAAACTTGTGGATATTCTCTGTCCAACGGTTAAACTCTGCGCCAGAGCCCAAGGTGGAAACAACGCAGGGCATACCATCGTCGCGAACGGCGTCACATATGATTTCCACCTTCTGCCATCCGGATTGATCAACCCCGAGTGTACAAACCTGATCGGCTCTGGTGTTGTTGTCCACGTTCCGTCTTTCTTCAAGGAGTTGAAGGATTTGGAGGCCAAAGGACTGCAAAATGCGAAAGATAGAATCTTCCTCAGCGATAGAGCCCAAGTTGTGTTCGATTTGCACCAATTGGTTGATGGCTTAGAGGAGGTTGAGTTGGGCGGGAAGAGCATTGGAACGACAAGGAAGGGTATTGGACCATCTTACTCAACGAAAGCTACTCGAAGCGGAGTTCGCATTGCAGAGATCTTCAACGAGGTCACTTTCGAGGAGAAGCTGCGAGAATTGGCCCGTGGATTCAAGAAGCGGTACGGGGATCTGCTACAGTACGATGTCGAGGAAGAGATTTCAAGATTCAAGGTAGGATTTCCTGTATATTATTTCATGTGCTGTATCACTAACTCTTGGACATAGGAATACCGCAGAGATCTTGCCCCTTTTGTCGTCGATGCTATTCCACTTATCCAATCCGCCCAGCAAGCCTCGTTGCCCATTCTTATTGAAGGGGCCAATGCCCTTATGCTCGATCTTGACTACGGCACCTATCCCTACGTAACATCTTCAAACACAGGCTTAGGAGGAATCTTCACTGGGCTGGCAATAAACCCAGCGAAAATCTCCAGTATCATCGGGGTCGTGAAAGCGTATACCACCCGCGTAGGCGGTGGCCCGTTCCCCACCGAGGACCTTGGAGAAGACGGCACGAAACTCCAAGAGATCGGCCGCGAATTCGGCGTGACGACAGGACGAAAACGACGCTGTGGATATCTCGACCTAGTAGTCGTGAAATATAGCGCTGCCATAAACCACTACACATCTCTCAACGTCACCAAGCTAGATGTCTTAGATACATTCCCAACGCTCAAAGTAGCAACAGCATACATCCACCCCGACACAGGCGAGAAACTGGAATCCTTCCCCGCGGATTTGGAGCTTCTAAGTCGGATTAAGGTTGAGTATAAGGAATTGAAGGGTTGGGAAAAGAGCACAACCGGAGCGGCGACATTTTGGGATTTGCCGAAGGAGGCAAGGGAATATGTGGACTTCATTGAGAACTTCGTTGGGATTAAGGTCCAGTATATTGGAACTGGACCAGGGAGAGAAAGCATGATCAAGAGATTTGATTGATTGGTGCGGTAGGCATGGTGAGGGAAGAGGGCTTCATATAAGGCGGGTTTATATGTGCATTTGGGCGGTTATGCATACAGATACTGATGGTTACTACAATCTGGGTTGAGGATTGTACTTGCGGTATATTATCACCGCTGGCTGCGGCGGATAGATACCGGACTAGATCGGTAGATTTGAAATTTCTCCTTTTTTCATTGATGGAAATGCGAATAGACATGATAGAACTCAGGAGTTATCCACACATTGTCTCAGGCGATGGATATTACACCATGGTGACACCATGGGATATTACAGCTCCTCCTCCTCATCGTCCTCGTCGTCTTCACCTTCCTCGCCGGCCCCCTCACCATCGTCTTCCTCCTCGCTGCTCGTGCCAGAACCCTCGCTCTCACCCTCGCTCCCAGGATCATAATCCTCCTCTTCTTCATCCTCCTCATCCATCGCTGTCTGCTCGGCCTCCGCAGCCGCCCTTTCTAACTCCCCAGCTTCAACATTCCCTACCACATTCCCCTCTTCATCCTTCACCACATTAACGTTCAACCTCTTGGCCTTTCGCTGCTCCGCCATACTCTTATCCTGCAGCCCATGACGTTTCACAAAACCGTCAATGCCCCCAAAATCTTCCTGATCTAGCATACTGAACTCGAATTCTTCCACACTCTCCTCGACTTCGCCGCCTTCAGATTTAGAACTCATATCCACCTCGATACTGAGATTAAACGTCCTTTGCAGGACACTCGTGTAACTCACTGCTGAAATCCTCTCATGCGGTAAAAACAGCAGCGGCTTTTTAAACGCCCATAATATGCCATTTGGCAGGAAGAATAAATATCCATCCTTAGACCCCCGGAAAGCTTTCACGAAAACGGCTTTCTCGTTTGGACGATGTGGTTGTCGTTGCTCAGAAGCGAAGAGCTTCTGATCTGCTTGCACAATTTTAAGATTTGCCTTCCCTGCTGCTTTTAATCGAGAGGAGAGAGCCCAGTCAAAGAGCGTTTTGTAGTCGTCTGATACGGCCGCTGCGGAGGAGGCTTCCAGGCCACCGATTGTGCCTGGTTTAGGGACGCTATCGGGGATTGTGAAGACGAGAGGCTCGGGGATAGATGGGGAATCGGGAGAGGGTTTCGACGGTGCGATGTTGGAGTTACGGGGAAATATGACGTAGTTGTATTGTTTTTGAGTCTTTTCGGGGACAGGGAGGCAGAATATGTATTCTATAATTTATGATTAGCAAGGCAACACACAGCGAGACTGAAGAGCCGTACCGATGTCTTTCCACGCATAGCTTATGCTAGCGACGGGTTCTTGGGAGTCCGGGAGTCGGGCGTAGAGGTGGGAGGATGTCATGCAGAGAGTATATTTCTTGCGCTGGGGTATCACGACAGAAATTTCTTTGATTTCGAGGAGAACGGGGTCTTTGCTGCTTGCCACAGCTGTGCCATTCGCTGTGCCATTCGCAGCTGGTCGGGAGGCAATTCCTTCATCTAGACGTCGTTTTTTGGATGCAGGTTCTGACGATGGCGGGGTGAGGCTGCAGACATGTAGGGAGATCTGGTTGAATAATTCTATGTAATTATCGCCCACTGTGCAACTGAATTAGTTTCGGTACTCAGCGTATTGAAAGTAATTAACTTCGACGGCTGAAAATGCTCGTGAAGTAAGTATTCGAGGACAAGGCTAATGCTCGAAACGTACCTGCAGCAAGGCGAATAGCACTCTGTAGGTCCGGCCGGCCTTGAAATGCCTCGTCTAGACTTTTCTCATCTAAGACGGAGGCCATTTTGAGCTTCAGGTTGGATATCCCAAGTATTGAGGTTGGGGATGTTTTCTTGGAACATTGATTGAGGGAGACGCGACGTATGCCCTCGCGCGCCCGAAAGCTGGAGAACCCCTGATGTCAGCCTCGTCCGGGGTTCGCTGATGGTTAGAAATACCCGTTGACGGCGACCCCCACTGGCATTCCCACGCCCATCTTAGCGGCACCAATATAAGGACATGAGAGGTTTAAACACTTTGATAAGTATATTAGTAGTAGTATGCCGTTTATATGCTGGTTAGTCTTCAATTTTTTGTTCTATGCCTTGCCAAATTGAAGTACCCAGTGTTTCAAATTTCTATTCTTTAGAGGATAATTATGTACCTACATATAAGTAGTACGTACCAAATCAATACAAGAGCAAGGAGACAGCATCAAGCCCAGGATACACGAATCGATTTGCCCATATCTGAAAGCGCTTTCACGAGTACAAGTCCATATTCGAACTGTAAAGCATCAAATCCTCCAACGCCGAACTCCTCCGAAAATGCGAGCAAACATATCTTCGGCCCTGTCGACCCTCATCCAACGACAGCCGCCAAAATAATAATAGTAAGGATGACAGCTAGGATCAGCAAGAGACAGCAAGCCTTCGACCGAGCATTCTTCTGATATCGTGCGGCACTCCTCAACTCCAAATCCGCCCCCCTCGTATCAGTTCTGGTATTCTCCACGTTATTGGCGATAGTATCAAGAGTCTCGCCTTGCTCAGTGACAATATGCGCCACATCTCGGAACAGCTCGTTTAGCTCTGTAACACCCTGTTCGATGTTGCGAATCTCTGCCTCCCGCTCCACGATCAATGAATCTTGGAAATCAACCTCATCTTGCGAAGCCAGTCGCAACTGCTCTTGTGATTGCTGCTGTCCGAAAGCACCGCTCCCTTCAGCTCCTGGTGACTGCTGTTCTTCTAACGCATGTCGCGCAGCGCTCGCAGATGTTCGTTGCTTCTCAAGAGCTTGGCGTTGGACAGATTGGAATTCTTGCAGGTTGTTCTGGAACTCCCGGGCAAGCTTTTGCTGGGTGTACTTTTGTGACGGCTGATGGCAGGTTAGCAAGTAATCTTACAGAAGGGCCGTCACTGCCAATACTCACGCTAACATCTTCCCATGACTGTATCTTCTTCACGCCTTCCCCGACCTCCTTGAAGGCATCCTTCGATTCCTCTAAGAGCTCATGCACTCGTTCCCGTACCCTCTCGGTATCTCGCTTTGTGCCTAATAGTGCGATTTCATTTGTGAGTCGCGAGATGTTGCCTGTTAACGTAAAGAGTTTCGACATGAGCTCCTGTGACAGTCGCTGGAATTCGGGGTCGTCCGAGTACTGAGGATCGTCCTGTCTACGCATAGTAGTCGGCTGCGACTCCATCGACGATAACTGATCAAAAGACATATTTGCGGTAATGCAGAAAGAGCGGAGTTGTAAAACTCAGTGGGCTGGGAGTTCTTAAAGATTGTGTTGCAGTGAGTTGCCTGGTCGAGAAGAGGAGGAGGCTGAGCGCCCGTGACGTTGGTTGACGTACGCAGTGTTGCACCCCGACCCGACCCCGGTCGGTCGACTTGACGAGAGCTTCCCGCGCAATTGTTTTGTCTCAATGTCAACACAGCATAGGCGCAATTGTGCTCCGGAGCCGCAACCTCAACACCAACATGAAAACACAGAGCTCATAGCTAGGATAGTCAAAGCTCGTCGCCATACAGTCCTTACAGTTGCATCAAGGGCGTTCGAGCCCTAATCTACTCCAAGATGCCGCCAGCTCCTCGCGTTGTTCGGGTCCGTCCCTACAAGGACTTCCTCACGCCAGCCTTGCATAGAAGATTTGCGATGGCAACGGCAGCTTTATTTGGACTCTGTTATGTAGAAGCAGTCCTGATCGGAGAGTGGAATTCTCGTACGTTCCCCGAGTCCAACCCTGAAGCCTTACTCTAATGCTCTGTTTAGTGCTATGGTCGTGGTTCCCGTTGGGAAGAGCAGGCCTTCGGACAGCCCTACTATTTATTCCCGCCTTCATGATATTTATTCTTCGAGTTTCACAACTACATGTGGGGTTACGGACGTCATACTCATCATGGCAGACCTTCAGAACATACTTCTTCAGACCTGATATCGTGCAGACAGGCGTTTGGTATTCACTTTCGGCATATTTGTTCAGCGAGATCTTCATCTGGTCTGCGTCGAAAGACGCGGACCTCAACCGGATCAATGCCATACCCAAAACGCACCGCCCAATATTGAACGAGAGGCCCATATATCTGACGACCTTCTTCTACATCCTTGCGTTTGTACAGGCCGGCTGCCACATCTTTTACGATTATGATCGAATCGATCTTCCAGTTATGAAAACAAGACCCCAGGCCTCACCCAACCAGACCACGCATCTAGTCGTTCCTCCTATGGCGCAACTTAAGGGGAGGTTACCGTCCTTGATACTTACCTCTGCTCAACGTGCTATTGTTGTAGCTCTCGTTACACCAATTGTGTATTCAATGGACCTTGGCGTATACCCTTATTCTATACGAAAATTTGCCTGGAGCTTCACTCGCTCCTGGGCAAGTATTTTTTGGAATCTGCCAAAGACCACGTCACCTCCGGCTAAATTTCCATGGCGTTTTGACCTGATTGTACGAACGATGCTATCGGGCTTTCTACTTCTTATGCTTTGGGAACTCGGAAATGCCGCATTTTCCGTGTATGTGGCTCAAGAACCATTAAAGAACGAGCGGCCTATCACACACGAGTCTCGAGATCCAAATGGAAGTCTATTGACCGGATTGAGGGGAAAGAAACTGCAAACGAGGGTCAGTGCAGATATGTTACTGCTGGGAACTCCACTAATGCTATATAGGCCTTTGCTTTTTGGGAACTCGCCCTGATTGCGCAGAACTACGAAGGCCGAAGAAAAATAATTTTTGAGGACTTGGATCGAGCTGGAGGCTCTACTTGGTCCCAGTTGCGAGACGTATGTCTAGACGTAATAAATGGGATGGAATCGCGCATTGCCGAGTATCAAGCCCCCAAACCAGCAGCCGATTCTCAGAAGAAGATTCCGGAGCCCGAGCCTCTACCACGTCTGAGTGAGAAACCCTTAAAGGACGGCCTCGAACAGCCAGGAGATATTTTTACTTCTGCTCGTCCACAAAAAAGGGACAGTAGCCGTACTATTGAGGCTATCGGGAGGTTCGCAAAACGACACGGGCAATCGGAACCTACGAGTCCTGAGCCCAAATCAAAAGAGCTGCTCTTGAAAGCAGAAAGCGCAGTCCTTACTCCGGGGCAACAGAAAGCACTGTCCGACCAGGGGCTGGTGGGCCTTTTCAAGACCCAGATCACTTGGATTTTGAACAGTAGGCTAGGTTACCCATTCAGACAGGAATACAGGCGGAAAATGGCTGCCATAGTACTTGGCACGCCGTACGGAGACGTTGGGATTATTGTTGATGCTGCGGATGTATTGACCCGATTTGCAATCTCCAGTTTGACGGAAGATAAATATGGCATTGTCCACAAAGATGTGAAGGTTATGATCCAAACTTTCACGAAAGCAATTGTTAGGTTGGAGGGATTCAAGGCGGAAATCGGAGTTCACTGGACAGACGTAGAGGCAAAGCAGGAAAGTCCGGAGGTTGATACGATATTGGCAACTTTGAGGGGCGACCTCCAGGCGCTTATCGACGCGTTTGATGAGTATGCGGAAGATCTTAAAATAAGTCGGACTGAGATGAGAGTGGCCAGGAATGCTGCGGCGAGTCCTGCGGCAGCAAGTCCGGTCCAGGCAGTCCCGGAAATGGCGCATGTTAGTTAGAGAAATGCAATACTCTGGCCACATGAGAGAGCGGGACGATATAATAGAAATAAATTACTCTTGAGACATTGCAACTGCAAATATTGCCCTTGCTTTGTCCTTGATCCACGGACAAGCTATTGAATTTTAGTGACCAGCACAGTAACATTGTGAAGAGCAATGCATGATCAAAATACGGAGCTATATTATTGCCGTAATTTTTATGCAGGATGGTGAGAAAGATAATAATAATTCCTACTGTACGTGCAATTCGGGAAGAAGCACTCTTGAATAACCGATGCGCTGCGATTGCGGAGGGTTTTCCTCTGCTTTCGTTGCCTTTGGGCCTTGGTGGGGTTGAGCTGATAACCGAACGGCTGTGTGTTTTAGTATGCACGCTGACGTTCATTGCTTGACTCGAGCTCCGGCCAGGGGGTCGTTCGCCTTATATAGCTGCGCATCATCATGCCCCGATTCCCAATCTTTCAATAGCGGGGCCTCCATTTTTTAAATTCATTTTCTGGGGTGAACTTTGCATTGTGCAATTGAGCTCTTTTTCTGGCGTTCGAACTGACACTGGCCATGTCTTCCTCAGCTGTCCTCCAAGCTTCCTCGATTCTGAAGGCGCGGGTCCGCCGCCCTTCGATGCTGAAAAAGCTTTGCCATGCTGAAGATGTGCTTCCCCATTTCCCTAATGGAGCCTATATTGGATGGTCCGGGTTTACGGGTGTTGGGTATCCCAAGTACGTATCTACTATATATTTCTTTACTAGAAGATTCGAGTGCTGACCCCTCTTGCTGTGGAACAGGAAGGTCCCAACCATGCTCGCAGATCACGTCGAGAAGAACAAACTCGAGGGTCAGCTGAAATACTCCCTTTTCGTCGGCGCCAGCTCTGGAGCAGAGACGGAGAACCGCTGGGCCCAATTGAACATGATTGAGAGGCGTGCCCCGCACCAAGTCGGCAGGGCTATCGCCAAGGGGATCAACAACGGAGATATTAAGTTCTTTGATAAACATTTATCCATGTTCCCGGTCGATTTGGTTTATGTGAGTGTCTTATCAGAATTGATGCAGGGAATTATAGGATCTGACTGGGTGATATAGGGCTTTTATACCAGAGACCGGCCGAATAAGAACTTGGATGTCGTGATTGTGGAGGCTACAGCTATCACGGAGGATGGTAGCATTGTTCCTGGAGCGTCTGTCGGTGCTACTCCTGAATTGATTCAGATGGCTGATAAGGTATGTCTGAATTTCTTGTCAATTGAAACGCAGAGGGAAAAGTGATCCGCCTCTACCTATGATGTAGACCATCAGATGCCCCGCGATTGCCCTCGTTGTTTATTCCAGTTGATAAATCAAACCCAGGGTCAACTACGACTTTCAAAAGCAAAACCGAGTACTGATCAAGTCCTAGGTTATTATCGAAGTCAACACCTCCATGCCATCCTTTGAAGGCCTTCACGATATTACTGGGACCGACCTTCCACCACACCGAAAACCATACTTGATCATGGCACCTGAAGACAGAATTGGGACAACTGCCATTCCGGTAGACCCGGAAAAGGTTGTTGCCATTATCGAATCTGACTACCAGGATCAAACTCAACCCAACGCCCCGCCAGATGCAACGTCGAAAGCCATTGCTGGCCATCTGATTGAGTTCCTCGAGCATGAAGTGACGCATGGCCGCCTGCCTAAGAATCTCCTTCCAATCCAATCTGGTATTGGCAACATTGCAAACGCAGTCATTGGTGGACTTGCAGAATCGAATTTCCAAAACCTCAAAGTGTGGACTGAAGTAAGCATTATATTCCCGTCGTTTTAAATAATCACATTTACTAATCAGCCGCAAGGTCTTACAAGATACATTCCTCGATCTTTTCGATTCCGGCCGCCTGGACTTCGCAACCGCAACATCTATCCGTTTCTCCCCTGAGGGATTCAAGCGCTTCTACGACGGCTGGGCGCAATATTATAACAAACTCCTCCTGCGCTCCCAGCAAGTCTCCAACTCACCTGAGATCATCCGGAGATTGGGTGTAATTGGCATGAACACCCCAGTCGAAGTCGATATCTATGCCCACGCAAACAGTACCTGCGTGATGGGCTCTCGAATGCTGAACGGTATCGGCGGCTCAGCAGACTTCCTGCGCTCCGCCAAATACAGCATCATGCATACACCTTCTAGCCGTCCCTCGAAAACCGACCCCCACGGTCTCTCCTGCATCGTCCCCATGTGCACCCACGTGGACCAGACAGAGCACGATCTCGACGTCATCGTCACGGAGCAAGGCCTCGCGGATGTTCGTGGCCTAAGCCCCAAGGAGAGAGCTAGAGTTATTATCGAGAAGTGCGCGCATCCCGATTATCAAGCTATCCTGACGGATTACTTTGATAAGGCTGAATTTGAGTGCCTAAGGAAGGGGTGGGGTCATGAGCCGCATTTGTTGTGGAATAGCTTTGATATGCATAAGGCGCTTCATGAGGAGGGAAGCATGAAGGCGATTAAGAGCTGGGGAGAGGGGACGTTTTCAAAGTAAAAGACGACGGAAAGATATAGAATAAAAAACCATGTGTGTATGGAATATATCGATGAATGCTAGATTTATAAGGAGTTTCTAATAGAGATTGGGGGTTTTCGGGGAGTATATTTTTGTTTGCGCCAATTGAATGCCTTTTTGCCCCGACCTTGAGTTTCATTCTCCAGTATCTCGACTTCCTCATGGTGTGTCATCAAAAAAAAAATGTTCTAGCGGCTAAACACCCCTCTAATATATATATGGCGAAATAAGCAAATATCCTCTAACAAAGTACAAGGGCGTGACACTTGGTCAAGTGGCTCGGGTCAAATTGTACTTTCGTTATCGCCAGGGACGAAAGGAAGAAAGGGAACAACAACAAAAAAAACGACAAGAGATGTAGGCATTCGACACCGGGCCGAACTCTTTTGCAATTTTGAGGGTTGGATCTCTTTTTTATTTTATTTTAGAAAAATAGAATAGGCCATATAGGATTAAATTGAATATACTTGAGGATTCTTTTTTTTCGTAGGGTCGCGATTTGGCGAGGGGCAGATTGGTAGTCACCGCCTGGACGCGCCAAATTCATATATAACGTGGATACTTCAGTAGAAAGCCAGCGGCATAGGTAAGTAGCCATGCGCTACTCTGTCATTCACTGGTAAACAACCGTAAATGCTCTCACCGATTTTCGTGCTGCGCCCAGGGAATACGAGGACGTAATTAAGGTGATAGAGATTGATATAACTGGTAAGTAGATAGGAAGTCAAAAAGAGGTAGTTTTTTTCCTAATCTCTAGTTGTCCTATTAGCAAGCTTTGAAGAAACGACCAGGAAACATCCATTACTCTATTAATCACTAGTTTTTTTTTAGCTAACTTCGAGCTGACCCTTGCTCATGAGCTCCTACATAGGTACTCAATTCTATCTTGTTCAATTACCAATCGTTCCTCTTTTCTGGCGCGCACCCAGATCAAACTGAGCTCATCGGAAAGAGACTAGAGTTGCTTATGGTAGATATCACCATACTTAGGATTGCTCATGGAGCTAATAGTAATTGGTGTTTTGAAAGGTTGAACGCTTTATATATATAAGGTCCTAGATAATAAATGACAATAGAATGACAAATGACAATAGAATGGTAAATGACAATAGAATGATAACATGGCGTATTTCTAGGAGTGAAAGGTTCCAAATAAGATGGAAAGCCTACCACAATAACAGAGAGCCCGAGGGATGACAAAAGAAGCAGCAGACCATAGATTGGATATTTATGATATTTTCAAAGCCAGTAGCGGTAGTGGTGAAGCTATAGATGCGAATATCGAAGATCGAAAATACTTCAATATATATTAGCAAAGCTAAAAAAAATGAAGGCCAGGGACGTCATTAAAAGGGCAAACAAAGGAAATAAATTGATCGCGAGAGCGAGGAGGCGACAGTATACCCGCGATGAGAATGGTCTTGAGGATCTCGAGGCGCTAAACAATGGCTGAAGCCAAGTATGAACAAGACCAAAGCACGCACCAATGCCTTAGAGGGGTTTATTTAGAGTGTGATGAATCCCTCCGGAAAGTTACTACCACTAATTAAGTCTAAGTAGAGGATCCAGAGCAGTTCATATCATTGCGCGTGGTCCATATTAGTTGCTTCCTCCTAGATTAACCACGTGAGATGAGCTCAATCTATTTTATATATGCTCAAGAATTTAAGTTGTGCCAAGGTGGGCACCATAGTTGGAAAGTGACAGACCCAAGCAACGGCAATTTCCCGTTAATAAAGAAAGCCAAGCAAGACTAGCTTGGATAGCTTTCCCTTGAACTCGGTACCAGTGCAGTAGCTACTTCGTACTACCGATGGCTATATCTTGGCCTAGGCTTCAACCAACAAACGACGAAAACCCTCCGAAAGTATGCACCCCAACCACGGCGTAACAGCACTGCATTTGAGCCCCTGAAACAGGAAGGTTATAACAGCCATAGTATCAACGGCAACCAGGGAGTAAAATGACGAATAAAGAAAGCGATATGCGCAGGCTCGCAGCTGGCAATTGAGAGGTAGATTGGGAAATGTCGAGGTTCGTTTATAGCATCTCGTGCATGAAACCGCGGATTCCAGAATATAGGCTATTCTTCCAGGCTTCCTGAGACCTCCTTTCGTTAAAGCACGAGGCATCGCCTCGGAAGCCCCTGAGTGCCCCTGCATATACAAAGCATAACTGTAGGTAGAATCATGGAAGAATGGATGTGTCGTTGTCGGAGTCTCATGACAATTTCCCGAGCACAACCCACAACTAACGTAACCTACCACTTCCTCACTTCTTCCAAAACGCCTAATTCTTATCAGAATCCCGGTATTTGGCCGGTAGTCGCCATGCCTATCAGCTCGGCCTCTCTCACTTCACATCGAGATAATATCCTCTAACGATCCCTTCATAGATCACTCTAAACAAGACCAACCCTTCCGGCCTCGCCCCCCCCCCTTGCTGTCAACTCCACACTCCTCGCCTCAATTCTAATTTCGCCTTGACTATTAACCCTATTCCTTGCTGCCTCCTCAGTTCCATGCATTTACTTTCTGTAGGTCTCGTTATCTGCACCAGTAGATCCTTATGTCGGTAAGGAGATGGGCGTTGTCGGGAGGAAGCAGGATGCGATTTTTCGATATGCCGAGGTGCCGAGTTCAACAAATTTGCGAGCAAAAACAGAAGCATTGATAATAATGATAGCATGAAGCAGGAGCGGGGGTGGGCGAGACGGTTGATTTGTCTAGAGTGATCGAGCTGTAAGGCCGATTATTTCTAACTAGAAGGTTATGTAGCTCTGTAGGAACACGTTAAACACAAATACCTAAGGCGGGAAATATAAAGCATTACGAGAGAGACAAGAGAGGAGATATACAAGGGAAGGAAGAAGAGCTGCTGAAGACTTGAAGGCCATAGTAGAAACACCGGGAGATGACGATCCGCACGGACACCCGAGATACCACAGTAGGTCTGTGCAGCGTATAATCCAACAGAGCAAAAGAAACCTTTCGATAGCTTGCATTAATGCATTTCTTTTTCCGGGGCCGCCGTAAAAGCAGGAGGTTCATAGTAGCTATGAGATAATGAGTTGTTGCATGCAGCTTGAGGATTTATTAGAGTTTTGGTGAAAGTGAATGATGGAAGGCTATCGGATAACCTTATCTAAGCTAATGGACTAAGCTGTAAACAGCTAGCTGTCGTCATCACATGTATCCCAGGTAGCTTCGTGATTAGGTAATAAGGCAGCTGCTTGGTGTGGCAGCGAGGGAACCAAGTCGAACAAGGCTAGCGTTACCCGAACTACTCCAAATCGTCGTCCAAGAAACCATCAGTCAAGAACATCACTGGACCTTCATCTCCCGTCTTCTCGTCCCCTCGCACATTTGTCGTCGCTCCTCGCTCCTCACTTCCCTCTCCTCCATATTCTTCTGCAGAGGCTTCAGCTATCGATCTTCTCGACTGGTATTGCCACGAGAGCCCAGCAACAATGAACGTACTGCTGAAGCCAACGCATCCGTCGTTATTCTCAGAGTTCCCTTCGCACTACGACGCACACAACCCTGGTAAGACCCGCAACAACAACAACAAATATTCACCATGTTTATGTTCTCGACACTGACAGATCTTGTGACCCGCAGTATCTCCTCATACTGCAAGTCTAAGAATGAGTGCCTCTAGAAAGCGAAAAGCCGACGACGATGGCCTCGACGATAAAATGTCCATCTCACCCCAGAATTCCCCCGCTTTCACACCTCGTGCTATTGCTCGACCGGCGAAGAAAGTAAGAGCCAACGAAGTTGCCGGACGCCCACTCTCCCTCTCCCGACTCCTCGAAACCTTAGATGCACAGTCTCTGCGGTCGGTGCTGCAAACAATATGTGAGCGACACCCAGAGATCGGTACGGAGGTGGTGTCGTCAGCACCTAGGCCCTCCGTTGCATCAACTCTCGAGGTATTATCCCAGTATCAAGAGAAGCTTCGGGACGCCTTGCCTTTCGGTGGTAACTCGAGTTCCGACTATGCCTACAACCGAGTCAAGCAGCCCTTAATGGATTTGATCGACGCCCTCACCGACTTCACGCCTCACTACCTTCCGCCGAATGAGAGCCAGACGAGCATATCCCTCAACTTCCTTGATTCCGCAACAAAAGTAGTTCACGAGCTCCCTGAGTGGGACAGCCAGTCTCACAGACACCACAAAGACAACGCATATGATGAGATCTCGAAGGCTTGGGCATTGGTTATCAGCGAAGCTTCAAAGAAAGGAGGCGGTTTCCAGTTGCACTCGGGTGGTTGGGACCAGCGACTTGCTAAGCATAATGAGCAGAGTGGAGGGCGTATGCAGGTCGCTGTTAACGCTCTGGGATCGAACCTGGGTTGGATGGGTGGCAACTCTAGCACAGGCGCCAATGACCGTGAATCTATCCGCAACCAACTGTTGTCCGAAAGCTACGGCACTAACTTGCCTGTTCGCGTTGGACTTTGGTAGCGGATTGATCGACTTTGTAGTAGTGGTGACGACAATCGGTCATGCGATGTTGTACAGGGAAGGGAGCAGATTGTTATTTTACCGACATAGAGGTAGCGGCTACACGGCGTCCTATTTATTGCGATACCAGGCTAGAGGCCCGTATCGATCACGAAGCTCATGACGATTCTTTCACTAGTCGATTATTTTCTTCTCGAGTTAAGCATTGTCGGGAGTTTGGGTTCGGGATGGATATGATTTTTGCATTGGCCATGGGTCACTCAGCGGGCATTATGCCAGGCGTACACTCTTTCTCTCTCTCCGTACACGGTTTCTCTCTCTCCGTACACGGCCTTTCTGTGTATTGTGCCCTTTTACATGGCTATATCGACCATAAGCACCTAGGTAGTTCGAGAATGGAAATTTCATTCTTTGGGAATCAAAGGCAACTAGTTGTCCTAGCGCTTGACCGACCCCATTGTGCCCCTCCAAATTCCAAATGCTCTATGACTTTAATTATTTCGGGATATTTGTACTTTCTTGGCCAAAATTTATCGTAGAGAATTGTAGCAGTGCTATGGCATCATTGAAAGGAATGCTGGACACTAAAATAATACATCGTACTTAACCCGTCAAATGTTCTGGTTTAGAGCTATTATTATGTGGACGGCCGAACTTGACGGTGGTTGGTGTTAAAAAATTATTAATTATCAAGTAAATTTTGAGGGACCCTAACAATCATTCATAATCTCTGATACATTCTACAAATAGATATGTAGTATCGCATTTCATTTGCGTAGTTCTCTTGTAATTCCTTTTCTTCCAGTGGCCAGAGCCTAGTGGCCCTGTCGCTCCAGAAGCGAATTGTGGGGGAAGCTCCTGTATCGTTCAGCCTCGCAACATTTTTTGACTCACCTGCAGCTCGAAAATTTCCTGAGTCTTAAAACCATAAACAACTCTGATGTAAGTATCTTGCCTAGGTTCCCTTATTTTCAATTCCTTAATTCCGCTGCTTCTCTTAACAACTCGATCGAATTGAATACCTTTTCTTATCTACTGTTCGCAACGTCATCCATTGAACTCTAATTAACTTCACCACCCCTTCTCAGCCGTCAAGATGAGTCCCTCAAGCAACATCCTCATACCAGCCCGAATAGCCATTCGCCAGCTTCAGAAACGCACCTACTCCATGTCTTCCACTCCCAAACCCCGTCATCTCCTCTCAATCGCAGACCTGACGGCCTCCGAGCTCAGCACGCTCGTTCTCTCCGCCTCGTCCCACAAAGCCGCTCTCAAATCTGGCACCACTCCACCTACACTCAAAAACGCTCTCGCCGGCAAGACAGTTGCCATGATGTTCAACAAGCGCAGTACACGCACGCGTGTCTCCACTGAAGCAGCAGTCACGGCAATGGGAGGACATCCGATGTTTCTCGGGTCAAGCGATATCCAGCTTGGAGTCAACGAATCCCTATATGATACATCGGTAGTCATATCCTCGATGGTATCGGCCATGGTCGCCCGCGTAGGAGCACATTCTGAAGTCGCGGATCTGGCGAAGGATAGCAGCGTACCCGTGATAAACGCTCTATCTGACGCATTCCACCCTCTACAAACCATTGCGGATTTCCTCACCATATATGAGGTTTTCGGAAGGAAAGGCGGAAAAGGATTGGGCGTTGAGGGACTAAAGGTGGCTTGGGTGGGAGATGCGAATAATGTGCTCTTCGATCTTGCGATAGCATGTCAGAAACTTGGCGTGCATATATCTGTCGCTACACCGACAGGATACTCCATCCCCGCCCCTATGCGGGATCTTATAAGGTCGTCCTCTTCCGGAGCGGGATTCGTTGAGACGAACGTCCCTGAGGAGGCTATCAAGGATGCGGATGTCCTTGTCACGGATACGTGGATTTCTATGGGGCAGGAGGAAGAGTCTCTGAAGAGGATAAATGCTTTCAAGGGGTATCAGATTACGGAGGAGCTGGCGAAGAAAGGTGGTGCAAAGGATGGGTGGAAGTTTATGCACTGTTTGCCAAGGCATAAAGAGGAGGTTGATGATGCGGTATTTTATGGGGAGAGGAGTTTGGTGTTCCCTGAGGCTGAAAATCGACTTTGGGCGGCGATTGCGGCGTTGGAGGGGTTTGTGATTAAAAAGGGGAATATTGTTTAGGTTACTTCGTAGAGGGCGTATAACTGGCTGATGGAAATACCAACAGGCTCTATGGCGTCTGGAAAGAAATTATGGGTATCTAAATAAGACGAATTTTCGGGTTGCCTTGGATGCTATTTCCTACTGCAAATGCAAATATCAACGCCAAATACCATGAAGGTTGGTGTATGTTTCGCTCAGTAACGCCGGTTGACTTTAAAATTAAGCAGCATGTGGCCCCCTTTTCGGTTTCGGCTTCTTACCAACCATTATTACGGCCATACCTACCGCCGCCATGGACTCTTTGAACCCAATAAGGGTGGTATGTACTCATGTCTCGGTGACCACTAAGTCCGAGCTCCCCAGCAACATTAACATAGCCCTCATCATTAATTCGCCCACCCTTGCTAATCCTCTTGATACTGTCCTCATCACCCTCCCAAGGCGTACGGCAATAAACACACTTGACCTCGCCCGGTTTACTCTTAGCCCATTGCTCAAAACAAAGACGGTGGACATTGTTTCCGCAAGCGGCCTTGCACCAGACGATGTCCTCGACCTTGTCTGACTCGTCAAACTCCATGACGCAGATGGGGCAATCGCCTTCGATAGGCTTGCGATTACTTCCTGGATCGGTAGTGCTTGCCGTTCCCTCATCCGATTGTGGGGTGAATGGTGCATTTGTGAAGATCTCGACCAGTTCGGCGGCTAGAAACGCAAGCTGGTATGCTAGATCCTCACGAGCTTTGAGAACATTGACGAGGACCTATTATATATGAACCCTAGTAATTATTCCGAGCGATGAGCAAACTTACATAAATGATATGCTTGCACTGATTTCCCTTCGCCGCATCAGGGCAGGAGCAGGTTGGAACCTTGGAGATAGTGACTTGATAGACATTTCCTGTGCTACCCGCAATGTCGAACGCTTCCTGCTCGTGCGTGCCATCTTCACTAGTACTCCGGTTTCTATCAATCAGGAACATGCGTTGCGTCTTGACACGATCAAGTCGTGCTAGGTATGTAAGAGGAGGCTTGGCCCTAAATCGCTTCAAACGCTTCTCCTCCGATTCATCTCCCTTCGTCTTGCGCGCGAGCTTTGGCTTCGTCTCACTTATGCCCGCGAGAGCTGCTTGTGCCGCTGCCGCGGCGACTTCATCATCTTCGTCGTACTCAGCGACATTGGAGGGCGAAGCTGCCACTTTCTGCTTCTTTGCAAGCTGGTTGTTTACCCGGTTCATAGGCATAACACGCTTGATTGCGAGGTGTCTCGCAATATGCTCAGGTGACAACCCATCCGGGACAGCCTTCATTGAGTTGGTATTGGATGGGTTGTTGGATGGTGATGCGGTCCAGCTCGACGAAGTGTATGCCTGCGACGCCATGGTGGCTGAAATAGATGGAGTTTTATCTCACAGCGTATAGTGGATCACTGCTGACGGAGATTTGTCTAGACTGATATTTGGTTTTGGAAGGGATTCGTCCAGAGGGTGACATCGCGGGGCGGAAAGCTCAAGGCAAGACCAAGAGGAGGCTTGCAAGGTACTTGGATGGGGATGGTATGGGGGGCACGTGGTAAGGTAGGGGTGGCCGAGAACGCCACTATACCCAAGTAGGGGAACCTTTATTGAGGTACTTCGTACCTTTATTGTTTTTGAGTACAGTCACGTGCACAGTCGACACCCCATCTTGCTCTAGCCCCATTTGACCTAGCGTCAAGCTATACCGTATATTACCCGCACCGCCTCTGCTCCAGCTTTTCTCTTTTCTCTCTTCAGTCTTTACATATAAACTCCGGCATTCTATACCCCTGTTCTGGCTCTCATTGCTATCCTTCGATACAATGACCTTCCAAGTAGCCTTTTCATATTATTGAATAGCCCAGAACGAACGCCTTTCAAAATCCTGCTGATTGCTCGAGTGCAAACTCTTTATGGGCGCAGTGGGTTCGCTTAGTGCGTACATGCAGAATTATCTAGACATATAGTGTGCCTGGCATGCCTCTGCCAAATCGTGAGCCTAGTAAGGGAAAGGAGGGGATTGGATATATAACCCAGGCTTTGTTTCCAGCTATGTAGGACTCTGTGGTGTCCACAAAGCTGGTAGTAGAGTGCCAGGGTTGCAAACCACGCAGCCACTTGCCATTTTCATTCTAGTGACCACCGCTTGAATGTACCTTCTATTGCGTCCAATAAACAAGAAATACGGAAACGCATGGAAGATCCATTAAGGTTATCGCTGTGATTTTACTTAGTTTGGACAAACCACCACTTTCAAAAGAGATCTAATCTAGTAAACAACTCTCAATAAACCAGTGTGTAGAAATCATTCTAGCTACTTCGTGGCCAAGAACTTCCACAACCTAGCTAAGGAACGGCTCCATATCTTGTGTACAGAAGATGAATTTCTAAATCTACTCTGATGCAGGCTCAAATTGCCCATGTATTAGCCGCGAATACTCGGCAAGTGAAGTTATAAGACATATATAGTCGAAGAGTGGAAGTTTAAATTGACAGATATAAAATTGCAACAACGCAACCCATGTAGATACTGTCCCACAAAGCATCTCACTCGCTCTCCTTAAACCAGGGATGTTCCAACGCCTCCCGCGCTGTAATTCTCTTCGCAGGATCCAATGTTGTCATCTTGCCAACAAGATCACGGAACTGCGCATCCACATAATATCGCAGCTCGAACGGTTTTCGGAGTTTCCCCTCCTCCTTAAAGCTTCCAGCGAGAGCAATAAGGCGTTCGAAGAATGGGTTTTCCTCACCAATCCATTCCAACAAGCCCTTGAAACCGTTCTCTTCGCCAAAGAAAGAGATATGGCGTTTAAGAATGTGCCGCCATGAGTCGTCTGCCGCTAACTCTTCGTCGGTAGTGCGAAAGACCATTTCATTCAGTACCACGTAAATAGACACAATGCCAAAGGAGAAAATGTCTGATGGAGTGCCTTGGGCTGCTCGGGCCCAGGACTCAGGACTCCTCCACATCTGGTTACCGCAAAGTGCGTCCCTCAGGTATTTCCCCGGGGGAAGAACTACCGAGTCCTCCAGGTCCGATATTTGGACCCTTTTGACAGATAATATACCATCTATGTCCTCGTAGTCCAAGAGAATGTTATTTGGTTTTATATCTGTCAGGTTTGGTTAGCGAGTGTATAGATGTGTCAATGCTCTATCGTGAAATATGTCTACGGTTCTAATTCTAATAGATAGATAAAGGGATATCCGAAAAACGTACCAGTGTGAATAATGTTTCGATCATGCATAGCAGCTAGACCGGTAAGAGCGCTCTTGAGCATGCTCTTTCTGGTTGCGTCGGTCAAGTTCTTCTGAGTAAACTGAAGAAAATCGGTTTGTAAAAATGGATAGATGAACAATTCCGGGCCTGGCAGACCGTCTACAACGGTTCGCAGGTTGGGACATGAGGATAAGGGCTTCTGCAAATCTTGTTGATACTCGTATTCCCCTGGTATCATATTTTTAACAATAAAGTCCTGCCCTTCGGCACTTCATATTATTAGCACTAACCATTTTATCGTGGGGTTCGGATTATACCTCGCACGATAAACACATAACAGAGGCTTCCGTCTTTCAGCAAGCACCTCCTGGATAGTATATGTGCGCCCCGACTGGCCACAAAGTGTTGCCCCTGGTGTGAGAGGCTCGTTGGCCATTTTCAACGCCTGCGAGGATACAGTTCGACGTGAAGATGGAGGATGATATGAAGGGCGATTACGCAAAATCTGAGAAGTTGAGAAGGAAATACGTGCAATCGTCAGATTCCTGCAGAGCGGAGCAACAGTCGTAAGATGTAACATTCTTTGTTTCCCTCTAAGCGCTAATGTACAGCTTTTAAAACATGCTTCTAGCACAGGGGTCGAATTGCGAAAGGAATGGCGCGTACAGAGTAGATAGCTGGGAAATAGAACCCTCTACCCCTTGCGTTGTTGGTTGGCCGGGCCACTGTTGGTTTACGGAGGACGTATCGTTCGGGTCAGAGGTTGGTATGCTAAACCACGTGATATGCAGGGGCTATACGAGTAGTAATGTGGGTCATTGCGGACCCTAGCCTTGGTACATTGATCTAATCACGGCACTACCACAGGCGCGCGGCGGTCCTGTTGTTGGTGATATACTCAACTCTCTGCAGGCGCCGCTTGGTAGGCCGTAAAAATGTCCAGTTCCCGCGAGCTTGCGAGCCGCCGCAATGCATTTCTCTGGGTAAAGCTCGTGATAAGTTGCCAACCCCTCCTTTTGCCTCTGATCAAACGGACATTGATCCAATGATTCCAATCACAGTACTACCACAGGCGCTCGGTGGTCATATTGTTGGTGATACACTCAACCCTCTGCATGCGCAGCTAGTAGGCCGTAAAACTATCCAGTTCTCTTGTTGGATGTCACGATGTTGTCACGATCAATATTTCTGGAGGGAG
This sequence comes from Venustampulla echinocandica, assembly GCF_003357145.1. NCBI lineage: Eukaryota > Fungi > Ascomycota > Leotiomycetes > Helotiales > Pleuroascaceae > Venustampulla > Venustampulla echinocandica. Next base: position 2,657,151 of record NW_022474207.1, read on the forward strand.
AGGTATATAAATTCAGATTGGTCCCATATCGACTAAAATTTCCAGAGCCGTCATCGCTATTTTGAACACTTCTATCTAAGTCTATACCACTTATTCACATCCAATCTCTAAAATTTCTCTTCCTTGGAGACTATCATCAAATTTCATAAAGTTCATCCATTTTTCAAATCCCAAATACTTCATCAACCATCACCCAACAACCCTACCCCTTTTACAATGTCTATCGCCCGGGTGGTAGCGACCAACCTTACTTCCACCATTTCGAGGGGAAGCCGGACTTATCAAGTGGGATATGTGAAGAAGACCGACATCTGGACGAGAACCTTCCTTGATAGCGGTGTTGAGGCGGATTTCAAAGTCGCTGCTGAAAAACACATCGATTCGTACCATTCTGACACCACGGCTGTCGCTCTTCAGTTTGTCCCCCTTTCACTCTGTTGTTTATATTTGGGCTGTGATCTCTACTTGATACTTCAGTCTAATGCCGTTACAGGGAAACCCCGCATACAAGCAAAAGCGACAATCGAACTCACTTTACTGCTGTGGAGCTGAATGCATCGGGCGAGGTTGTAGCCAAACGGCACTTTAATGTGAAATAAGCATTGAGATGTATTGTAATTTTGTTTATTTACCCAGATATTCGTTATATATGACAGATGGTAGGGCAGGATGAGTGCGGTGAATTTTAACATTATGAAGGAGGGTTTGCTGAAACAAAGTGAGTTTTGAAATTGAGGTTTAATTTATTCAGAGGACTTGTAGTCATGACAAAGAATTGAATATTTATCCCTAAGTTCAACTCAATCACTGAGCTAGTACAGGGTTACCTGAGTCGTAGAGCCTTCAAACTCATAAAGCAAATTCCCCCAACTCCGCCCCCTCTATTCCCTCTCGGTCCTCATGGAGACAATTCCAGAGCTGCTGTTATTACATACCAAGACTCTCGGATTTTAATACCGCGACAAACAGACACATTGTTTTTGATTGCCCCTTTATTAATTGGATCCAAACTTAATTTTCGCTTGCTATAAATAAAAATACAATAGTAGACTCTCCCGTACCCAACATTGACCATTTTTAGGGATGTGCATAGCAAAATCGTCTTTAATTTTTTAGTTTGTAGATCAAAATGCCAGTTGTTAACATGTATATGTAGGCACTCCCTCCCACTGAACTCCAATTTTCCGTTCACTGAAGTACAAACTCGTAATATAATATGTTCCACGAACTCAGGTAAAGTCCCCATCTTCAAAAAGAACTTCGTCGTGCTAGTTCATTGCTTGAAGCCTAATATCATTAAATCCCTAGATCAACAAGACCCCCTCTAATCTCCAATATGCTTTTCTCCGACGGCTATGGGATTTTGCGTAGATGGAGAATTGGTCCAGATCCTCCTCATGATTCTCTAGCAGGCCCTTGCGCCTGGCTAGAAACACCTCAAGGGACACAATCACAGGAACTACTTCAACTAACAAGCACACATTTACTGGATGCGGTAGGAACGTTTGTAATTGCGTAAAGAAGATGTTCAAGCAACCACCGAAAAGAGTATGGTGAAAAACAGTACGGGATAATAAATGGAATGAAGTAGATAGAGCATCACCTTGGCTCCTGAGCTTCGTATGTATCGACATCATGCCATGATATGAGCGGCAAGGCGATGTTGGGCGTCTTCCGTGCTTGATCACGTATCTCATGCGGTGGTTTTGTCACCTTGTAAAATATATGGAATTATGAATTACGATCTACGCTTTGAGTAGTTATGATGCTGTTTATCAAAAAGTAACTCTAGGAGTCTAGTGTCGACGTCAACCTCCTCCCTGAGGTCAGGTACGTGTCGAACGGGGTGGGGAATTGTGGGAAGGGGGTGTCCATATAAATAATGCCGACTATCGATCTTTAAGCGAAAGCCTTACGAGTACAACTAGAGAATAATTACAAAGTACTTTAGTACCAACCTGCCCTACGTACCTTATGTCGTCGCAATTGATAAGAACGTTCCCACCATCGTCGCCTGCCTATCCAATATGTCTGCTTTAGCGCCTTCAGACCCTTCCCAGGCGTCCTTGTCAGGTGCGTTGTTTTCCCATTGAGCGATGATTATCCCCTGGGCACGCGGCCTTGCTAACGCATTCCAATAGCTCCCAAGCAGAAGAGCAGCAAGAAGAAGAAGAAGAGCGCCAAGGGAAAGAGTAACGGCGATGCCATCAAATCGCAGGATGCTGAAAAGGACAGCTCGCTGGAGGTTGGCGGTGGTGGTGAAGGGGAGCCCGAGGATTCGGAGCAGTCAGCCTTGGTACGAATGACACCTGTTCAATTGCCATTGTACGAGCCTAAGCACAAATCCTAACCACACCAATTAGAATACTCCGAGTGAAGCACAATTCCCGGGAAGCATCCACTCGCAGACGAACGGCCACAATCATGATGATACGAGTCGGCATGCAGTTGCTCCTTCGAACCTAGCACCTGCTGCTAGTCCTTTGACGACCAACCGGAAAACGGAAGATAATATGGACAGCAATGCGTCGGATACCTCTGATGCCAGCGTTCGATTGGAAGCGATGTCACAAGAACGTGAAGCATTACGTGCCGAAGTAGAGCAATTACGGAAGTCGTTAGAGGATATACAAGGCAAACACGCGGAAGAGATATCCAAAATAAAGGATGAGCATGTGGGGAAGGTATCAACCATTCGGACCCAACATACGGAAGAGGTTTCGGTGATCAAGGAGCATCATACGGAGGAAATGTCAACCGTGCGAGCAGAGCTAGAGGAAAGTGAATCCGCAAAAGAACATGCCGAGACCCAATACCAGCACCTTCTAGGCCGTATCAATACAATCAAAGCAAGTCTAGGGGAGCGTTTAAAAGCGGACAAACAAGAACTAGCAGAGGCGAAGGAGCAGATAGAGGAACTCGAGTCTCAAAATAAGAGCCTCCAAAAACGCGTCCAGGATTTGGAGGCGGATGTGAAGCGCTTAGAGGCTGAATCCCAGGACTCTTCGAAAGAGCTATCAAGTCTACGGAACCGGCACAATCTGTCACAGCAAAATTGGGTCCACGAACGGGAGGATTTGATACAACAGGCTGGGCAATTGAAGGATGAAGCAGAAGCAGCTAAGGAGGCAATGGGCGACTGGGAAGTCCTCGCCATGGAGGAGAGATCCATGCGGGAAGGACTGGCGGATAGGATTAAGGACCTGGAGGAGCAATTCTCCACCCAAAAGGAGGCATATGAGGCGGCAGTGAGCGAGAGGGACAGCCAATCTCAAGCACTGGAGGGTATACAGAGAGCCCTGCAGGAAGTCCAGGAGGCCCGAAAACGAGAATTGCGTGAAATGGTTGAATCCTATGAGGAACAACTAGGCGGTTTGAAGAAGCTTGTCCAGGAGTCAGATTCACGAGCTCAAGGGGCCGTGGAAGGGAAGGATGCCTTGCAAATGGAGCTCGATAGGTTAACGCCTTTTGAAAAGGAGGTGAAGGAAAAGAATCTCCTGATTGGAAAGCTTCGCCATGAGGCAATCGTTCTTAATGATCACCTCACCAAAGCCTTACGGTTCCTCAAGAAGGCGAAACCGGAGGATAACATTGATCGGTATGCAGCCTTACTGCCCCACATATGACAGACATGCTAATATTCCCCGCCAGTCAAATCGTAACCAACCATTTCCTGCATTTCCTAGCACTAGACCGGTCAGATCCCAAGAAATTTCAGATCTTGCAGTTAATTTCTGCGCTTCTTAATTGGACCGATGAGCAGAAAGAGCAAGCAGGTCTTGCACGGCCAGGCGCCTCAAATAACAGTTTACGTTTACCGATATCGCCATTCCACCGCACTCCGAGCACACCATCGCTCTCAACAGAGTTCTTCTCGGAGCCGTCGGCCACCAAGGAGTCGTTGGCTGATCTGTGGACGGGTTTCCTTGAGCGGAGCGCGGAGGAGGGGTCTAGGAATGGTAGCAGAAGCGGAAGCGTGAGCAGCAGCATAGCCCAAAGGCCAGAGACTAAGGGCTAGGGTGGAAGTTCTAGAGCATGAGCATGAGGTTCCAATACGCATGTTGTGGGGATGGTGGATATCCCAATATCGCGTTTCTGTTGTACTATATCCATGGACATTGTCAGAGGCGTTGAAAGGTCAGACTTCTTGCGGCCATTGCCAAGCAAGCAGGTATTCATACATCTGTTGTTATTTGAAATCTTATAGTTTTCTTGACATCTTCTTGATGGCCTTGTTGTTTTCTTCTTCGTGGGTGATCCGTGATAACTTACTATTTTAGAAAATATACCGATCCGTTCTACGATATTGAATCATAGGGATACTACCAACAAGGCAGCAGCTATTACTACTGTAATTTCGCCATGGTTGGGAGCATTTGCGATGAACTAGATTCAACTTGATAATACACCGGTACCTTGCTCAGCATTTGCTAGTGGTATTCCCTTGAATTATATGTAGCTGCAAACATGTCTTGTGATAGTAGCAGTCAAGCCCTCATCCAACGCAGCATTAATATCGTTCACATGGAATACAACAAGGAGTATTCGGCAGTGTTTCCGCGTGAACCTATGATATCTATAAGAATGAACCGGACATTTAAATCTTGAAAGTCCCTAAAAATATTTCTTGACAAATATAGACATGTTCTACAGAGATTATACTCTCCGATAGGTATAAAATCGAAGCAGAAAGGAAACATATAACTGTTGTTAGTTTTACACTATTCACCACAACCATTGTTTTATACAAAATAAGAATGTATCTCTTGTATCTTCTCATTGTATACTTCAAGAAAGCTTCGAAGACAGGCGCTGGAGTTTCAAATTTATTTCTATAGTCTTTATGCGGTATAATATGAAATAAAATAGTGCTATTTAAACCCACGGTGGTTTTTTAACCCTCATCTTTCTATAGATTCAAATATAAGTAGGCAAGTATCAAATTAAAATTTACTGATGATATTTTAGAAAATCCCAACTTAATTAAACATAGTTTACATTTTACTATGAATTATTAACACCTGCTACAAGCACCGCATGTTTGGCAAGGTACACAAGAGTTATATTGATGCCTTTATTGGATGTAGAATCCGTATCTAGTTGTTTTCTCTTAGAATCCTATGAAATAATATGAGCTATGAACCAATTTTAATAGTCGTCGCTCTAGGTGTATATAGTACAGAAGCACTGACGTACAAGAGAAACATACCAGAACAAAAACCAGTGGCATCATATATATAAAATCTAATATCATACATCCATACCACCTAGCTATCCGTCGTCCCCTGCATCGCCCGAAGGGGCGCTAGAACATTCTCCGCATAAGTCTCCGCGTCCGCACTTATCGTCCTTATATCAATCCTATTCTCCAGCGCATTATTCACGCCCTCAACCACCTCCCTCTCCTCCATCAACTCGCCCATCAAGTCCCCTTCCATAACCCAATACTCCCTGCTCCTCTCTCTTAACTCCTTATCCCGATTCACCGTATTCCTTAATATGCTCATGGCGTTCATCTTACTTCGCACATTATCAAGTAACTTCGTGCTAGACTCGATGCGCTCACCCGGTGTGGCTGGAATGATGAATGCACGGTTCGTGCTGGAGAGGTAGAGAAGCCATCCCAGGAGTCCGTCGATAAACGCTAGCCCTATAAAGCGGTATACGCGCATCCTCCAGAAAAAGGGATGGAGGTCTTCTAATCTCGTCGCCCGCGCATTTTCTTGGTAGCTATAAGTAGCCGTAATCCATACGTCCAAGAGTATCGCTGCGCCCCCAGCGAGAGTCGCACTCATGCGCCATAAGCCCCCGTCCTTTCCCGTAAACAGGCCGCTGGTAACAAGCGCGAGGACGCAAATATTAAACAAATGTGGCGCGAGCAGGGCAGGGAGGAAGTAATAAAGGTAGGTATTGGGATCCTCGGCGTTGCAGAATTGGCAGTTTGTCAAGACGTCCGGGCCGAACTGGAAGAATAAGAGACGGGATTCGAGGGAGTTGATTCTACTGCGCAGCAGGGTGTCGGATGATGTTAGTCCTGGCTGACCAGGCCGGAGGGCATTCAGTCGAGCGAAGAGGACATCGTTGGGGATTTGGATACGGGATTTAGTGAGCTGGAATATATTCTCTGGCGCAAATGCTGGGAGAGTGCGGAGGAGGAATGCCAATGCTGTGACGAAGAGAATAAGGAGTGCACGTTTTACTGAGGAGGGAACTGGACGGATGGGTATCCCGTGAATGGTAGGTGCTGAGCGTGCGGAGCGGTAGTATCCTATTGCTTTGGGGAGGAGGATGGGGCCAAAGAAGAGTAGGAGGGATTTGATGCTGCGAGGTGTCAATATCGATTAGTGAAAGGGTTGTGGAAAGACGAGGAGTTACTTACGTGCCCCAGGAGATTGCCATCTTGGAGGGGATTATATGTGCGATGTGGATTGAGGCATAGAGAAGTCGCTCAGAACACGTTCAAGATAAAGACAGCTTTCGCGCTGAAGGCAACAGTTACAACAATTGCTTTGTCGCAGTAAGCCACTGCAAGTGAGAGGCGGAGGGATTCTGCCATTGGGCACCGCCATGGCCGTTCCAAACACGTCCTAGTCCCTCAGCCGAGTCCACGCCCTCTGATTTTTCTCCGCGTCCTCTTATTTTGCAGAACTTCTCCAAACTGAACACCACAAACCATTTGGAGCATGTCTACAAAACCACAACAAATGAACTTGCTATTAAAACGGTTGGTATACCAAGCAATGGGACCACGTCAATCTCTCCGCTTTTTTAGTATTAATTCCTTTATATCCCCAATTTTACCTAGATTCTACTGTACAACACTGGCACTTTCGAAGCTTTGGCGATCCTCTCTCCCATGGTCACTCAAAGTCAAAAAGTATGCCCAGATCAAGCCCCAAGTACTCTGCCAAGAGTCATCTCACTCGTGTTGCAAGGTCTGTAGCGAAAGCCATGGCGACCTCTTGCGTCTTTTTGATGAGAGACATACTGTTCAATAATCACTCCCATATGTTTATTTCCCCGTGCGCAGAGTAGTCTGGTATTTAAATGCACCCGGTAATATCCTACCTATGCTGCCCCTTATAACTCCTTTTTCTCCGCCTGTGATTGTGACGGTGTCTGCTTCTCCCCCGAAGGCACCTTCATCGATTCGCCATTTTCCTTGTTCACCGTGGAACGAGTTCCCAGCGCGAGTGCCACCAGTGCAACCAACGTGTCGCTGACTAGTACGATAATCGCCATACATGCCAATGCCCACGCTTGTATACTGATGCTCCCCAGCGGTGCCCGTGGGAATGATAGCAGCCACTCCGCGTAATATGGTACCCAGCCCTTGGGTATCCAGAACATAGGTTCCTTTTGGTACCAGAACTGTAGAAACATCCGGAATCCGTTCGTGCCCGCCCATCGCAATGCCCCAACGATTTTGTCGAAATTTGCTTTCGTAGAATCTAGTTCTGCTTCTGTGGCGGGGTGAAAGGTTAGCTTTGTGAGCATAAGATGCTGGTGATGCTTAGGGGTAAATACTGCTCTTCTCCAGTTTCTCCAGGATCTTATCGTGCTGCCTCCTTAATTTCGCCCATTTGGCAAACTCATCCTGGCTGCTTGTGCTGTTCAGCTCTTTCCGGATTTTCATGAACTGATTCTTCAACACCCTCTGTTCGGCCGCAGACTGGGAGGTTGGCGTAGGGAGACGGTTGTAGATATTCCACAGCTATGATTTTGTTAGTTGGCTGTACGGTGGATGTGTGCGAACGGTACATTCATACCAGGCTGTTGATAGTGGCGGCTCCAAAAGTGTTGATCAGATAGATGGCTACCTGGAGGGCGAACACGATAATGAGTAGCGACGGCATCTTGAACAAATGTCTTTGCCTGCGTTCATGAAGGCCGAGGTAGATGAATTTTGCGAGAAGAAGAATTCCTCAGAACGCCGTCTGATCAGCGAGCTCGAGGTTGTTCGGAAAGTTCACGTCACTGACATACTGTGGCCGTTGAAAGGTCGGGACTCCTTTGCGCTCTGGGGCCCGTGCCCCCACAACGCAAGGCTGCAAGGCTTAAGGGCTACGAAGTACATTCATTCACAAATAGCACTTTCCTCTCAACTGCAAACCCCCTCAGTGTTTTGTTCTGCTCTCGAAGAATATCATCATGTCAAGAGCTCTCGACAGGGAAACAGTTGCATCCCTTCAAAGCAACGACACTCACATAGTTTATAACGACATCGTCCGAGGACTCTGCCAGGAGAGAACGCAATTGCTCGAGATTGAGCTCCTTGGAAAGAGCCATCCAATACCAGCTGGACAAAACTTTCTCCTCGAAGAAAACAGCATTGCTATCCCCAAAGTCAAACTTGTGCAAGCGTTCGTCGTTGCTCGTCAAATTTTCTTCGAGCTCCTCAAGAAGCCCCTATATGAGAAGCGTGATGAGCTTCGAAATGCAACCGCTGTTATGCTGTTGATGGACCCGGAAAATCTTACCGCGGCGAATGCAAGGAAAAGACTGATCGAGTCTTGTAGAGAGGGCTCAAAAGAAGAGGTTCAATTAGCGCTGGAGAGGGAGCTGTTATTTGTTGACAGCTATTTAACGGCACGGCTACATCGCCATACCAAATCACCCACGCTCTGGAGCCATCGTCGTTGGATTCTTCAGATCTGCCATTCTGTACAGTTGGAATATGATATACAGCGAGATCTCAGAACCGTTGTTTTGATTGCGGCAGAGAGACACCCAAGAAATTACTATGCCTGGTCTCATATGCGGTGGCTTGTCCAAACATTTGGTGTGAAAGATGCCGAGAGGAATGAAATGCTCCTCATCGTCAATGATTGGTGCTTGAGACACCCGGGTGATACATCTGGCTTCTCATTTCTATTGTTCTTTCTCGCCTCGTTTGGATGCCCTGAAGACCCGTCTCGGATTGAAGCAAGCACACGCGTCTTCCGAGATGTACTTGATCTGGCTACCTCATTCAAATGGACACACGAGTCCGTATGGGTTTTTCTGCGAACTCTGGCTGCCTCTGGAGAAGTAACAGAAGCCCAAACTATATCTTTCTCTAGGAAGGCAGATGCTATTCTCGCAGCGCATCCGGACAATCCCCAGGTGGGATTGACTTTCAAAGCCGCAATTGCCTGGTTTGAGAAATATCAAAGGAGGCCTTACACTTGAGTGTGCGCTATTGGCGGCCAGACAGGACTTTTCGGTCTGGGCCCATGTCGAATATCATCTTGGATAATTTTTCAATATGCTCTGCACGGTCAAGGATCCCAAATTGTGCAATGTCGATAACACAAGCGAGCAGCCAGGGGGTTTAAAATATCCCAGTTTGTGGAACGCCAAAAGACTGCGACATCGTCATCAATAACGAACTCTATGCGTGTTCCAGAGCTCCACGGGATTTTCTAGGCATATAATCTGGGGTTTTGGGGGACGCCGAAGCTAGGATCGGATCAGCTTGTTCTAGCAAATACTGTTCCTGTGTGAGACAGATATTGAGACGAGAAGTTGAGACGAGCTCGATACTTTCGGTGTGATAATCGAAATTTCCTGTGCCGCCGAGATAAAGCCACACCAAAGCCGTTGGATTCTATCAAATTTCGAGTTGGTCTCCACTGACATGTGACTAATACTAACAGAAGGAAAGGCTCAAAAAGGCCACCAAAAATATGCTGGGGCCTCTGGGCATCTCCGTATCTGACTGTACTGTACTCTGTACTTGGGAAGTTGGGATTTACACGGAGTTCCCCACCTCTAGTTCTCTGCGGAGCTCTCCTGCGCTTAACTGTACGGCTAGCATCGTGACGGCAACAGAAGCTGCAGGAAGATTACGTGCACATCGCACCGGTGTCTGAAGCTATCAAGATATCGAAGACGGCCCGCCGAATCATATGTGAGCACCACTAGCGGACCGCCGCCGCCAACCCGATATGCAGCGGTCATGCCGGATCATCGGGGGGAGAGCCTCGTACCCGGCCGCCCATCAAGCTTTTATGCAAGTTCGTCCAGTTTTCTGTTATGACTGTGGAAAAAAGAACAACACGGAGGCTTAAGACATTTCGGTATATAGCCAGCTGGTCTCGGGGTTCCAAGTAGTGAGGTCTCCCTCCGTATAGACCAAGGTAGGTTGAACTGCTGAAGAGGTCTCTGAAACATTTCCTTCCCACCAAGATTTCGAGATTCCGCTTCCATCCTTTCCAAGTTTCCAGAGCATCGCGGCAGCTAAGCGTCGCAAGCCAGAGGCCAGAAGCCTGCTGTGGCACCTTGGCGGGTTGCTTTATCCACACCAGAGCGACATGGGGGCTGGCTGCTGGTTTCATGAATGCTACCCCCGTTTGGGATTGGTGCAGGCGATGGCAACTTGGCAGAAGGGAAATCAAGATTCGCTGGTACAGTACATCGGGGACTCGGGGGGCCGGGAATCAACGACGGGGCCACTCGCTCGTACGAGGAGGGGGGGACGGTTGGAATCATTAATTGTGGGATCTGGGTGGGCGCAGCATAGGGAGCAAGGAAGTGGAGGAAGAGGAGGAAGAGAAGGCGGAAGGATCTGATGAAACCAACATGTTAGTAGGCGGCAGCGGCAGGTTGGCAGCAGATTACGGAGTATTGGCAGCAAACAGCAAACAAAGGAGAAGGAATCAAATCAATCTGGATGGGTCAAGCACGCAGCAGCATCATCGGGCTTGTTGATTAGCAAATCTCCAAAAGGCCTCGGTTGAGCCTAGCACGATCCACTGATTTGCGCCCAATGGAACGAATGGGGGTCAGGGACAAGGGGAGCTACGGTGTTGCTACAGCTGGACTTGGATCAGTCGAGTAATTAGTGAATGGAACGGATCCAGGAATCCAGGAATGCAACGGAATTGTCTGTAAGTGTGAAAATGCTGTAGTAGGGAGTAAGAATAATAACAATAAATAAACAAAACGAAAGCTGTGGAGTGCTGTGGAGTGCTGTGCAAATAATGATAATAATGTATAAATTACAACCTACGTAGTAGTGCAGGTGGTAGTAGTGGTTTGTCCGAGACGATCTACCGCACGAAGTAAACACCCCGAGCAGGCATTTGTTGTTGTGGCCGCATTGTGTGTGGCGATCACTTCGCACTCTGGACGTGGTGCCTGATGTACTACATACCGCGGAGGGGGATGAGGCATGGAGATTTGTGTTGGGGGACAACAGTCGATACGAAGAAGTAAACAAGTGGTGGATGTGGACAGTAGCTAGTTACTACTCTACTGAGACAAACAATAATGGTAGATGGATAGTAGTGGTGGACACTGCGGTGAGTGAACAATGGGCAGTTGACAGCACTGACAGCACTACCTACAGGCCTACAGCACCGCTACAGGCACCACTACAGCGCTACAGCAACCACCCGTGGCCCCCGGAGCACACGCTGGCAGACGCTGGCATTTAGTACAGGACTCCGGAGCAGGCACAGGCACAGGCAGTGGCAGTGGCACGCCGCCACACACACGCCAGGAACCAGGGCCGCCCCTACGTAGGTTCGGTGCAGTGCCTGTAGGTTCACTACGTAGGCACCGCACCACTGCACTCCGTAGCGTCCACCAGCAGTCAGTGGCTCATCCCTTTTAAATCGCATTCCGTTCTTGTCCTGCCAACCCTCTTCTTGAATCCTCCCGTCAAGAGTCTGTCTGGTCTACGAGTCGAGCGTGTCTTCTTTCTTCTCTCTCCCTTCCCCACTGTCGTTAAGTTCCAAAGGTTAGTTTGATACTTCCATCCCGTTGCCCACAATTGAGAGATCCCCTTGGTCCTGGTCCTGGTCCTGGATAGAGAGCGGACAGCCCGTGTCTGTGTTTGTGTTTCGTATCCTGCTCCGGCTCCTGCTCTCCTACCACGGCCTCCTCCCATCGTCTCCATCATCACCGTCCATTACAACCACAAGAACCCGTCAACCACGCAAAAGCTACTTCCCACGCCGATCAATTCACTACCACGACGCCCGCTGCTCGTTGGCTCCTTCCTCGATATCGTGAATCGACGACGACCACGGAAAATTCGAAAGGAGACGGTCGCCAAGGCAGGAGACGGTGCCACGGAAAAGTACAACACGACACAACGTCGCTGCAACCCCAAACAATAGCCACTACTTCTTGTATTCATCCGTCACACAGCACCATCCATCATTCGCAAACCGTCCCGCTGCCTCTTCTCTACTGGCATCGAGTTCGATCTTTCGGTTCAATTGACATTGAAACCCTCGCTGACTCCAAACAAGTTACTCTACTAGCATAATACCACCCACCATGTTCGCCAAACAGATCCTTCTCCCTGCCCTCGCGGCCTGGAGCGTCTCTGCTGGTAAGTCATCCATCTCTCCCCATTGCTATCACTTTGAGCACGTCCTGCCTGCTACACGCGCGATTGATCTCGTTCCATCTCGCTCCACCCGTCAACGTACGGTGGATCGAGATGCCGAGGGCGCGTCTTGATAGATCGATTGAGGTATCGAGCTGGTGCTGATGGGATCGTTTCTTAGCCAATATCTGCTCCGAGACCACCATCACCCTCAATTCCGCTGCCGATGCCGCCGCTCTCGCCAGCTGCTCCACCATCGCAGGCAGCATCGTCCTCAGTTCGACTGTCTCCGGTGTGGTCAGCATCGATGGTCCTCAACAAATTAAGGGTGATATCGTGTGCGAAGACGCTGGCCAGTTGACCAGCTTGGGCAGTTCCTCGATTGGCACAATTGGCGGTACCTTCAGACTCACCAACTTGACCCTTCTGTCCACACTCTCCATGTCCGATTTGACCTCCGTCAAGGCTCTCGAATGGACCGCGCTGCCTGCTCTCTCGCAGCTCACCTTCCCTTCGGTTCTCTCCAAGGCCAATGCCGTCCTCATCACCAACACCTTCTTGAGCACCCTTGATGGTATCAACTTGCAGACCGTTGGCACCCTGAACATCAACAACAACAACCGCCTGAAGACCTTCAGCACCCAAGTTGCAAACATCACCCAGCTTGTCGACATCTCTTCCAACGGTCAGAACCTGGATGTCAGCTTCCCTAACCTTATCTGGGCAGCCAACGCCACTTTCAGAAACGTCTCATCCATCAAGCTCCCTTCTTTGGCTACCGTCAACGGGTCTCTTGGATTCTATGGAACCAACTCCGAGAGCATTATCGCACCCAACCTGACCACTGTCGGTGATATCACCAAGAGCGCCTCCGTGGGAGGTAGCTTGGCATTGGTTGCCAACTCTGCGCTTTCTAACATCTCATTCCCTGTCCTCAAGTCCGTTGCAGGCGCTGTCCAGGTTGCCAACAACACAGCCCTTAGCGCCATTAGCTTCCCAGCTTTGGAGACTGTCAATGGTGCAATTGATTTCGCCGGAAACTTCTCTACGTAAGTATTGTAAAATTGCATTTAGAGACACAGACGCTGACTCCATTTCTAGCCCTGAGCTCCCAGAGATCAAGGACGTCAAGGGCGGTTTCAATGTTCAATCAACTGTCAAGATTGACTGCAGCAACTTCGAGAGCATGAAGAACAAGATTATCCAGGGAACCTTCACCTGCAAGACTACCGCCGACGCAAAGAGCGGAGTTGGCTCATCAACCGGAACCAGCAGCAGTGACAGCCCCACCTCATCCAAGAAGAGTGATGCTGGATCATTCGGCGTCAGCGAGGCTGTTGCCGGGTTCTCAGTCCTCGGAGGTCTTCTGCAGATGTTGTTGTAAAGCATTGGGATGTCGGCGTTTTTAGTCTTTCCTTTTTCGCTCAACTTAGACCTAATCTGTGATGTTTCCACAATCTTTCCTTGCAACAACAACTCTGCCTCTTTTCCGCCGGCTAGGTTCTCGCGCAAGGGGATGAGAATGGAAAGGGAGGACGTTGCGAGGATGCATAATTCCGGGTGGCTGTTCTTTACTAGGCGGTTGCATTCGGTTGCATACTGGCGTTGCTGTTGAATGGCGGAATGTGCTCTTGCGCGATGGATGGAGTGGAACGACATGACTGTAGGGCCGCGAGATTCCATACAAACTTGTACATTGATCCTTAGGACTTTTAATGCCCCTTTGTGACGATTCTACTTCGTACTTGATGATTTTCTTGATTGTCGGAAAGTGATATTAGATAAAAAGACTACCTCTACGGTTCTAGTTCCTCCTTCTCTTCGCTTTGACAGATGCACAGCACTGATGTTAAACCTATCTCCTGCCCCAATGCTTTGCTTCGAGAGTTATATCAAACCAACCCACCTGGATGAACCATCTAAACCCTTAATCGCAAGCCCAAAGCCCAACTAGAAGAGCATACATGTAATAAGCCTCACTCCGCCCTACCCAGCCAGCTCTCGCACGTCATCTTCCAATGAACCCCTTCCTACTACATTCTCCTCCCAGCAAGCTACCCATCACCACAACCCCAAACTAAGAACCATAGAGGAGCATGCAAGGCTGGACAAGGCTTTTCAGCCTCATCGGAGGGGGAAAGTCGATCGTGCGTTAGGTTAGTTCAGCCGCTTTTCGCTTGGTTTGGTATATGACTGGGGGTGCAGGGTGCGGCTGAGGCTTGAGGCTGAGGATGTAGATGTAAGTGTGGGGGTGTGTGAGTATGGTGGGCAAGGTTAGGTAGGGATCGTATGGTTGATGGAGGGAGGGGAGTGGTGTAGTTGGTTTCTTGAAGCTTTGGGTGGTGTTGTGAGGGAGGATCGTGGGGTTTGTGGGGATGGGGGTGGTTTAGGGGGTGGATGTATGAGGGAGGGAGGAGGGGAAAATGGAATGGATAGATGGGCGGGAGGGGTTCTTAGATATCGTATACTAGTACTGTGTGGAGGCTTCGTTGTATAATTAGTGATGATGGGTAAATTTCTGAAGGGGTTTCTTTTTGGATTTATAGTATATTTTTGTGTGATAGCAAGGTTCGATGATGATAGATAGGTATCCTTTATAAGGTACGAATTTAGGTACGAAGATTAAGCCCTTGGGTCAGATTATGTCTGTATTACCGCGGTATATGAAAGTACAGAGTGTTTATTGTTTATTGTTCTAGGTAAAGTTCAGCCGTTAAGTTTTCCAACGAAGGATGCAATACAATTTTGTTTATCTCTTCAAATTATCTTCACACATATCTCTTCCTGCTCCCCCCCCCAACATAAATCGTTATATATTTCTGTGTTTGTACACTATATACTTAACCGCTTGTTTAAAATATTTCTAGCGCCCTGCGCGGTAAGAGGAGTTGTTTAGAGCTTAGCCTTTGGCTTGTCTTGTTTCATCATTGTCTCTGCTACGATCCGGCGTTGAATCTTTCCCGTGGCGGTTTTTGGCATGTTGTCTGTGAAGTATATCTATGAATTCGTTAGTGTCAATCCTTTTGATGACTTTTTCGCCAGCGGGGGATATATGGACGGGGAAAGGGGGAGAAATGTAAGTAATTGACGTATGCATACCTTTTTCGGGACCTTAAACTTAGCAAGTCTCTCCGCAATCCATCCGCTTAACTCCTTCGCTTCCAGCCTCTCTCCGCTCTTCACTACAATCGCAACGCCCACATCCTGTCCATACATCTCATCCGGGATCGCAAAGCTCACTGCCTCGCTAACCTTTGGATGTCTCGCAAGCACGTTGTCAAGCTCAATAGGACTGATCTTCTCCCCGCCCTTGTTAATCAGCTCCTTAATCCTGCCAGTGATGAAAACATATCCATCCTCGTCTTGCTTCCCCTGGTCGCCGGTTCTGAAGAACCCGTCTTTTGTGAATGAAGACTTGTTGGCTTCGGGGTTGTTAAGGTAGCCTTTTGTGACGTTCTCTCCGCGGATACAGATCTCCGCTTCGGAACCCTGAGGTACTTGCTTACCCTCCTGATCGAGGATCCTGACTTCGACGCCTTGGCCGATGCCGACGCTGCCGGGTTGGCGCTTTCCTGGTGGGAGGGGGCTTGAGGTCATTTGGTGGGAGGCTTCGGTCATGGCGTAGGCTTCGAGGACGGGTGCGTCGAAGGTTTTCTCCAGCTGGTGGAAGATTGTTGGGGATAGTGGGGAGGAGCATGATCTGATGAATCGGATATTGGGCTTGGTCTGAGGAGGTGGGGACTTGAGGAGAATTTGATGGATGGTCGGAACAGCTGTGTACCAGTTTGCCTTGTGTGTTATGAAGTCGTCCCAGAATTCCGAGGCGGAGAACCTGGGTGGTACAATTACAGAGCCACCGGAATAGAGGGGTGCTAGGAATCCTGCGAGTAGGCCGTGGACGTGGAAAAGCGGCATGACGAGCATGGTTCGGTCTTTTGGCGTAAGCTCATATGTATTTTTGATATTCTTCATCGTCCGCGTGAGATTTCGATGTGTCAATGGCACTGCTTTAGGCCGTCCCGTTGTGCCACTGGTGTGGAGTACCAATGCAACATCATCGGGCTCTGCCGTGGCAACTTTCTGGTTCCCCTTCCCTTTCAACTTCCCCTGTTCCTTGATATCCAGTACCACCTCTTGCCCGTTCCAATAGCATTCCGCAATGGCAGCATTGTATTTCCTTGCAGCTCGCACCGCAGCTCCATCTTGTTGGTATGAGCCCTTCGGCACCAGGGCAAGAGCCGAGCTCAAGTCATCGATGTAGAATTCGAATTCCTCCTGCTTATATGCCGAGTTCAACGGAGCTGCAATAGCTCTTTGCCAGGCGCTGGCTAGGAATGAAACGATGAATTCGTAACTGTTTGGGAGGGCGATTGAGATTGCTGATCCAGGAGATACCCCAAGTTTTGCGAGCTTCTTTTGGAAAGAGAGGATTTCGGAGGAGAGCTGTTGGTATGATATTGTGAGACCTTGGGTCTTGTTGGGGATGATCAGCGCTGTGTCATTGGAGCCGGTGAACGAATTGGAGAGCGTGGTGGCAGACATTGTGGCTTCGGCTAGGTGCTTTGTGTTCAAGAACGTGAAATATTATGTATATGTTCAATGCAGAATCGCAATTCGTAAATATATCAAAAGCTTCCAAAGCTGTCTGCCACTGTTGAAGTTTCAAGGCCTGGTTTAAACCCCACTCATCCAGTGCTTTTATTCCCGAGGTCCATCCTGGTCTTATCGCCGACGAAAGAAAGCCACCTTCTGTCGTCAGGGGACCCTGCAATCACCTGATGCCATAGCCTTACACATCAGGCTGTGGCTTTAACATTCGCGCTCTTACGACGTATACGACCTACACTATAACTCCACCATCCTCACCATGTCGAATACATCTACGCCGGCGTCGGCCCCTCGTTCTGGGCTTTCGTTATATGCGAATCTCCTCGATCCTAATAGCGCGACCACACCTGCGACAGTTTCCAGAGGACCAGTTGTGTTTAAGAATCCCTCCCTGGAGACCGCAGATGAAGCATCAGCAAAGAAACCCCAAATAGATCCTGGTAGGTCATTCTCTACTATTATAGTGCCTATAAAGATTCAATTACTTACTCTAAGTTTTACTTTTTGAAACAGCGGCATTGCGATTTCAACCTACCAAACGTCCACAGCTTGCGCAGAAGGCGAAACCTAAATCCTCGTTCCCAAAACCTGGCCCGCCGGACAAGACAACCCAAACAATTTCTTCAATCCCAGTCACACAAGGACCGACACCCTCCAAGCCTGCTGTGAAAAACACGCTAGCTGATTGGACTGCCACGGGGGATGACGATGATGTAAATGGATTCTACGGTGGAGAAAAACGCCAACGAGGCGGTCGAAAGCGGCGGAAGAACAAGCACAAGGAAGAGCAAGTATTTGTTCAAGACTGGGATGACATTTATGACCCCACAAGACCGAACAGCTATGAAGAATACAAGCACAGTGACGAAAAGATTCGAGAAATAAGGGAGTGGAAACACAGATTATATGCCCATAGGATGGCCAGAAAGTCTGCGAGCGAGAAGGATAGCGACGATGAAGAGGACCATCGCCCACAGATGAAAAGTAGGGACCTGCGAGTTTACTATTGCTTGAATGTACTGATGATCATCAGATCAATTTGCGCCCCCTCCAAACTACTCCTTCGCTCCCCCACCCATGGATTCTCCACCCTCAAAACCTACTAGCCACCCAATCAATGCCGATTCAGATCGTTACAGCCCACCTGCTCCAAATTTGCAAGCACATCCACCGCCGCCGCCTGAACCATTTCACCCGTCAACAGCCCCCGAGGAGCCTTTGCCTGGTACCGCAATATCTCGAGCTCCCGTCCGATACAACCTGCCAGCAGCACCAAGCGATATCCCAAGTTCCGAAATAGAGCTAGAAAAGGCGCTCGCAGTAGAAGCTGAGGCAGCTGAGCAACCTGATGAAAACGTAGAAGAGGCTCAGCGCTCACTCCGTCCTGGACAGAAAGGATTCGCCGAGCGCCTTATGTCCAAGTACGGGTGGAGCAAGGGCACAGGCTTAGGCGCCGATGGTTCTGGAATCGTGAACCCGCTCCGAGTTCAAATCGAGAAGCGGAAAAAGAAATCGGACGCCGAGGGCGGTGGCTTCAGAGACCCTGGTGGAAGAGGCAAGATCATTGGAGGCAAGAAAAACGTGCCTGAGAAAGACTCGGAGGTGGGCAAGTTCGGGCCCATGTCCGAAGTCATCGTGCTCAGGGGTATGGTTGATGGTATGAACCTCGATGAGGAGGTTGAGGGCGCAGGAGATGGCGGGTTGATGCAGGAAATAGGCGATGAGTGCGATGAGAAGGTATGCCCCTTGGCTTCCACGTTGCCAGGCCTGTTAACTAATACCTCAATAGTATGGTCGTGTAGAGAGAGTTTATATTGACCGCCACGGAAGTGCCCCAAAAGTGTTTGTCAAATTCACAAACCAGTTATCTGCTTTACGGGTAAGCCATATCTCTCCCTTTGCTATAAAATTACCAAGGTAACTAACACCACTATAATAGGCTGTGAACGCCTTGGAAGGCCGAATTTTCAACGGAAACACTATTTCCGCCCTATTCTACGACTCGGAGAAATTTGAACAGGGCATATACGAGTAAATACCAAATGAGCTATTCAGCCAAATTTATACTGAAAGTTTCCACCTCTCCTAAAGCCCCGAGGCTTAGTCGGGGAATTTTTTCATGCCTTGGCTGCAGTACCAAGTCGACTTTTATCCTGCAGAATAAATTATTTGTATAACATGGGTACTTTAACAAATTGTTGCGTCCTCGTGGCTTTAGTGAGAAGGTCTCATATTAATATGATGGGTTGAACACCACTTTAGGCCATTGTTAAGGTTGCCAGGTCGAGTCTCTTGGGGGACATCATACTTTGCACCTTCATTTCTTCAGGTCGGTTTGATACCTGGGATAATAGTGGTCATACCACCAGGATGTCGACTCTTTACAATCCCCAGGCTCACGTCACGAACGCCGTCTTTGCTCAAGCCTTGCCCAGGTCTCCTCATCAGAAATTATTGCCTCAAATTCAATGTCACCAAGTGTTCTTTCCTGGTATAAGTCAAACTTCGCAATAGTTTCATTGCTCTCATGGTTCTCGACAGCAGCTTCTCGGTGACGATTGCAGTATTTATGGGCATATGCGAAGAAAGGAGGGACTCCAACACCCAGGATCGAGTTTAGAGAGTTCGCAGACGTCATTGCGTGTTTGTTTTGCCCGAGACAGAATAGGCAGACTTTGGCGATATTGATGTGACGGTCAGGAGACAAAACAGAAAACTTTGTTTGCAGCTGCTGTTGATTACTTTCCAAGAAGAAATAGTCTTTGACGGTTTGGTGTACGAGCTCGACCGCATCACCAATTCGAATTAGGGGTCCAAATAGCCTCCTTAGATCTCCTCTCAAGTCAATCGGCCGAGCGTCGACGAGGCTGTTACGGTCTGTTTCGTCATTTAGAACAGTCTCGTGGGCCAAGGCATCCGCGAGAGTTTGGACTGCTATGGGCTGAAATGCGGTCAATATCCAGCACATGATTTTTCTCGCCCGAGGCTCATTTCCTGGTGGTACGGTTTGCCATATCCCTCGGTATACTTCCTGGAGCGTTGAGGGCAAGGAGTTGATGGTGCGGCGGATTGCCGCTGGTGAGGAATCGACAGACCGATATAGTAGGTCGGTCAACAGCTGTACCATGAGAAACATTCCGTTACCAGCCCTATCACGTATTCGAAGAATCAACTCATCGTTGTATGACGAGTATTCCGGTCTTTTTTTAATGAAATCTTTCACACATCGTTCAGTGTACGCCTCAAGATCCCTCTTCATAGCGTCTTCCTCATCAAGATTGGCACGAATCACAGAGTCCGAACCAGGACTTGTGGGCTCAAAAGTTATATCCCAATAGTCCCTACTTGCAACAATCATTGTGAGTTTGTTGTTTGTATCCTGGTTGAGGATGCTAGACAGGCAGCGGACCGACTCATCTCTCTCCGCTCCTTGATCACACTCATCCAAAGCATCAATTATATAAATAGCTTTTTCAAATGCCTCGAGTCCGCAAGCCCATTGAAAAATCCGGACCAGGATATCTGGAGGCAAAGGATCTGTTTTAAACGAATTGGTGAAATAGGGGAGTAGGTGCTGGCGCCGAAGACTCCCCGAAAGAAACATTTGGTGGAGCAATGACGAGAGCATTCCCTTTGTGCTGCGGCGAGATGCATCTCTGCCATTGAATCCATGAAAAAACGCTCCTACGTATCTATTTCGGTGGAGAGTGAGTTGTCGAAAGTTTCGATATAGCCACGTACTGAGAACAGTCTTTCCACATCCTGGCATCCCAGTTATATGAATTAAGCATTTTTCCTGCCTCGAACGTACGTCGCGAAGATTAAGACGCTCATAAATCCAAGTGAAAGTACCGTCTTGTGGTGTTGAAGTGATACTGAGGTGCCTGTCGATATCCATCTTATTCACCTCGAGACTGGCCCAGAACTGTGCGAACCTGGCATTTTCTATTTGTTCAATTCTACGAATTTCTCGCAGAATATCTATGTATCCTTTGTCACCATAGGTACCCCGTTGCGAAAATAGCGTCATATCCTGTTGACAAGTCAGTTAACTGAGGTCGCCTACCTAGGTGCTCCAGGTTAGTCAGCCTACCATACCTCATGATTAGCCCGAATTGGATAATGAGGCTCGCCACTTATGATTGCACTTTCTTTAGGAACGACACATGAGGATATGAATGGAATTGTTTCGTAGAAACAGACAATCTCAATCTTGCCGCCGTCTTTTCTCCTCTTGTCTAGAAGTTGGTGAAATTCGTTCTCGATATCTCCTAGAATGTGGGAGTTCCGCTTGAGCAATTCGATCATATTACGATTTGTAGGTTTCACCAGGTTGATCACGTTTACGAGGCCATCACCCAATCTCGCCTGACCAGCGCCGTGGTGAGGAGTTCCAAGGAAACAAACTCCAACAGTATAGGTCTCGATGGCTTGGAGGTGTGGCTGGTTGCTGTTTCTTGAGATGACCAAGGCCCGCTCCAAAAGAAGACCGCCGAGGCTGTGGGCTACGAATATTATTCTGCGGGACAGCTTGATTGCGTGTTAGTATTGGCTTCAAATGGCTGGGGGGGAGTTGGTTCCAGCAAGGCTGGACTGTACATACCAAATCACCCAACCTGCATCCCGACATACACCCAAGCAAGTCATGAGCATACCCAGAGATCCCATCCTGCGCAGCATGGCTACGCAGGTTTACCAAGTCAACATCGTACCCGAAGGTCATGATCCTCGCGTCTTTCATATCTTTGCCAAGCAAGTCCCTCGGCCAGTGCACCCCGCTGCCTTTGTGCAGCCATGATTTGTACGCGCTTCCAGTCAATCCATGTATGAAGACAATGTCGATGCTGGCAGAACCAACCGGGTCCGGGTCGCGAAGGACTCTTATCCCGTACCAGTCCCTCTGTTCGAAATGGCCGATGTCTAGCGAGTTGTCCGGCCTTGCTAGATCTGTTTGAGGCTCTGCGGGCCCAGCGTTTGTTGTTGCAAGTTCGGGTGCATGATCATCTATATCATCGCCTATCTGCGATGAATCAGTTGGGGGTATAGATGGAGTTCTCTTGGTCTTCGAGAGACCGAGCACTCTACGAAACTTGGAAAACATGTCGTTCAGCAGTGGGCTAATCTTGCTCCCCCAACATTCATCGACGAACACGCAAGCGACCGGGCGTAACTCATCAATCGTCGGAATCAGCGTTGTTCAACATGTAATGGTTGAGAAGCCCAAGTAAGGCTACAGTGTGTTCCTCGTAGCAGCTCAGCCGCAGCCGCAGCGCAGCCACGAGGCGCAACATGACACGCATCAGCCACGAGTAGAACTCGTGAAAGCATACCTAGGTACCTAAAACCTAAATTATTCGTACGTCGAGAATTTCTACATCACCGCTTCTCGGCACGCATCAACACAATTGAGGGTACTGTACGAAGCATATGGTATACACTATATTCGACGTCGAGATAGCGCGTGTCGCTATCAAGACCAAGAAAGTCGTATGTACGCGGAAATAGAGTGGGTGATTAGCGTTTGACTTAAGTCACGGTCAACTCGCACGTACATGTCTAAGCTAGAACATCTTCGTGTATCTAGAGAAAGGCGGTTTTACTGTCTATAATACTGCCTGTTCCATATATTTCACATCTAACTAGATCGTCATGGTAATCCGGGATGTGTCTGCCCCTCACGGCTTTGGCGCCGGCGCTGGGAATGGCTCCGTTCGTGGTAGCAATGGGTTGACTTCGGAAGTCAACTGGGATTTGACCCATTATTTATGTGTTGGCTGTAATGTTGGCTGAGAAATAACTAACTTTGAAGTTTAGGTTTGGGTGTTGGATTTGGAAATTAGAAGGAGATGAAGAACGAAACGAGAGAGAGGTATTTATACACGGTGGGCGAAGGAGAGACAAAATCCTATGTTATGCTCCAGTCGTCAAGGCTTTGCTGCGTCAGTGGTATTTAACTTAGAGTCGCTCACAACTAACTGTCGAGCAACAGCAGTGACTGTGGGTAGCAATATAAACATTCACATGGAAGATGAAGGACTTGGATACTATGGAGAGTTGAATTCTTTTCTCAGGGCAGCTCGATTATATTAAGGGATTTCCACACTGCTAGTCCCAAGCTCTCAAGCCTCAAGATGAGCTGCATCAGATGCCTTATGCTACTCAGTCTTCTCTGCTTGTGCAACGGCAAGTTGCCCCTACTTGACGCCTCCACTTGTCCCGTTTGCACGAGACATTACCGGCCCAACTCTAGCTACCTTCATCCCTCAAGAAGGCCAGCTTTCCGCTTCTCCTGTATCTGCTTCCATAGGTCACCAACAGTCATGTCTGGGTGCTCCGCCGCAACCTTCTCGATGAAGGCCAGCTCTGGGATTACAAGTCGCTTCGCCTTCTCGAGCTGTGTGATGAATTCGATTTTGAGTCGGCGTTCAAGCATCTCCACCTGCTCCGCGACCTGAAGCCCCTTTTGCTTTTCTGGGTCATACGGCTCCTCAATCGCCTTCACCATTCCCTTGCTGACCTCCATCGTCAATCCCGAAATGAAATTCCACCTCAACTCCTCCGGTGAATACATGTAATACTCCATCTGATGGCAGATGTTGATGAAACGACACGCCTCCGGAGCATAAGGCTCGGGGGCACGCACGACAGCTGGCTTAAATGGCGGGCCGGATTTCTCAAGGGCGACATAGTCTGGTGAAGAGTTCGGGGCGGTAAGGGTGTGGAAGGGTAAAGGAGCAGGAGCAGTAAGCTGTTGTTGATCTGCCATGTTGTTTGTTTGGGCTTTTTCTGTTCCTGTTGTGCTTGTGGGAAGTGTGAAGCTGAGGTTCGCTTGGACGAGGTTTGATGTTGTTAGAAAGTGCAAGGCTCCGGCGGCGAAAGAGGAGTGCCCTTTCTGATCGAGACGCTTGATAACGATCGAGCTGCTCCAAGGCAGCTGCCCGGCTGAGAAGGGGTTGTTCGTTATTCTGCTTGCAATATAACGGTCTGGTTGATGGATCCAGACTTTGAGAGATCGAGGTTGATAGAGTTCGTGTTCTTGTAGAGAACTCGAGGTTGAACCGCGTTGACGCGTGGGCTACTAAAGCTGAATAGGGCGGTATAAATACCCACGCGGCGACAAGCTTATGACTTCGAAGCTGAGAGTGAATCATGCCTTGTTTGTCAATATTGCCTACCTATATGACGACCACAAGCGAGAAGCGTCTCGAATAATAAGACACACAGTAGACGAAAGCAGAAAAAGATTACCTATTACTAAGGCAGTAAATTGAGGCAAAAACATTATTTAAAATTCATATACTCGAGAGGCAAAAAGAGTTCGGCCCGTTCGATTGCCTACGTCTCTTGCCGGTTTTGATCGTTTTTCGTATTTTGTCGTGTTTTATCCCTATTGATCCTCTCCATAAGACAATTTGACCTGAACCACTTAGCCAGGTGGCCGCCTTTTGTCTTCCTTAATACAAAAATCGCTTATTTTGATCTATATAGTGCAAGTAGCTCGGAGGAAGACAGTCATGTAACCAACCTTATATAGTCGCTCTAAGCTATTAACAGTTCAACTAATTATCTTCAGCCAATTGATACTATACTTATGACTTTAATATAGCTTTGGATACCTAGGTACTAGCCGTTCGGATGCTTTTCTCATCGATCATCAAAATAGGGGGCGTGAAGCTTCACGTTATAACTTTAGTTATGTTGGCTGACTAAACTAAGACTTATAAAATTTCCCAACCATGAGCCTTTAGTTAGGCAGGTACTCTTATAACTCATAAAACAAAATCTCTATTACCAAGAATAACCTATACGAAGCTCAATTTTGAGTTGTTGATGAACTACTACGTACTAACCAAAGCTAGGTGTGGGGATAATATCCCCTCGCCAACCATCTGGTGCCCCTCTATCACCCCGCCCTTTCCGCCCCACATCTCGGATCTCTAACCTCCTCCGCAACTCATCGAACTATCCTCTTCCAAATATGCTCCCAGCGACCTTTACACGTTCCTCATTCATTCTCCGCCGCAATATAAACCCATTTCTCAAACCTCGCCCTATAGCTCTCGGGTTAAGAACAATGGCATCCTCCACACCAGCCAAATTCGAATGGCTCGTTATCCTCCCAGATCAGGAGGGAGCTCTGGCAAAGCGCATGGAAGTCCGGCCGTTTGTTGCTCTTTCCTGAATTATTCCGAATACCTTTCTGATTTTATACCCTAGTAAACATTTTGAAGGCCTCAAAGCCAACGAGGCGACGGGATTTTGGAAGATGGGCGGTTTGTACCCCACTTTTCCAACTATCAAATCCACTGTCATGTAGAAAGTGTCAACGGGATGCTGAGAAATCTATTCGTGTAGGCGCGTTTCTAGAAGAGGTTCCCAAGGAAGGAGAGGGTATGAAGATGTTGGGGAGCTGCATGATTGCGTCTGCTAGCTCGAAAGAGGAGGTTATGGAAGCTTTGAAGAAGGATATTTACGCTCAGAGTGGGGTGTGGGACCTTAATAAGGTTTGTTTGATAGCCTTTGACTTTTTAGCTATTCTGCTGACTGATACCACCTTTGATAGATTCAGATTTACCCCTTCAAGTGTGCATTTAGAAATCCTTGAACGGGTTGGTAGTGGGTGTGGAGCAGCCGATAGGAGGTATGCCTCTATGAAAGAAATTAACTAGCTTGTATATAATCATGATGAATTCGCAACAGAATGTCAAGGGGGTATGCCTTTAGACTTGGTTTCAAGATGAAGCTTCTACAGAGCCCAGCTTTCCTGCCAAATACTCTTTGGTAGTCACATGTCCATGTTTGATTTCGGGTCACTCCCATTACGAGCTATCAGAAATAGCTATAAAATGCAAGTTGCAATCTAGGTTCCAATGCTAGGCGACCCCCATACAAGTGATGGTTATACGGGATGTATATGGCTGTGTACTTCTGTGGTGGCCTCCCGTCGAGCAACTGGAGCTAAATAGCTTAACAACATCCATGCTGCCTAACTGCTAGAGCATGGTAGAGCCAGCCACGGAAAAAGGGGCTTCGGGCATAGCAAATTGGCTGAAGGAGTGGTGCACTGATTGCCGATTATATGTCTGTTGAAGAAGAGTATTGAATTCAACGCATTACAGGAGGGTACGTATGTTGAGCTACGGTGGAAACAAAACTTCCTAAATATGTCCACCAAGGTTTTATGTAACACTTACGAAGTACACTTGCCTCCACGGAAGTTTCCGGACTCTAGGATTTTGTGGTAACACTTGTACCCCGGAAGGTTTGTTGATCACCCTTCCCTTGTCCTTGACTCTGGCATGGCGCTTGTACATGTACATGTACATATTTTTATTTATTGCAAGGATACGCACAGTTTCCCTTTGTCATACAGCATTTGACTACCGAAGACGGGACGCGGATAGTTTCTATAGACCCTGCACCCTTCGGCACCCATCGAATATCCAACTACTCCTTAGTACTCCTCGCTCAAACACCATCCATGCAGTCCAAGAGATCGGTTCCGGACACTGGGAGTCTGGAAGCATATACTATACGGGCCAAGTAAACCTCTCGCCCATCCAATAACCTCTGGGCGCGGGGGAACAATACGGAGAAGGTGGGGATACAACGAGTCAGATTCCTACCACGGGGAAAGCACAGACTTTTAATATAATTCTCATCCGTGGGATTGGATATGCAAGGCGGCGAAAAAAATGCATTTGATGTAGATCTGAGCCATTTACTTGGGCGCCGTGGAACATTGGAAGTCATGTTCTAGCGCCGGGATGTAAGTCATCGCTCCGCCTTCTCATCACCCCTAACCTAGGAGCGGAGCCAGTTTTCAGGTACGCATATTTTCGGAGAGATGAAGTAACTCGTACGTTTGCTGACACTATGAAACCGGTCGATGCCACCGATCATAATGACGGCCCCGCGATCACCGAGTAGTTCCTTCACGATGATAGCCGAATATCGGGTTCATTTGTCACCCCATGCACCCCATGGGGAAGGAGGACGAAATTGGCCCCTTAATGCTAATACTTGGTTCTGCTGGGGAAGTGGATTGTAATGACTCGGTGCTCTTGAAGGCTGACGCAACAATAATCGGGTACAATATGAATTTTTATTATCTCGAGGGGAAGAGTAAAAATAAATCCCTGGACAATTTGAGAGATAACGATAGATATAGAATGTAGATAATCTGATACACGCAATAATAGAAGATAGTAGGCGAATTTATTGCCGGAAGTAACTTTTATACTAAAGCTATTTTCTTCATAAAATATATATCAATACTCCATAGTGAAAAGTATAGATAACTAAATGTCTTGAAGATATAAATCACTCCCTACAGTCGCCTTACCAATAGGACATAATTCCTCCACTCTATTACTGGAAGAACCAATAGGAAGACAGAATTGGAGCTCATAACATAATAGAGAGGAATACTCGTATGCCATGACGAAGCAGCCCATCAAAAGAAAACCAGCTTACAGGACACTAAGCGCATGAGACATAGCGAAACACGAGAAACCGATCTCCACATTCATTGATCCATCCATCACCAACAGAGACAGAACAGCCCTCCTTCCCCCATCATCCCCACGTGGACATACGAAGTACAGGTTTTTCATGACTACGTCTCACTGCAATGTAGCCAAGAAACTAGAGCCTTCCATAACACTTGGCCTGCGCCATAATAATGCCGAAGTTGGTGCAGTGGCTGTTGCAAAGCCAATTTGCTAACTTAATAAGAAATGGACATAACCCACAAACCTGCTAATAAGCAATGCCAGTTTCCTTGGGCTTACTACCCCGCAATATCAATCACGGGGCAGGGGGCGCAGTCCCAGCCGCATCGCTTTCCGGAAGCGGGTTAGCTGTATCAATATCTGCGCACTGTACTCGGGCACTTGGGGCTCGGCGTTCTAGGCTCCAGTGGCTACGAGAAAACAAGGCTGTTGGTGTTATCAAGTAGGGATAATGAAATCAGATACGGAATTGTACGATGTGGATGTGCGGAGGCCTGTACGGAGTAAATTGCGAAAGGAGATAGGAAGGAAGTACTCTTGAGGCACGTACACTTGGCACAATGTGACAAATGAAATAGGTTCACGTACGAAAGTAATTTAGATTGTAAATGGTAGGTACTATTTATTTGTTTAGGGTTAGGATATCGTTCCTTCTATAGCGCTATGTAAACCGGTATCACGTAAAATTGTACAGCCGGGATTCTATCAAGTAATGCAAATCGCTGTCCGTAACACCGATATATCGTGTCTTCATTAACATCGACGTTTGAAAATGCCAGTATGTAGGTTGGGCGCAATCAGAACAGCCATCCCAAAGTAAGGCGGTAGATCCTCGCAGCCTTGGTCTCAGGACCGCCCTTCCGAGCAGCCTGCTGGGCGATGAACTCAGCCTCCTCCGCATCAATTCTGGCCTTTCCACTGTACAGATCTGCTGTCTCAGGTCTAACCATCTCTGACTTCATGTAGAACTTATATCCGATAAACATGGCGAAGTACAGAGGGATACCGAGATAAGTGGTCAGGAACGTGCGCCAATCAAACACCGGAGTGGTTCCCTTCTTGGCCGTTATCTTGTAGCAGAACAGCGCGAACCCTTTGAAGAAGGCAATAAGGATGCTGAACACTAGTGCGCCAGCGGATCCCCACATGCCAAGGGGCGCTACATATGCCAAGGCAGAGTCAGGGATGTTCTGCGCGCGACGCGCCCGAACGAAGCAGATGTGCGAGATGAGGAGCGAGATCCAGGTGAGCAGACCGAACATCGTGACGAGGTTGACGAAGTAGCCAAATACCGTGTAGGACGATGTGTTGACGCCAAGGAATGCCAGAAGACAGAATGCGACGGAGAGGCCGAGGGCGAAGATAGGAACGCCCTTCTTGTCAGTATACGCAAAGATCTTGGGCGCTTTCTTCTCATGAGCGAGTCCGAAAAGGGTTCTTGATGCGATGTATAAATCCGAGTTTGCAGCTGAGAAGACGAAGAGCAGGACGCAGGCGTTGAAAATCCCGGGCAAGGTCTGGATGCCGCTGAGCTTGATGGCCACGACGAATGGTGAGGCGGAAGCTGTGTTGGAATTTTTGTTGCTGTTACTGTCGATCAGTTCCGTCGAGTTGTATGGAACAAGCATGCCGAGAAGGAAGACCAAGACCACGTAAAAGAGGAGGATACGGTAGAAAGTAAGCTTGATGGCCCTTGGGATAACCTTTCTTGGGTTGGCAGCTTCACCAACGGTCACACCAACCAACTCCGTCCCCAGATAGGCGAAGACGGCGGTGGTGAAGGTCGACCAGACTGCGAGGAACCGTCCTGCGCTTCCAGCTAGGTCTTGTTAGTAGCGATAAGCCAAAAGGGATGGGAACCTCCTTACTAAGAATATACTCATGGAACGCGCCAGGATTCTTCCAATACTCGAAACCAGTAGCATGGTGATTCGGTCCTCCGCCACAGGCAAGAATCAAACTCAGAAGGATCAAGCCGATAATGACCATGACCTTGATACTGGAGAGGTAGAATTCGAATTCTCCGAAGAATTTGACACCGAAGTAGTTGATGGCCACGACAGCAACCAAAAAGACTGCGATAAAGACCCCAGGATTGACCTTCTCCCGAGGGACCCAGTATTGAATGACAAGAGAGGCAGCTGTGAGATTGTTTGGCGTAACAATAATGTACTAGTAGTTTGCGTCAGTTGAGATCCAGCCAAATGCCCACTCTGATGGTAACACCAGGGATAAGTTAAGGCATACCTTGAACCAGTAATTCCAGCCGAGACAGAATCCCAGGGCCGGATCCACGAATCTAGTTGCATAACCGGTGAAGCCAGAGGGGAGAGGTAGCCAGCAAGCCATCTGTATGGATAAGGTCAGCATGTGTCTCGTGATTAGACACCCTTTAGGTAGGAGGGATGCTAGGCTTCGGAATGGAATAGCAAGGAGGTTGCACATACCTCGCCCAATGCAGCCATCACCAAGAAGCAGAGAAAGCCAACGAGGGTATATCCGATAAACAAGGGCGCGGGCCCGGCCTGGGCGAGAGACTTTCCACTGGACACGATATCAGCTTACTGCATTCCCGGGTAGGTTATCTCGTGGTTTGATAGGAGAAAAAAGAGATACAAGATTTTCTGTTATGGAGTACGGCGATTACTTACGTGCCGATAATGAGACCAGTACCAATCGCTCCTCCGATAGCGATCATCGTAATCTGCCTCGACTGGAGCCCTCGGCGGAGATGGTGATGGTCGTCCTCCTCCACCCCATAGTTTTCCGCATCGCCGACGTGGACATCGGACACATAGTTCTTGGGTTCGGGCGAGTCTGAAGAGCCCTTGTATTGGTTTGTGTTTGTGGTCTCCATGATGGTGGTTCTGGCGCGGTATGCCGTGATCCTCGACACCGATATCTACCAAAGGCCCTTGGGTGAATAAACTACCTGGGGACGCCGACGGAGAGAGAAAGGATGGGGAGGAGAAGGAGGCAGCAGAAGAGGGGAGCTGCCGCTTTCTTGTACAGAACGCCGATCCCATACATATGCGGGCCAGAGCTGGAGGAGGACTCCCTACCTTCAGCTAGTAATTTACAGGGCGGTGGCATTGCGTCTGCGCGTGGGCGAGGGCGAGCACTGTCAACCAGGGCACGAGATAGGGTGCAACAACAAGAATCCACTCCACGATAGGTAACTGTGCCCTAATTCCCCAGACCACCGACTCGTCCCCTTGAGGCTACGAGTGCTTCGCCGCGCGATAAACGCCACAGTCGCAGTCGTAGTTCGGCGCCCTGGTTCCTTGGTTCACTTAAGCCGCTGCATCGTCGGCGGCGCCGCCGGTGGATTCTTGTGTGCACTTGCACCTGCACTTGCACTCGCACTTGCAGCTGGTCCGCTTCTGCTGTTTTGCCTGCAGCTGGTGGGTGGAGGACTACTCTGTACTTGGAATCCCCCGATGTCCACATTGGCGATTCCCCCGGACGGCCACGCGCTTGGCGCCAAGATTCCCGCCCAGGGTCCACGGATATGGTTGCAGCTTGCACGAAACGAGCGAGTCTGTCCGCCCGGAGAGCAGCGGAGCGGTGCCAGAGGGTGGGCCTCCTAAGACGCGCCATCCATTGTTGCGCGAGTCTTTGGATAACGACGGAGGAGCTGACTCGGCTTAGGGCAGAACCGTTGGCAGACAGAGGGGCGCCGGCGCTAAGATTCTGAAGATACTGAAGATACTGAAGATCCCAAATCACGCTATCTGCCCTAGTCCAAGAGTCGCCTCGCGGGGTGTCCACAGCCCCTTAATAATGATGAACGAGAAGAAAAAACACTCGCGTGACAGGTCGAAGCTGAAGCTGCTGAACTGCCAGCGCGCAGGGATTGTAAGGTTAAAAATGCTGACAAGAGTCAGGGTCTGGCTAGCAGCGACTACCTGGTAAACTATTGGAGGATTTCCTGCGTTTCACAAGGGCTCCTTGCCGGTGTTGGGTGTTCTGGAAGCCTGCTGCATCGCCCTAAGTTCTTATCACTTACTGTAAGTACAGTACAGTACGAGCTTGGTTGCCTATCTGGCGATACCTTCCTATCTCAACGGAGCCGTCTAATTCCGAATCACTTTCCGAATCACGGACATTGCTCTTCTTGGAAGCTATTATTTTTTGAAAGCTGCGAAAACTCATTGATTTATTTATTGATCAGGCCATAAACCGTTCCAAGTCCCACATGCTTACGCGGCGGTATGCTGTTGCACCTGAGCAAGAGCTTATTAGTAGTCGTCTCCGCGACTAATAACTTCCTTCACGGTAGGTCTGAGCAGGATGGTCTGTTCTATGTTAGTGGAGTTTCTAGGCAACCCACGAAATCTAGCAACTTACATGCTCAAATTGCGCAGTGTATGAACCCTTCTTATCAACCAAGGGGGGATATGCATCGACAATACCGTTGGATACGAGATTATTCAACTATTACATGTTAGTCAATCGATCCACTGGCATTGGTATGGGCAGCATGTTGCTACTCACTCCAAGTAAATATTTCTCCTGGCCCAAACGATCCAGGTATCTCCTGCAAAATGGCAGCGTCCCAAAGTTCTTGTTGATAACGTTGAGAAGCTTGCTGGCAGATGTAACGCGCAAAGGCACGACAGGCGCATCTACTCGCTTTGCGTAATGAGAGCATTCCAGCTACACAGAGTTAGTCGGAAGCCAACCAGCAATTTCCTACAAAAACTTACATCGTCCCGAACATAGCCGTTTCCAGTACTGCCAAATGTTTCAATGGCAAATACCTCCCCTTCTTCCATTTTCGTGTTGTCAGTGCCCTTCACAATGGGCACACTCTTCCCGCCGTGTATCTGCCATTGCCTGATATCGTGGCCATTGAGGTTTCGAATGCATTTCACTGGGAATGTCTCGCCTCTGATCTCAACCTCGTAGCTCTCCATAGTTTCCTGGATAACCGCTCCGATATCTCCCATTCGCACATCAATGCCGGCTTCTTTGATACCAGCGTTTGTTCCCTCGCGGACTGCTTCGAGCAAAT
Organism: Venustampulla echinocandica; assembly: GCF_003357145.1. Taxonomy (NCBI): domain Eukaryota; kingdom Fungi; phylum Ascomycota; class Leotiomycetes; order Helotiales; family Pleuroascaceae; genus Venustampulla; species Venustampulla echinocandica. The sequence goes on from NW_022474207.1 coordinate 2,689,612, forward strand.
TGTCGTACATGGGATCGAATGACATGGTAAAGGCGCTATCGACGATTCTTCCATTGATATGCACACCGAAATCCACCTTCATAACATTATCCTTCGTTAGAATCGTTTTGTTACCAGCATTTGGGCTGTAGTGTGCCGCAATATGATCTAGGTTAACGCCTGTTGGGAAAGCGATGCCTCCTTTGATATTATCCCCTTCCTCTAAGCCTGGATGACCGGACAATGCTCGAACGCTATCCTCGATGCCTTCGGCAATTTCTGTTAAGCTCTGGCCGGGCTTAATATTTTGCGCGGCATACTGTCGAACCTGTCTGTGGATTTCTGCAGCCTGCCGATATTCCTGCAAGAAGTCGTTGTTCATCCGATCGAGATGTCTCTTCTCCTCATCCGTCGTCCGGGATAAGTTCTCATCCCGATACTCCACTTCTTCACCAACGGGATATTCTCCACTCGGAAATAAATTCGACAGTAGGACTCGTGGCGGAGACGACTGTTTGGTGGGAATTGCGCCGCCGGCCTTCTTTGGCTTCCGCTTGCGCTTGCGCTTCTTCTTCGCTGCTGCATCAGCTCCTCCTTCACCAGCGGCGGCCTTGTCATCCTCATCCTCATCGGAGTCATCAGCTTCCGCAGCAGGCACCTTGCCGTTGGCCTTTGCCACCCCCGCGGCTTTCTCTGCCTCCGGATCCTGCACTTTGTGGCTGTTAGTAATTGTAATATTGTTTGAATCTTGAACCTAGAATATCACCCACTCACCCTTCAACTTTGCAAGAGCATCAGCGGTTTGTGCAGCCATATTTGCTATCTGTGGGTGTCCGTGTGGCTTTGATCAATGGGTGGTCTCATAAATTTCAAAGGCAAACGGCGGGGATGGTGGGGCATAAATTAAAAGCCGATAATATAAAGATGCCCTGCTGGTTCCCTTTTAGGACTAGCCTGAGGTATCCCGATAATGACCGCCTCCGCGGTTGCAGAAGTATCTTTCTGATAATCAGATATCGCCGTTGAACTTCTCAAAGCCACAGAATAAAAAGATGAGGAATGCCATTCCGCTCGTCCTACTGCACGCCTGCGCCACGCCTTCAACGGCTCTTCCACAGCAGCCCGAGATGCCTTGACGTAGGTACGGCGGCGAATCACTACAAGACACTGCAAATACCTACCAATGCCACACCTAGTGAAGTGAAGAAGTAAGTTTATGATCTCTTCCTTCTTTATATCTCTAGATCTATATGACTTCTATCTTGCCTTAGCAATTCTTAATCTAGCCTCCTACTAACCTTCTCCAGGTCATTCTACGCGCTCTCCATAAAGCACCATCCCGACAAAAACCCCGACGACCCCAATGCCTCGAAACGCTTTATTGAATTAACAGAAGCTTATTCTGTTCTCGGCATCCCAGCCAAGCGCCAGCAATATGACCGCGACTTTCGGCATTCCCACCCTCATAGCCATAGACATCAACCAGCACATAAGGGATCCTATCACTCCTCAGGCCCAGCAGGCGGTATGTTTATATCCTCCCAAACCCCCGACTCTATGTGGCATGGCGCAAGCTAACACCCATCACCAGGCCGGCCCGCAAGCGGTCTAAGTCGACGACGCGCGCAGTTCCGCGGTCCACCCCCTTCTTTCTACAGCTCCGGCGGCTGGGGCTCCCAAGCATCCAAACGCCAGGCAGCACAAGAATCGTCCACTGCGTACGCTTTCACCGGCGGAGGCATGGGACCGGGACAATCCCCGTTCGGCGAGGTCCACGCGCAAAATGTACCGCATTTTGATCGGAGCGAGCATCTACGCACACATCAGAATCATATTCGGAGGCAGATGGACAGACGGCGGCAGAATGGCGATCATACGGCGGGAGGGGGTGGTCTGCATGAGGAGGGGACAAAAGGGACGCTGATGACATTTTTGGCTGTGGGGGGCATTGTTGCGTTGGGTGTGTGGTTGCCTTGGGCTATTGGGGGGAGGCTTCTGGGCGGAAGTGAACCGGGGAGGAAGAGAGAAAGGATTTGAAAAGTGGGCGGTATATATATGTGTATGAATATTATAAATAGAATCTCCCATCGTTCAAGTTGGAGTGGCCATGTACTAACATTCTATACCAAGCGTGAGTTGCGAGCTTCGAGAGACATGGTGTTTAGAGTTCCCGGCTAGTCCCCTTATCAAAGCATTTGGGTTACAATATCATGGCCATACACTTCGTTCCTGCTTTAGATGCAGAATTTTGAATTCAAGTGGGGTTCTGGGTGGGACGGCAGCTCCATATATAAGATGCAAAAGTCAACATTCAGATTCAGCGACGGTCTGTGGGAGATAAGGGCTAATTAAGGCTAGGTATCTTGAATGAATCCCCAGGTAATTCTGCTATACTACATACAATTCTCCATCAGCAGCCATCTCCCGACAATGCAAGCCAACACCAGCAAGAGCTTCTACTATCGTATCATTTGTCAAGCACGAGTACTTTAAGAGTCGAAAGTGAAGGAAGCGCCGATCTTGTGGGTAGCTTGGTCGAGCTTTTGGGTATCAATGGAGGCACCGAGACCGAGGGTAACACCAGGGCGGAGGAGAACGTTGTATGCAACGGCAGTAACACCACGGTCGTTGATCTTGACCTAAATTTGCAATTATGTTAAAACTATTTCGCGTACAATTGAATAGAGCCTTTTGCGGTGAAGACTTACCTTGGCGAAAGAGACTGGGTCGAGTCTGTACTTGCTGGCAACCTCAAGACCAACCTGGTTTCCGCTCTTTGAGTCCCAGGTGGCCTTAGCACCGGCCTCGACCTGGGAGTTAACCTTGTGGTAGTAGGCGGCAGAGAAAACGCTCAAGTTGTTGACAGCTGTGATGGAAGCTGTGTATGCAGGATTGGTATATCCAATGGCGGCGCTGTAGTTGGTAATGGCGGCCTTCTGGACATCATATCCAGCGGCAGCGCCAGCGAGGAAACCATCCTGGCCGATGACGGCGTCAACATTTGCGGTTGGGCCCTTGAGCAGATCGAAGAAGGCACGGCCGTGGAAGTTGGCCTGTTGGAAGTGCAGGTTGAACTTGGCACCCTTTGTGTTCTTCTCTGGGAGGAATGAGCCTAGGAGCTCAGCCTTGAGGCCCTTGGCAATGGCATCCTTGAGCTCAATCTTGGTCTCGAGAGCGTTCGCGGTGTTCCAGGATTCGGTGAGCGTTAAGCCTGTGCGGCGATAGAATATTAGCAGCTGTGCGTGACCGGTAAGTGGACTGAGATTGAGCATGAAATTGAGGAGATTGCTTCGCTCGAAACGCGGGATTATTGTTAATTGGAGTTTCTTGAGAGATATACCGGTTGCCTTGTCTGTGTACTTTGCTTCTAGCTGTTTTGTTCATGTTCGCATCAGCATTCGCGTCCAGGGGGAATTGGAATTGGAATCGGAAGTGGTGGACGGGTCTCGTACCAATCCGCTGGTGGCACCCTCGTGTGTGCTCTTGCCGGTCACCTTGAAGGCGACATTGTTGGGAGTGTTGCTCTTGACCTCGAGGGCCGCTGCGGACAGGTGGTAGAAGTCCTTGTTGAGCAACTGATGGCAATGTTAGTTTCTAGAGCTTCCCAAATATGAGCGGCGCGGCAAAGCGCGGGTTCTCCTTACGTCATTGGACGACTTTGCGATATCTGCGAAAGCTGGGACAGACATTGTGAGAGAGGCGAGAGGGGGATTTGGGGAATTGGTTGTATAGAGGTTGTTTGGGCGGTATGAGTATTCAACAGAAAGAAGGTGTTGATCTTGATGGAAGCGGAAATTATGCAATGCGGTAGAACTGGAACGGTTGAACTCGGGCCGGGATGGCGCGATGGAACGTGCAGCTGTAATTGGCTCCAAGTTTTCAGGGTCACCCATTGGCACCTGACTGGCACATGACGCGAGAAACAAGAGATGAGACGAGGCTACTGGGGACAATCAATGCTGCTTGTACGGAGTATTACGGCAGGAAAGGAGACTGGCTCTTGGCGATGGTTGATTGATACAAGTCAAGTCCAAATCCAATGCAGATTGAAGAATAGAATCTATTATTGACTACGCTATTCTAGACATCTCCGAAATCCGTTCGAAGTATTCAACCACGCGAACAAACGCCCAACTACGCACCTCCAGACTGTACCCCCAAGAAACTCCTAGTTGTTACAACATGCATACGGTTGTTTAACTTAGTTTCAATTCTGCCTAGTCGTATTTCTGGTTGTGGATCTCAATCGCCCTTCCACTTGGATCGGTTTGTTTCGACCATGTTGGAGTCCATCTCATGACGGTCTCGGCGCAGTATGGGGGGTAGTGCTCGTCAAACATCACTCGGTACCAGTAGCTACGATTTCTGTTAGCAATGGTTGAAACCACAGTCGGGGAGGAAGCACTCACGCTTCTTTTGTGTCTGGGATATCGCTGCCCCATTCAGGCTTGGGGTTCTTCATCATTTCATCAGTAACATGGAGTTCAGCGTTGTCCTTCAACGCATCAATCCAACCGTAGCCCACACCATCGCTAAACTGCTCCTTTTGTCTCCAAAGAATGTTGTCTGGCAAGTATGGCTTGGCTTCAGGCTCATCAGAAGTGTCGAAAGCCTTACGGAGGATGTACTTCTCGAGGCGGTCTTTTGTGATCATCTTTTCTTGTGGATCAATGTTCATCGCCACTTCCAGGAACTGTTCTATTGTTAGCAGGAGCTAGTATTCGCCGCGTTCGGTGATTTCTTACCTCTTTATCCAAGAAAGGAACACGAGCCTCGAGACCCCAAGCCGAAGTCGACTTGTTAGCTCTCAAGCAATCCGCGAGGTGCAAGTTCTTAACTCTGCGAACGGTCTCCTCATGGAAAGCCTTCTTGTCAGGCGCACCATGGAAGTATAAGTATCCACCAAAGATCTCATCGCTGCCCTCTCCGCTCAAAACCATCTTGACTCCCATGGCCTTAATCTTTCTTGAGAGCAAGAACATAGGGGTTGAGGCGCGGATCGTGGTAACGTCATATGTCTCCAAGTGGTAAATAACATCAGACAAAGCGTTGAGGCCATCCTCGATTTCGAAAGTCATATCATGATGCTTGGTCCCGAGGAATTTGGCAACCTCCCCTGCAGCTTTGCTATCGGGAGCGTTCGGTAGCCCGATGGAAAATGAGTTGAGTTGGGGTAGGTATGTCACGGTCGACAGTTTGTTCTCATCATCAATGCCAACCAAGCCCTCTCCGTGGTCTTCATCCACCGGGCCTTTCGGTGATGCAGTTCCGTTTTCAAGTTGTGCCAACGATGCGGTTCTCAACCGCAGAGTTTCTCGTTGCGCGATCGAGGCGATCAAACTAGAGTCAAGACCGCCAGACAACAGGACACCATATGGAACTTCGGCCATCAACCGTTTCCGTACTGACTTTTCCAAAGTCTCCCTCAGAACCTTGTAGTCGAGTGGAGTCGTAGGAACGTTTGTAGGATCCCACCACGATGGTTCGAAATATCTCGTCGTCTTCTCGGTCTTTGAGTCATAGATGTGTCCTGGAGGGAACGCAATAATCTTGTCGCAAACGAAAGACAAACATTTCAGCTCAGAAGCAAAGAACACTGCCCCTGGCATCGTGCTGGACCATCCTTGGTAGAAACTTGTGATCCCAATAGGGTCGCGGGCAGCAATTATTCGATCCTCGGCCTTGTCGTATAGTATAAACGAGAACATGCCATCGAGATGTTTTGGCGCATCAATGCCATACTCCATATACTGTTTTAAAATCAGCGCCGGCCCCAGGCCCAAAGCAGGAGTCTCTTACTAGTGGTATTATGACTTCGCAATCTGAGTGCGTCTTGAAATGATAAGGAGTTTTCAGCCCTTTCCGGATGAGTCTGTGGTTGTAGATCTCGCCATTGACAGCCAATGCCATAGTCTCGTCCTTGTTGGTGAGGGGTTGTGCTCCGCTCTCAACGCCCACAATACTCAGACGCTCGTGAGCAAGAACTGCCAAGGTTAGTCACATCCAATTTGATGTTCCGCGGTCACATACTTGTGTTGTTGGCAAGATAACTTCCCGACCAATCTGGACCACGATGGCGACACTGCTTAGCCATCTTCAGAGCCGTAGGCTTGAAGGCCTTTGCATCTGGCACATGGTGGCATCCTACGATTCCGCACATGTTGACCTGGTTGTGACGGAGGGAGGAATGAGGGGAAGATGTGTGCACAAGAGAGATAAGTGAGCCTTGAGGTCTATGTAAATAATCTGAGAAGTAGGATTGTTATGAGAGATTTCCAATTGAGATCGAAGCTGGTCTCCGGAAGATCTTTTAAGGAGAGTTGGTTGTTGTCGCAGTGGCAATGGGACGGAATGACTCGAATAATTTATTTTGATGGTGGGGTTCCAGGAGGGCCGATTTTCGGCCTATCCCTTCCGCTTGCTGGCGGCATTCGACACGATAAGCTTCCCACCCCACGCTTGACACAGAACAGCCTACTTGGTAACTTGGTACCTACTAGGTACCTTAGGCATAGTAACAAGTTGCAAATGCAAAAGGAAACTGGCCTATTGTTAGAGAGTAATTATTATTGCCATGGCTATGCGCTTTTCCGCACGGAACGATCGGTGGGGGAAATAAGGTCAACTGATACTATCGCTCCACCCTTCCAGGTGCTCACGTGCGCACAATTCTCTCCGCAACTGCATGATGATACATCGCAAGCTCGTTCTTCATGCCGGGATAGAGACTGATATTCATGTACCCATTTCACCGTAGCTGACCTATTGTAGTGACCGCCGCACCCTAGTACCTGCAATCAATAAACACATCTAGTAGCAAATACCACCCAACGCCTATGCTTAATCCCAACCACCCATATGCAATCCATCGCTAGCGAGCCTAAGGGGCCGGGTTGTCTCGAACAAGCCTCTTGATCTTGTTCTCATATGCCGCACGGTCTTTCTTGAAGAGATGGAATGCATCAGCCTGGGCGGGGGAATCTGGATTCGGGTCGTCCAGCAGGTCCTGGACACCTAGAAGAATTTGCTTGATGGTGATCGCTGGCTTCCAGCCCTCCTCCTCGTTCAAGATCGACAGGCAGACCGTACCAGATGGGTAGACGTTGGGATGGAAGAGAGGGGGGACAAATTTGCCTGGGAATGTCAGCTTAGCACTTTAGACAGACCGGCAAGATACGTACATTTTGGTGGCTTTGTGGGATACTCTGTGATGAATGTCAGAAAACCTGGCTCCGAAATCGCGTGCTATGTGTAAACTTACCATCAGGGAAGATAACGCTCAGTTTAAAGAGCCCTCCCTCCCAAAGTGTCTTCTCCTTGCCGGGTATGCCACACTCCCAAACCTTCAGATCGAGGACACCTTGAGCATTGCGTTGGGGCTTTGCGTAGAACCCAAATGGATGGTCCCGTCGCCACTGCTTTCTCTCCTCCTGCAATCGATTTTGGCACAGCGCCATGGTCGCTGATCTGGTGAGGCGAGAGGCTGTAAGATGTAGGGTTTGCTGAGGTTGAGGGTTGGTTCGGGTTTCGAAAAGTGCGTTGGTTCGAACTTGGAGGTTGGAGGCTGAGGCAGGAGGCGCTTCCCGTACACTCAGGCGAGGGAGTCGGACGGGCGGATCGTGGCCTGGGTATTTGTAGAGTTGTAGGATAGAATGTATGAGGCTGAAGGTTTGCGGAAGCCTCACGGTTTGCGAGAGATTCCGGTCTAGGATGACGATGTGTGATTGGAGCAGACCAAAGGGATGCAGGGGCGTTCTTCTGCCTCGGTCTCTGTGAAACGGCTCCCGGCATTCACTCCCACTATAATACTTTTGGACAACGTTAAGTTGTCGCATACCTCACTTTATAGGTACATCTACATCTTCACCTCAGGTAAATTCTCACACCTACGAGTTTTTGCAATTCTGCACATGCTATAGTCACGGTGAATACTCCAAACTTAGCGACCCTAATCGTCATCCACAACCCCCCATTCTACTTTCACAATACAACCTTCACAAGCCTGAACAAATCTCGCTGGCAAAACCACCCATAGCCAAACATGGAGAAACAAACAGACGATGGGCTTACTGGGCCATCGACAAAGAATCTCCAAACAGAAAATGAGCCCGCCGCTGTCCTTCAAAACGCAGTCCCCGCCACAGCAAACAATATCCCAGACCCCGATGAAGATGATTTAGATGATCTAGATGGTTAGTCTGCAAAACCTCAAAGCAAACATAAAGCACCCAACGGGCATTCATTAACATAAAGGAACTAGATATGCTGGACGAATTCACACCGGCGCAACCAGAACCTAAAGCCCCCTCCCTCCCATCGGGTCCTGGCAGACCAGCAGCCGTGGCTGCCGATCCTCCTGTCGCAGACGCACAGGAACCTTCAGATGAAGATTTCTCAAAACAGTTACAAGCTGGTCTCGCTGATCTCTTAGGAGAATTTGAGAAATCCCCAGATATGCAAGGGCAGTTCGAGAGCATGTTAAAAGAGCTAGGCGGACCGGCGGCTTTGGAACAAGTTGCAGCGGGGTTGACCACACTCCCCGGTTCAACTGCTACAAAGGAGACTCCTAGCACTGAGACAAAACCCACACCCAAGGCTGGCGTAGAGGGTTCAACTACAGAAGAATCGTTCCAAGAAACTATCAAGAAGACCATGGAGCGCATGCGTACCTCTGGGGACCAAGCCACGGCAGCTGCAACCTCGGAATCCTCCGACGATTTCCTAGCGGAGATGATGAAGGCAATGCAGGCTTCGGGCCTGGACGGCGGTGAAGGTAGCGAGGAGGATTTCTCTAAAATGTTGCTAGGGATGATGGAGCAACTGACAAATAAGGAGATATTGTACGAGCCGATGAAGGAGCTTGATGATAAATTCCCTTCGTGGATGGAGAAGAATGCGGGGAAAGTACCGGAGGATGATTTGAAGAGATACAAGGAACAGCAGACTTATGTGAGGGAGATTGTCGCGCGTTTTGATACAAAGGCCTATAGCGACGACAATAGCGCTGATAGGGAGTATATCGTGGAAAGGATGCAGAAGGTGTGTATTGCTAATCGTTTTATTATCTTGGAATCTTCATTAACTCTTCTCCACAGATGCAAGCAGCTGGTTCTCCGCCTGCAGATTTGGTTGGAGATATGGCAGCTGCTCAAGAAGCGTTTGGAGCACCCGAAGAAGGCTGTCCTCAACAATGATGAAGCTCTATTACCAAGCCCTCAAAATATTTCCCCATACAATAGTGACTCAAGTCCTTCGATGACAGTACAATGTGTACTTGGAACTCCTTATCCATATCGTAGTGACAAGGAATAATTACTGTAAATATGCCAGACGCCGTCGCTAAAATCATGCCCGTAACCAACCCAATATGGGATAACTATTCAATCATAGTCGAACGCTGCGCTGTATATCTCAGCTCATGTCCATCATCTCTTCGTCCTGGTTTTCCGGCCGCAAATATTCATATTGGGGCTGTTGCTGCTGTTGACTTGCGGCCCTGGTCTCTTCGTTTATGACATCCATAAAGATATCATCATATTCCTCATCATCACTTCCATAGGGCGTCTCAGCCTGCTTATGCATGTCCCCTAGCATAGCATCCAGCTCAGCTTCCTCGTTCATCGCAACCTCCTCTGCCATCATTTCATCTGTAAAAACCTCATTAGCCTTAATCCCCAAGTCACCTTTCCGGTCATTGCCGCAATTAACATACCTAAATTCAGCTCTTCTTCCTCTGGGATTGGCTGATCAGCCATCTCCATAGCAAGTTCTTCCCTCCTCCTCCGTTCCCTCTCCTCACCAAACCATAGCACCCGCATAATCTCCTCATCTCCCCCTCTATCCCTCCACCGCTTCTCCTCAGCTCCCTCTCGTACCTTCTTCAGGAAAAGCTTCCTCCTCGTCTCCCTCCCATCCTCTCCATCCTTCCTCCCATGAAATAAAGGATTGGGTTTTGTAGGCCGTTTACCAAACATACTGTCGCGCTCCTTGCCCCGAGATGGAGGAGGGGAGGGGAGTGTTAAGGTGGGTGACTGCGATTGGCTTCGCGATCGCGATTGGGACTGTGATTGGGGCTGTTTTGATTTTGCTTTCGAGGGAGAAGGTGTAGGGCTCGTCATCATCTTATCGCCGTCGTTATAATTGAAATCGCACGAGAAAACGCGTTGAGGCACGTTTCCATCGCATGGGCTGAGCGGGGATGATGTTGGAGAGGAGCGGAGGGGGAGGCAGGAGAGAGGCGATGAGACCAATGGTGTGTATTTGTATGATTGATGTGATTTGAAGTTATGGGGAGTTGTGTGTGCTGGCGTGGGAGGGAGCATGCTAAACATGGTAGATGTTCTATTCAACTGCTAGTGTGGTTGATGGCGTAGTAGTTCGAGGTTGAAAGCGTGAGGACAATTGACAGTTGATAAATCAGGAGGATGAACCGACGCGGACGCGGACGCGATTTCTAGACGCGACCTCGTCACCCCGCCACACGACAAACGAAAGCGAGAAAATTTACCTTAGGATTATACGTATAACTATTTACTCCTTGCAAAACAAATCTTTTATATAGAGATAGATGGATTTTTCCATTTGAGCTATCATATGCCTGTTTGATTTACAGATTGAGATTCAAGGAATTGCTTCCATTTCTCTATCATCGGGGGGTAGAGTCAGTATGTCGACCTAGCTTCCTCTCCGGCTGAATTAACCTACTACCTCGTCATGCAATTGCCTGATCTAGCTGCTATCTTACAGCCAGGCCATGTACCGCACCGAATCAAATCCATATGCAAGGCTGCACCTGTCACGATGGCTATCAAATACCGTCCGAGTTGCAAGTCAATCTATTCTTCTCCCTCCGATTCTGCTGCGATTCGAAGTTCGTAATTTAGCTCGAAGCATTCGGATAGGAGGTCGATAACACTCCCCTGTCCTTCTGGGATTTCGTTACCAACCAAGAATTTCCCATCAACTCTCATGTTGTCAAGGGAATTGAGCTAAACTACAGTTAGTACATCTCGCCACCATCCTGCCGACTGACTTACCTTCATGCTGTACGGGTAAAGCTCTCTTGGCGAGCTTACACCTCCGGAATTCTTAACCTCGATAAGACATCTTCTGAGAGTCTGAAGTTGGTTGTAGACAGGTAAGAGCGCCTCAGAAACGGGCTCTGATGAGACCATTAGGTAATAGATATAACCATAACTACGCCGAATCAGATAAAGCAATGTCTAAAGCAAGTTAGCACTCTGTATCTAACGGCTATTCTCTAGACAAACCCTTTGGACATAAAGTTCGGCAAAATTTCCTTCTGCGTCGACGAAATTTCCATTGACCCGGCTTTCATCGATCTTATCCAACTGTCTCTGATAGTCATATAAATCAGTTTCTCTCAAAGACCATGCTTGAGTTAAAGATAATTTCTCAAGCGTATTCCGGATCTCGACCAGCGTCTGATATTTCGAGCTGAAAGCCTCAGGAAATACTCCCTTCCTAGATTGGGTTTAGCAGTACTCCAAAAAAAAACACCCCCGCGCAAACAAATACTCACCGTTCCAACACAATATTTGACCAAACTAGACATCTTTCCAGAAGTTCACAAATTTCCTCATTTCCAGCAGGCACCTCCTTATTTGCGGAAACAAATTTCCCGTCGACCCTTTGCGCGTCAATTTCCTTTAGCTGAGCCTGCAACCGGGCCACTTCGGTACTTGAGAACTGTTGATGGAGGTAGTCAGCCAAGTGCTCCCCAAAACCAGTCGCAAGGCGACCGGTAAGGCCGCCAACCCGTGTCTCACCTTTGCTCGGGTATTAGCCAGTGATATGGATCGCAATATCGAAATCAGCTTCTCGTGTATCTTTGGCAAATCCCCACCAAGCCTTGCCAGTCGATTTTGGAGACTAGTCAATAATGTTTGACACGCTTCAATTCGATTAGAAAGAAATGTGAGGAAGTTCGGCGAATATGAACCAGCGGCATTCTTGACAATCTCCCGCAGTCTTTCAAGCGTATGAGAGCAATGAGCCAAGTCCTTCTCTGAGTATAGTTCCACCTCAATCAAATGGTCCAGCAACCGTTTTATCGTGGATGTTAAAGCGTAGGCGGCGGGAGCTTCGTTGTTTCTGCCGATGGTCATGAAAAAGAGGGATAGGAGCTGGAAGCACCCGTCCAAGACTCGGTCAACTGGCGGTACAACTGTTAGTGGCCATAGCATATCAGATCCAGTGATATGATCTCGATGCGCACCTTTGCTATCTTCATGTGGCTCCCCGGCTCGCATGTCATTCAGCAGCTTAACCTGCTCCACCACTTGCTCGTAAAGCGGCATAACATCGGAGGACTTGACATATGTGGTACGGTCTTGCTTCAAAAGCATCAATTGCTCCCTTATCCGCAGGAGATTATCAAGGACCGACTGCTCGCGGGAGTCGCTGGGGAGGGGAAGCGAAGGAGTATCCGTCATCGCGTCGGGGCGTTTGGGGGAACCGGCTGTCGTAGTATTTGCTCGTATGTTTCTGGGACCCAAGCGAATGGCAGCAATGGAGGTATAAGCTGTTCGCTCTCAGGGAAGCTATTTGCGTCGATATCCGGGATGCTGCACTTGCGTGTACTTGTAGAGCTGGGGAGGTGTTTCCAGTACGTCAACGTGCCAGATAAGTATGGGAAGGCGAAGAGCAGGCCGTAAGTGGTGGGGAACCGACTTATCAGGCGCGGGGTGTCGGGGCTTATCTCCATTCCGCTTGGCGCGTGCCCTTCGCTATACCCGCCAATCAGCGACGCGCCGACGTTCTGCCGCCCACACTGCCGAATTTCCAACATTGTTGTAGGGCAACCGGCAAACTTCCTCTCGCTCGACTCGACTCGACCACGATCGAACTTTCACAACTCACCCCAACTCCACCGAACTCGACGTTTCAGTCTCCGCCCAACTCGCGGTTAAAGTGATTGATTCTCTTGTTCATCGAAAAACAAATCTCTTAAATCCCCCACAATGTCTAACGCCGAACTCGCCGTTTCCTACGCCGCGCTCATCCTCGCCGATGATGCCGTCGACATCACTGTACGCAACCCCCCCGAAGCATTGCGCATCAAACAAAAAAAAGTTGAAGGAAAGAAGAGCCTTGCTAACTCTGTATACAGGCCGATAAGCTCCAGACCCTGATCAAGGCTGCTGGCATCGAGGATGTTGAGCCTATCTGGACCTCCCTCTTCGCCAAGGTACATACAACCACAATTGAGGAGGGATCACTAAACCGATGCTGATGTTGGATATAGGCTCTTGAGGGCAAGGATGTCAAGGACCTCCTCTTGAACGTTGGATCCGGTGGTGGCGCCGCTGCCGCCCCAGCTGCTGGAGGTGCTGCCGCCGCTGGTGCTGCTGCTGAGGAGAAGGAAGAGGAGAAGGAAGAGGGTATGATACATCCGAGCGCTGCGGCAATTTTGCAAGAGAATACTAATATTTTCAATAGCCAAGGAGGAGTCAGACGAGGATATGGGCTTCGGTCTTTTCGACTAGAGGATTACTCTGTCGTTTCTGTCTGTACCTACAAATACTTAGCCAAGGTCTACCTCTCGGTGCAATATTGGGCTGGTCGAGTAGCTTTTATAGATAAGCGAACTCATGAAGACTTCTACCTATCTCGATGTCCCTATATTGGAAGATGTGAACACGCGAATTATGCCCGGTCCTGTGCCCTTTGCCTGGTCATCGTCAATAAGCAAAACACACTGCACGCTTTCTCTATTTGGGGCAGCTATGGGACGATATTCCAGCTGCTAAACCCGCTACAACTAATAATCATTAGTAAATAACGTTCCTTGTGGCATCCCATCCCTAAATTTTATCAATTTGAGGTATATGATCATGGTCGCCTTAATATTACCCTGCAATTATTGATCCGGGACGAGGCTAAAGGTTTACTTAAACGGCCGCACTGCCTGTATATGCCCCCAAAACAGGATACATGTACCACCACTCCCTGTATATGTAGTAACATTATGGACTGGTCTATGATAATAGTAAATCTGCTCATAAGCATCTCCAAGTCTTGTAGTATATGCACCAAAACCCAACGTTCCCAAATGCTAGAATCATTCTACACAAACGCCGTGAATACAACGCCTATTATGCCAAGAAGTATCCAACTCTTTCCTTCACCCCAAATAATCTGTGTTCTCGTTGCCGCGCTCTTGGTCGAAGTAGGCGAAGCCGCCCCTGAAGTTTTGGACCCAGACGACCCGTCGGTGGGCGTGGGCGATGGACCTGACCCGGTCTGGTTGCCCTTCGTTCCATAAGTTGCCGTAACATCAGTGACCCCATCTGCAACTGCCTTCTTCCCCAGGACACGCTTGAAGAATTCGAGGGATGCCTTGGGTTGATAATACGGAACCTCATGGCCGGCCTCATAGACAACGAGGAAGGAGAAGTTCCCATATTGTCGCACTTTGCCGTATTCAGTTCCGTCTACCATGAATGGCACATAGCTTGCGGCGCGGAATTCAGCGCTATTAGTATAGTTCATTTCCAAGGAGACAGCTTCGACGCCAAACCACTGCATGTTGTTAGCTTGCAAACGTACTGACAGAACGGTGGAAACACACATTACAGATGAAATCCGCATCTCCGGCAAACAGTGCTACCCGGACGTCGTTGTCCAGGAGTTCCTCGAGGTCGGTAATGAAAGTTCGGAAAACAAAATCACCTGTGTTCTGGAAATTGAAGCCAACCTCATTGTTTGACATGCTGGTATAGTTGAGGTTCACACCTAGAGCATTCTGAGTGCTCGCCAGATTGAGATAATCTACGAAATAATCCGGTGGGGTAGGATCATTTCGCGGGTGTCGGATATCATAAGTACCACGATTACTGTATTTGTAATAGGGTGCTTCGGTGCCAGCTCTACAGATTTGACCGGCGCTCGCACAAATTCGTTCGCCTTTCGGAGTAGACCGATCAGCGGCAACACATGCATCGATCTGATCTCTACACATTCCTGGGTCATAATATGCGGCCTTCATTTGCTCGTAAATAGTATCGTTGACAGCCTTGATACCATAGGTGTTGTTGACGGCAAACTCGGCGTAATATGGTGCCTGGATTCTCTCGTCGATGATGCCGTTTCCGATGCCAAGTGTATCCATGACGAGCTGCGTGCCGTTTTGCGTCCCGTTCGCTATGGCGGAGTTCTGGTCTTTGAAGTAGGAGTAAAAGGAGGGTCCATAATGGCCGCCGTAGCTCTCGGTCCAGAGGTTAAACCTTCTCGAAGCAACCTTGGAATCGAGCTGCGGCAGGTTGGCTAGGAAGCCTTGTAATACGTGCCAGGCTCCAACAGCGGCGGCATCCGTAGTGTTGACCGCCACAGACGGGTCGATTGTAGCTTCACTAGATATAGTAAGAAAATAGCTACAATTTGGTTTTGAGGATACCATACTTTCCATAATAGCGATTAGTATAGTCTACCTTGGAATATGAAAACCCGACCCCAATAGGTTGAGATAGAAAGAGCATGTTGGAGGCCTCATTCCAAGCGTACGGGTTAAGTTGCGTCTTGAGAGCTTTAGTAACGTTGCAAGGCCCAAGCTCTGATGTACCATTAGTAAATGTTTCTGAGACTTTAAAAGAAAACATACCTTGGAAGAATCCAATAAGTGAATCAGACCCTGGTCCGCCATTCAACCACAGCGTAAGAGGCGCATTTTCAGGATTTTTTCTTGCTTCTACAAACCAGAAAAACATGTGGGTAGCATCATTCAAGTCGACATATCCCGAATAACTGTTCACACCCGGCGTGGTCTCACAAACACCTGCTTTCCCGGGCTCTTTGTAACGTATAGAAACCCCGCCAGGGGAAGTGATGGTTTTCACATCGGTTGGTTCGGCTGGCTTGTTTGGGGTTCGAGTAGGAATTGATGTGATTGATGAGGTTTCGTCTGAAGTTTCCAAATTGACTGTTGAAGTTCTTGCAGCGGCCGCTAACGAGGACAAGCCAAGGAAAAGGAAAAGACGCATCTTCTCTATTCAGACACTTACATTATCTTGCCAAAGAGCCGCAAGTATGAAGGACAAACAAGCAGCTTAAAAGAAATGAGTTTTTGTATTTGGCGCGTCGCGTCAGCCGCATTTTGCCCAAATTAGGTGCAACTTAGCAGGCAGACATATCACAGCCACAGCAGGGAACACGGGCAAAGAAGCCCAGCAGGGATCTCTGAAACAATGGGCGGAAATCCCACATAATTTTATTTGTCGACCCCATGATTGTGGACGTCGAGAAGAAGAGTAATGTGGAGATTGACTCATAGAAAGTCCGGTCTGCCTTATAACAAGCCTTCGACCCGCTGCCTGTGGTGCGCAGTGCCAACACTAGGCTCTGTTGGATGGGATCGACAATTACAGTACCACAGCAATCTGCGAGATACTCATGGGAAGTACAGTAACCCCGGGGAGTGGTGCTGTTATAATGATAACAAATCAATCCGTGTGTTATTCGCCTTGTATATGCGAAGGGTAAGAGTTGAGCTATCTTAGGTACAAATAAGGTTCACGATGCGATGTCTCACAGATGATGAACCGTTGATGGAGGTTTAATGATTCCCACCGCTGTGCTGACAAAGCAGGGCACTCCCGCAGCCACAACCGTCTCTGTGTTTCTTGCAACCCAAGCCTGAACAGGTTGTTGGTTTGGTCGTTGGTAAGGAAGCACTCGAGAGTTTCCATCGCTCTTCTCTACCAAAAGGAGGCGAAGTCCGCCCTTTCGTCGAAGACCGTGCCATAGTTGATCCTTATTTTTAGATTTTTATCCCCGTATAGTCGTACGCTGAATCACGGCTGCTTCAGCTTTTCCCCGCTCCGTTTACAAGACGAGAGCGACAGTGAGCTCCAAAGACTGCAGTTGAGAGCGTCCATGCTAGGTGTCCGCGTTGGCGAAGCGGTCCTCGTTCCAAATGCCACAACAAACCTTGATACCATGCCCTGGAAGTTGAAATTTGTGGTGGCTCTGGCGGGTGATGCGGTTGTGCATTTCGATACTTATTTTTATTTTTAAAAATATTACTGCTATGGTTTGTGAAATATGTCTTTGGTAGCGAGGTGTCGAGATCTTGAATGCCTGTCGAGCATGCCGAGCTTCAAAGACCATTCAGGGAGACCACGGAGGATGTCAGATATGAGGCATGAGAGTTCTAAGATTGAAACTGTTCATGCGGCTAGACACCCCGCGTGGTTGTACAGTATTTTATTTACCAGCTCGCAACCAACATCCGTTCTAGGAATCTAGGCTAACCTCTCATGGATTTAGCTTTCTATCGGAAATCCCTGGCTCTGGAGGCAAATCTTAATACATTATGCTACTTGAGTTTTCTACAGCAATCAACGATATTATATGTGCCTGCGCTCCGACTGCTCTCGCGTTTCATAGGAGATTACAGAAGCTACGCTAGGATCCGCAGGTACTGCAGGAAAGTCCCATACAGCAGCAGACCTGAACGGTGGCACGATATTATTTTACTGTGTATGGCCACAACCCACCGTCAGGTTCAACGATCACGGGAGGAATATTTCAAGTTACGTGAGGAATCAAATATCTAGGGGTGATTCAATACGAGAGCTACCAAATGTTTGATTTATATTTATGGATCGAATTCCAGGCATGAGCCTAGGCAAGGTTGAATGGGCCTATGTACCTGCATTTCACAATGGTTGGAGGTAGCTATATACTATCCATAACTTCAGCATATGAACTCTCGAACCGACTATTGATCGATATATAGTCAAGGCTACAGAAAGAAAAGATGAGGTATCTGTGTTACAATAGTGAGTGATGCGAGGCCCGAGGCCGTGTACGACGTTTACGGGGTGGAGCGTGCGAGGTACAGCATGTGTCTCAACCCCAAACATAGCCCTTCTCGGAATCGGAAAGCAAAATATCAAAAACATTGATTAACTTGCCATGCCATAGTTCGGCGCGCGTCCAAAAGGAGGCCCCGCGAAATCCGCTTGCCGATGTACTGAACCTTGGGTGCCATAATTCCCGAGTCCACAAAATGCCTAATTGAACGCAATATCTAATGTTCCGATTCGCATGATATCTGCATCTGCATCCGCTTTAACAGGATTGGATTGCCCCTCCCCCAGATATTGGCCCTTGATCCTCCGACGATGCTAACGTGAGATTTGGAAGAAAATATAGTGATTGAGTTACGATAAGCACAGGAGAATTGGAAGAAGTCAGTGCCAGTCAAATGACTTTAGATATCTGAAGAAACAGCTTCTGCATAGGCATCGATTGAAGCTGTTAAAAAGTGGAGAAGGCGGCTTCCGCGGGAGATGTAGGATCGATTTACTCCTATATATTAAGGAAGTGTCCTAGACCTTGCAAAACCGCGAGCTGCCTTCAAGTCTTGGTGAGTAGGTTTTAGATCACGTGTGGGTCCAAAATCCAGGCACCAAGCTGATACCAAGCCGGTTCAACGAACAAGATGCGGGGACCCCAAATAAGACGGAGGCAGCTTTGTCAACACCCAAATATATCAAATGACCTTGGTAATCAATTAGGCGGACTCGACTAGTACGTCTAATTAAGTTTATTATTTGCCGATTCGCTCCCCGCACAGTTCTCCCTCGAGGCTATTGTTGAAAATCTTGGAAAGATGAATCTTTATATCTTCCCGGTTCAATCCAATCGCAGCCTTGCATGGCAGCTACTAAAATGATATAAGCAGCATCTTGGCATTTTTTGTCTGATCGTCAGAGGCGAAATGGCTGCTTTTACTGTGAATGGCCACGGTAAGCATTGCTATCTGCAATCGTATATACACGTCTCCCCCCTCGATGTGTTGCTTTAGGTAGTGTGGAGTTTTCTTATTATCTCTCATATTGTGGCTTACTCCCCTAAGTTCCGTACCTGACTCGGACTTTCCAACCGTTTTGTTGATCACTTAAACCCCGGTACCATGGTTTTACTAGAGGCAGCTGCTGTGCTATTGGCAGTGTCTTCGGTTTCTGCCTGGCCTACTACCTCCCCATATACTAATGTCAAGACAAGAGCAGAGCAGATTGAAGCCGAATATGATTATGTCATTATTGGCGGCGGAACTTCTGGCTTGACGGTTGGTGATCGACTCTCCGAGAATGGCAAATGTCAGTAGTTCAATCCCTCACTATGTATTGAAGGCATGACTTGCTGATTATTTCGCGTAGACTCTGTTCTCGCGATTGAATATGGCTATTTCGGTAAGTTGGTCTATGGATATCAGCCAATTATTTCATGCCTTCATTCTTATGACTACTTAGATACTCAAACTGGCATGAACCCAAAGCGCATGTTTAACATCACATCTAAGCCCCAACCCGGCCTCAATGACCGCACATTCCCCGTTGGCATTGGCTGCGTTGTGGGCGGCAGCTCCTGTGTCAATGGTCAGGTATTCCTTCGTGGCACGAAGGAAGAGTATAATGCTTGGGAAACTCTAGGTGGTGGAAATTCCACCTGGAACTGGGAAGGGCTACTGCCATACTTTAAGAAGGTACCAGAATATGTTTATAACACCCCTATACGCTGTTTTTGACTTGTTTTAGGGTATTACGTTGTCCCCGCCTGAACCAGTCCAGGCGAAAAACTACAATATCACCTACGACATGGCGTATTGGGGCACCACCTCCAAAATCTTCGGTACATTCGGGACAAATTATCTACAGCCATACATCAGTAAGCTTATTTTCTGGTTATCCTTCACTGTACTTCGAATGTCATTCTAACTCTTTGCAAATAGAGGTCCTCTACAACGCAATGAAGAACATGCCAGGCATAGCCGTCCCAGTCGACAGCGGTGCTGGTGAACCAGGTCTTTATTGGTACCCGATTTCTCAAGACCCAATAAAATACGAACGATCATATGCTAGAAGCGGTCACTGGGACGATCTTAACCGGGGAAATTATGAGATGCTTGTAGGCGCAAAAGTCACTAATATCTTATTCGACGGCACCACTGCCACTGGTGTGACATTTACCTCAAGAAACTCCTCTGACACACCGCCAGCCCAAGTGAAAGCCAGACGTCAGGTTATCCTTGCTGCTGGTGCAGTTCATACACCACAAATACTCATGAGGAGTGGTATTGGCCCATCCCCGCTCCTGAAGGACGCCGATATTCCTGTCTTGGTCGATCTCCCTGGTGTTGGATCCAACTTTCAAGATCACAGCTATATTAGGAATATTGCGTATTCATGTAAGTGTCCTTATTCCTAACTTTCATGGCTATGGGATCTCTAATTGTGACTTATTTAGGGGGTACAACACCCACTGACAGCGACCTCGATCTTGAACTGTTCAACAAACCTCGGGATATAATTGCTGCTCGTGCCCCTGGTGGTGGTGCCCCATCTCTTGCGGCTATGATCGGTCTTCCGGTGGTCACACCTGACAAGTATGAGGCCCTTGCCCAGGCATATGAATCGCAAGACCCTGCGGCGTATCTGCCCAGCAACTACGAAGAGACCCAGATTGAGGGTTACAAGCAGCAGCAAAAGGTCTGGGCTAAGCTGATGCGCTCCACCAATCCAGTCTTCCTCGAGATAATGTTGCACGGTCCTGGAGGTGCCATTCAGAATTTGCACTGCATGTCCCGTGGTACCATTCTTATGGACCCCAAGGACCCGGATGGCGAGATGCAGGTCGACTATCGTGCCGCGTCTAACCCCGTAGATGTTGATGTTATGGTCGAGATGATAAAATTTATGCGTCGCTACATGACAACCGGCGATCTTGCCCAGTATGAGGCAAAGGAGAGCCTTCCCGGCTCGAATATCATTACAGATTCTGAGCTCGCAGCCTGGGCCAAGGAACAGATCATTCCGTCCGTCTATCATCCCATTGGTACCGCGGCCAAGATGCCCCGTGAATGGGGTGGAGTTGTCGATGAAGACTTGCAGGTCTATGGCACCACGAACTTGACTATCATTGATGCCAGTATCATGCCAACTATTGTTGGTGCTACGACCTCTATGACCGTTTATGCCGTGGCTGAGAAGGTGGGTAGATCCTCTATTAATTTCCTCAACGTTAGGAGGTTATTCTGCTTGGGTGTTTGCTGACAGTTTATATAGGCTGCAGATATCATCAAGGCCCGTACTGGGTGGGATTGAGTATATGTAATGGCAAGATATTGGGGGCATGGGAGTTTCCTATTGAAAGCCGACTTGTTAGGTATAAAGGCAAAATATAAAGATTTAGTAAAATTTCTGATATTGCTATAATGATGTTTTGCTTTATCCGTATTTCCACACTGATTTATATCTTTCCACTAGCTCGCCGGCGGCCACTTGTCTAGTACAGCAGAATCACCGGTACGGATTAGGTTCATCATCGTCTGCGTAGGCAGCCCTAGAATCAGTGTATAATTACCAGGATATAGAACAGTGTTGCCATTCTCATCGTTCTTGGCAAGGCTACCAAGGGTTCACGGTTGACGTCTGACTAGCCAAGCGAGGCATAGTGAGCTTTGGCTACATCGAAGTATCCCGCCCTGACAAGCCATTCATATCATCGTCACAAGGCCCGATCGACCGCTGCTTCTGTAAGCTGCTTGCTCTGCTATGCTCCTGGTCTATCTGAGGATGAGCTGTATTCACAGCTACTGCCCTAGGTAGTCTACCTGTGCCTTCGTTGAAAGTGAGCGTCGTACCCGTAGCGTTCGTGGGGGCGTAGTGGTTGTTTAGCGAAACGTCTTGGACAGCCTCATAGTCGCTAGAAATTTATCAGTTCTCATTCGTCCAGTTTCAGTGCTCCCGAAGAACCGTCTTCAGAAGCTACTTGTTGGCGCAGGATGGAACTCCGTTGACACTATTGTACGAAGGAGCACATGAAAACCCCAACCTATCCCTCGCGCATTGCTGGAGTGGCTGTAGATACTACTCAGCCAAATCTTGTAGGGTGTCAAGTTATGCAACCCCAAGATCCAAGGTAATTGGCTGCGTAATGCTTGCAAGTTGCAATTATGCGTCTCTGAGGCTGTTTTCCTTCAAGACCCCAAAGTAGAGCTTCTACATATCTCTTTAGGCGCAAGGTGTCTTTGCCGTGTGTGGATCTTTGAAGGGATTGGCAACTAAGCAATGTTGAACGACAAATCTTGCACGGCTACCTCGCAAATATCTTCAATGTCATATCCACGCTTCCGGTGGCAATGACACAGCGAACCTGCACCTCTGGAGGGCCTCCTGGAGCCTCGCTGTTGGCTGGAGGTTTATCCTTATCCTTAACAACTACCGGTGCCCATCCCAGGCAAGATATGAAACGATCATGCAGATTCGATAGCTCCTTGACGCACTTGCCGTCTTGGCTTAGATCCCAGCACCGTAGTGCTTTGTCGTCTGCCACGGAAATGAGATACCTACCGCCAGGGTGGAAAACAAGAGCCCGCACCCAGTCACGAGAACAGAATATGAAGCCTAGGCTAGGAAAGACTTGCCTTCTTTTGTAGGCGGATAATGCTAGTCCATTTCCTCTCCAACAATGTCTCATATTTTTTTGCCGTAGCTGCATCAAAATCATCCTCCGTAAGGTTCAACTCTGTTTTAAGTGCGGCGGCGGTATTTGGGAGGCTGTTCGCTGACAAGTATGCTATGAACGACTTGTGACTGGAAATATTGTGTTAGCCCTGATCCAGTCCTCGCCCCGTATCTCTAGCCACAGGTATGTGCATACAGCTCTTCAGCTTGCCGACTCGACAATATTCGACTCATGTTGTTTGGAGGGTTGTGGTATTCAAGCCGGCCTTGTCAAATTATAGCGGCGCTGGGTGGGCCCTCTCAGCGGCTTCCCTTCTCGACTCGGTGTTTTCCTACGCCTACCACAGTCGTGAGGAGCAAATTTTTCGCGGGGGATGCTAGGATTTGGTTGAGGCAGCGTAAACCGAGAGCGCTCGGGGTTCTGATCAAGAATCGGCCATTTTGCTGCAGGGAATTGTGTATGCGAAAGAATATGGGCTTTTCCAGCATCAGTGTTGAGGTCAAGACTAGAGGCCCTGCAGCCTAAGGCATCAACCACATTTAAGGAACCGAGCCCCTTTATGCCCCTTTTCTTGTCGCTAAAGGGCTCCCCTTATTTGGGGTCACCTGACGTGGGGTAGCTGGCATTAAGCCCGGAGAATAGGTAGTATTAGACTACTAACCACATTCCGATCCCTTCGACGCTCTTCAGCGTCTAGTTGTAGCAGGTGTATCAAGAATAATGATTAGGCCTAGTGGTTTTCATGCGGATCAGTAACGTGGCAGAAATTTGTTGTTAAGCTGAAACAGATATCGCTCTTTATATCATGTCTGAACCTCGAACATCGACTCCACCCTCATCATTTGCAATCTTGGTAGGCTTATACTACACAATGGTCAAAGTGCGCATCTTCAACCCTTCATCCCAGTCCCAATCTCTGTCCCCAGCGCTCCAAAATCCATCCTTCTGCTCATCCTGACTCGTCGCTCTCCTGCCCATAAGGAAATATCCAATCCTCTTATAACCCTCCCCTGGAAGCTCTTCTAACACAATACCAGTAGGCTCTGGGGCTCGAGTAATCTCTAGGAAGATATATGCGCCATTCTCAGCTACGGATGTGCCTTCCGGGGTCGATACACTAGGTACTAGCCTTACAGATCTGGGGATTGGAGTGATGAAGGCTGGAGGGAATACTGAAACACTGACGGTCTCTCCTGCTTGAGCATACTGGCTGTTCTTGGAAGGGTTCAAAAATCGTGGATTCAGCAAGCCATTGTCTGGTATTATGTAGTCCCAGTACTATTCTGTCAGTTTCTGTAACATTTACAGCTCGGTTTCGTAACATACCAAATGCGCACTCTGATCTAAGTCGACAATCACAAATCTCTCTTGCACCTTCCCCCATGACATCCGACGAACTGGTCCCGTCAGAGTTAGTCTACTAGATACTACCTTTGCCAGAGGCGCTAGTAGTGTTAGTGGAGTAGTTTCGATAGATTCAACAATAACCTCTGTTTTGCCAATAAAAGTCTTTGGGCTCTTCATACTAATTGCGCCATCAATTGAAGCCCATGACCAAGATGGAGCCCGATAGCCTATCATCTCTTTGCTCCCAGGTGAGGGCCTTGAAAGCTGATGCCAGAGAAGACTATACGGAAGCGAAGTCTTCCACAAGCCCGCATGATACTCGTCACCAGAGAGCCGCGCGAACTCAGCTGCAATTCCAGAAATGGCAGGTAACTTGTCTCCAGGATTTGTCATTGCTCGCCTAGTGTACTCCTTGACGAGTTCTCTCCACTCATTTAATAATTCCTCTCTAGGGTCGGTCCGACCAAGGTATTGGTTAACCCTGCCTCTAACTTCATCCAGGACTCTTTCAATCTCATCCATGGTCATGCTAGAATATTCGGCGTTCTCCGTTATCAGGGTAGGAGGAGCTGGATTTCGTTGCGCGAAGAACTTTCGTCGATTCTCCACAGGCAGGAAGCCTTTATCATTTCCGTAGGGTGGACTGCCACCAAAAGAAGCAGATTTGCTAAGACACTGCCACTGAAGAGGTCCTGATCCATAAATAAGCAAACGGGGGGCTAGCCAAGATTCTTGTAATGTCCAGGCTCTTGTATTGATAGGCTCCTCCTCAAAGTCCTTGATTGCGAAGCCACAATCAGAATCAGCACATACGAATATTGTATCTGTGTCATCTTTAGACACATCTTGTAGATGATCTGCTTCGGGATGATTTTCCTCAAGAAGGAGGTATTCGAGTGCGAACACACTGTTTAGAATTGCTTGCACCTCACTCCTATCCTCTAGAAACCCATCATCGCAGTCCTTGGCCAGTGCTGCCGATATGGTCACAATTGCACTCTTGTAAATCCGAGGCATCTCAGATAACTCGACTGCTTTGTCGTCGTCTGAGTCTTGTACGATGCATAATGAGTCGATCCACAAGTACCGAATCCCAAGTTTCCTAGTCACAGTGATGGCATCTTGCAAAGTCTTGGGGAGATTCGAGATTTCTATCCCTTCATTGATGAACGATGGAAGCCGCTCTCTTGTGGTCACCAACTGGCGTGTTCGACCCCAGCAATAACTAAGTGCCGCATATTGGGCACAAAGCCCATCGCTGACAACCAATTTCACCTTGTTCTCACCATTGACTGTCAACACTTCTAGGACCCGAGTAGGCAAGGGAGAGAATTCCGGCTTAGGGCAGTTCTCGTGTTTAAACAGGCACTCGGCGATCCATCCTCGAGCCGTTTCATATGCCTTTGGCTGAGTCACAACTGGCTGAGCGAATCTTTGCTTGATGAATTCTCCTGTCAAGCTTCCTGTTCTCCACTTCAGCCAGTGTCAGCTATGAATATAGAGCTGAAGCAAACCCTCGAAAGCAAAAACACCAAAAGTGTCTTCATGCCCGTGATACACCGTCTCAACGCTTCCATCTCCTAGCTGGTTAATCATACCGTCTGCATCCTGTATAGCAAACGTGATGGCCCGGATATCCATCGGAAGAGACCTGCCCGATTGGGCCACAAATGCCGAGATTCTGGACTTTTCGGAGTATTGCTAGATAGTCAATCAACATTCTATGGCCTTTGGCAAATTGGCAACTTCGACTTACAGGGCCATGCGGAGTGTACAAAAGCCTCTGAAGCCAAAGTGAGGCAAAGCAACATCCTTCTTGAGCTGCGAGCATCAGGTCATATGCTGTTCCAAGCTGGATTTTGTCTCCCGCAACGAGCTTGCGCTTGTTCTCGGTGCTCATGAAGATCCAGCATAAGGGGCAATCCACGACGCATGAGTGGATGCCGTTGTCTTCTCCGTCTGCATCTCGGATGCACATTCTGACGACCGAAACGTGCGGTTTCTATGATGTTACTCGCCATTTTGAAGTTCATGAAGGTTGGCACTTTGTAGAGAAATCAGGTGCCAAGGCGTGATGAGAGCTCAGCCCCATGGCTGAGGGCTTTGAACCGAATTCACTCCATAGATGTACGAGCCCACGTTTATGTTGGATCATGTGGCCCATGGTTGCTTACTCAGCATGTACTTTATCCACAAGTAGGATACTAGGTAGTTTATGCCTTTGCGGGGACAATATTATCATTATCCTCCTCCTCGTTATTATCTAGTAACGCGTCCAAAGTGATATTGCGTTTTCGCTTCGATAGCGGCATCCCAAGAAGGTCGGTTCGATTCATTGAGTTATCGGCAGTAATACCGCGATCTAGTGTTACTCGAGATTGGGTTTGCTGACGCACGCTATCACGTCTTCGCGTACTACTATTCCGATTACTCGATTACGACGCTATAGTGCCCATACTACTAAGTGATAAGTATAAGAACGGTGTAACTAATATAGTACTGATAGAAGATACAGAGAGCGAGGAGGTAAAGTGCAGCTTGATAGTAAGGAGGCGACGAAATGGGCACTGTCCTTCAGGATCTTCGTAAATCGCTCCACCCGATATTCCTTAATATTATATAGCTATTTGTACTCCGTCTCTGTCTCCGACTTCTGTAAGTCTTCTGTCCCCCTCTGCCTTATTCGTATAATACTTAGATAAACTAGAACGCTGTAAATTGTTGTATACGAATTCTGGCGAGGGTAGTAGATCTATAGTCCTAACGATAAATCCTCTACTTTATCAAACTCAAGGCCTAGAATATCCTCGTCCGGGTCCCGACTCTGAAAGACTAGGCTAGTCTATGTCGGCTGCGGGAGGAACTATTAGAGATTTAATAGCTCAAGACTTGGTAGGGGTTTCGTAATTGGATCATCTGTGTGAAGTTCGAACTAGTCGCCGTATTTAATTTTGGTATCACTTTCCAATTATATCCAGGATTTTCCATAGCGATCGAGACCCTCGGTTGATGTAGGTTTGGTGAGAAGACTCATACTGCCTTTAGTGCCATTTTCCTTTTGCCAGTAAAGCTGGACCTTTAGCGTTCTGTTATCGCCCGACATAGAAATCGGCTTTAGGGCAAACGCCCCCTTGCCCCACGTAGTGTGTACTTCTTGCGATAAAGTGATAAAGTTAAACACCGGATCTTCCCCTATGCTATGTGGAAAGAGTTGTGCTTGCAAGGCACTTATTTGCTCCATTGACCAGAACATCTTTAGATAATCCTAGAATATATAGCGAGGTCCTTTTTTGTCCGGTTCAATATTTTTTAGTGAGTGGAAAGGGTATATATAAGCAACCTGAATTGTTTCGTGCCTAGTTAGAATATACAACAAGCCGTCCCTTTCTCTGGCTAACTCCGAGGCGCTCTTGCTTCGCGATGTAGGCCCTGAAGAATCAGACAATTTTTGTCGCTTGGGGGGTGGGTATAGCGCATTCTTGGGCGACTTTGGTGCAAAACTCCTTTCGCCAGTACTATGAGGCCCAACGGCTATTACCTAGATATAAATCTGTTATCGTGTAAATATCTTACTAAAATTGAGGTATTCAAGTTACGCGAATATCTCACTAGAATTGAGGTATTTAAGTCGTATAAATATCTAACCAAAATTAAGATATCTACGCTCTCTAGATTAGTATATAGAAATAGTTTAGAAGCTCGATATTGGAGATATAGATAGGTAATAGCTGTAGGTGCCTGATTTTCTACCGAAAAGAGTTTTGCACCAAATTCGCCCAAGAATGCGCCATACAAGACACCTAGGAAAGGTAGTTAGTTAGCTAGGGTATGCAACGATAACACACGAGAATGGGCCGTGGATCTCTCGTCGGGCGATATCAAGATTGTTTTCCTAGATTGTTTGAATTTCATTTGTTATTTCACTTAATTAAGATTGATGAAGCAGGATTGGAATATTCACGAGCCTTGAATTGTATATAGAGTTCTCTGCAGAGCGCTAGTAAGGCAGCTAAATAGAGCAAGGACCTAATGATAAAATTAGAGAGATATTGAATTTATAAGCTCTACAGCATCCTGTATATAGTCATTTCGGCACGATGGAGATTGATTTTATTTCGTTGCCACTTTATTGATACTCTATCTCCGACCCAGCAGCAGGATGGATCTCGCCAGATAAATTCCATTGACTCCCAACACGCTTTTACTTGGCCTTCATAGCCGCATCCCGGTCCTGCAGGATCTTTGCAATGGCCGGACGGGCCTTGATGCGCTCCAACCAGGCGTTGAGGAGGGGGAAGTCCGTCTCGAGGTTGATCCTGCCAGCGAAAAGGGGCACAATGGCATACCAATTCACGAACGCCGCATCGGCATAGCTGAACTTGCCGCCAACGAGGAATTCCTTGCCCTGCAGGGCGCGGTCGAGGACGCCGGAGACGCGACGGATCTCATTGACGTAGCGGTCGACAGCGCTGGGGAGCTTCTCGGGGTGGTAGCGGGTGAACCACACGGCCTGCCCGAAGTACGGGCCCTGGCCGGAGACCTGGTAGTGCAGCCACTGCTTCGCTTCGTAGTACTCGTTCGAGCCGGGGGCGAAGCTGATGTTGTGTTGCTTGTCGTAGGTTTCGACCAGGTATTCGACGATGGCGCCCGACTCCCACAGCGTGATGCCCGTATTCGGGTCCTCAATTGCAGGCACCCGGCCGTTGGGGTTGATCGACTCGTACGGTTCCTTCTTCATGTCCGGGAACTCGATGATCTTGTGCGTATAAGGGACGCTGAGCTCCTCGAGGACGATGGCCACCTTCCAGGGGTTGGGGCCGCTGTCGTGGCCCCAGAGAGTGATCGGCTTGAGAGACATGTTCTGTTGCTGGACGGGCGTGGGCGTGGGCTTGGCAAGCAGGGAGCGTGAATGGAGATGGGAGACTCAACACAACACCTCTGTAATGGAGTCTGATGCCAGAGATGAGGATTGTATCTCTGGGACAGACACACTGTCCTCTTAAGTAGGGGCAACGACCAGCGTTATTGCTTGATTGAACCCCACACTTCCATGTCACTCCACGATCAACCGAGCTCGGGCTTGGGAGACCTTTTACTCTCCGCTGACAAATGGCTCCGACTGACAAATGGCTCCGACTGACAAATAATCACCTAATAAGTGTATATTTAGTGTGGTAGAGTAGTCCCAGGTAGATAAAGCAAGGTGGATACTCTACGAAGTAGTGCCCTCAGGTTCCTGGCTTACGGAGTAGGTGTACGATAAGTAATGACCCGAGCTTTGACGAAGTACATCGAGGTACTTTGGGCAAACGCACCGATCGTCAAATACTGATGGAAGAATTCTGCATGTCTACGTTTTTTTTGTTTTTTTGTGGAGACCTGTATAATTGAATACACTATAAATTCCTTTAGCAATGTACACAGTACATTTAAGACGTAAGGACCTGCTGTAGAGGTAGGTTATTGTGGCTCGTATGCAGAACCTAGTCATTCTCTGCAAAATCAATGCGCTAGAAGCTGTTATTTAATAAGATCTTTTAATGAACGGACTATTTCCCCACACGCTACATCGCGAACCACTTCTCCACCTATATGCTTCTCACTTCTCTCCCGCGTTGTCTGCATGCTACATCCCTCGGAATCACCTGAAGTATCCAATTGGCCATTGCATGATGCTTCAACCATAGGCCTCTTAGGGAATCTGGAAGGTCTAACTTTCCTGCTGAACTTTCCTTGTTGTTGGGTATCCGTCTATCTCCGCGTTCATCCTCTGCAATATCTTGGACCCAACGGTATAGCAACGGTCGATATTACGAACCTTTCTGTCATTGATACCACGGGTCTTCAGGAGCTCAATAGCGCTCGTCCAAGCATCTCCAGTTTTTGGTATTTGTATAAGCTTGCGGCGTGCTTAGCGGACAATCCACTGGTCTAGCATTGCTGGTACTCATTTGTTCGGCCCTATGTCCTCGGGAAGACATATCATGGGGCCTAAGCACTCTGTCGGTGGTGCAAATTCCAACGATAATGGATATAACAGCCGTCCAGTGGCCGCCCACTTCTTTATCATGTCCAAAGTCTTCTCCCTGCAGTCCACGCCAATGCTTGTTCTCTCGTATAACTCAGCTTCCCGCTCGCTCGGAGTCTGTGCGAAGCTGCTCACCGCCTAGCTTGCTAATGAAGAGGTATAACATTATTTGAAGGATGCGTAACCGTATACCCAATATACTTTCTTGGATGCGAGTATTGTTCAACGCCAGTAACAGTCGTCGAGCAAAGTCTTTCTCGAGGTGATCAGGGAAAGCAGCCAAGGGAAGGATAGATGAAAGATCATCTCCCCAAACTGATAGCTGGGTTAGCACCTCTTTGGATATCTTAATAGGATCCTTCTTCCATTCATCCACCCTCATACGATCAGAGGGAGGACGTTTGCATTGTGACTTCCACTCGTCGGGAACTATTTCCCACAGGCTTAGGAAGTCCTCCCTTGCCTTCCTTGCATCTTCGCTACTTGGGCTTGAATTTTTAACTACTTCCTCTATATTGGAGACCTCCTGTCGCAGAGAGAACTGCATTGTTGGGGGCCTCTCGAAAGCCTGGCAGCGCCGTCCGGACAACTTTGACAAATTGTCGTCGTGCGGCGCTAAACCTGTTGATAATAGGGTCCCAAATTAGTATATATAAGATAGGTATTTAATTGTTTAGAATAAGTTATAGAATAAGATAATTATATTAATTAAAGAGCTTAATACTATAGAGTAAAAGCTTATATATATAAGTAAATGAATATATAAGTTAAGGAACTAATTAAGTAACTAAATAAAATAAAACTAGTAATACCTGAATAGCACTCTAGAGTTCTTATTATTATCTACTATATACTAATTAGTATAAGGAGCGATAATATCTAAGTATTTAGCTTATTATAGATATATATATACAATTTCTCTATTGCAGTAGAGAAGTGCCAAGTGGGGTGCCTAAAGTGGCACTTTCAGCTAGGCAGGGGAATTCCTATAACTCCTCTACTCTAACACCGGTAGATGTAAATTCCCTTCTGCTGACAAGCTTCTCTTCGTCAGACTAATACTATCACATACCTGACCTTGTAGTTTACTACCTTACGTGTGGATAGGGAGGTTGTAGAATGGTTGTCATAACTTCGACTTTATCTACTTATAGCTACCACTTTGGCTTATTCGTTGACTTATCTAACAGTATGTTGAATGCTGAATTGCACTACCGTCTGCAGCAGCGGCCGCGTGCCCTGCATATAATGCACCAGCCACTCCTATTATTTCACCGAGTAGGCAGATAAACAAAACCTCCGATATAGGAGTGCCTTGCCACTTCTTAATAATTTTGATTCCTCAAGATGGCTAAACAAGATGGCCTGGAATGGGTGGACTATTTCAGAGGTAGCTTATCTGATATGCCAAGCACCACGTTGCCTGCTACGCGCCGAAAGAGGAATATCTACTTCCACGCCGACTTCGATCTCAGGCAACTTCTCCTGTTAGCGAAACGGCTCCGACATCAACCGTGTACCTGCAACGACTCTCAAACCCCCAAAGCAGGCGCCTTAAACTGGGCGATATTTCTTGAGTTCGATGATGGCGTCGAGTGGGTTTTGCGGGCTCCCTGCTCATCCTACGCTGCCACCCAAGGCGTCACCGGGTGTCTCCTCGAGGCCGCTACCCTGAAATACATCCGAGAGCACACCTCTATTCCTGTAGCAGAGGTTTTCCATTACAGGTATCTATCTTCCTTGAGCTCCAGGCTATTCTCTTGAGCTAACTGCTGTGAGCCCCACCTATGAAAATGATATTGAAATTCCATATATCCTCATGAGCAAGGCTGCTGGCCATCCCCTTGCGAACTACGACTGGCGAACACATACTCTGGAACCCTCTAGACCGAACGGTTCTGTGACGCCAGCACGAGTTTTGACAGAGGAAGAGAAGAAGAAAATTATGCGACAGCTCGGATGCTACGCTTGTCAGTTATTTGGTCTCCGCTTTCCGACAATCGGGTCGCTCTTCGAAGGCGACGATGGTTATTACATCGACGAATGTCTTTCTCCCGGTCACGTTCTACAAGACCGAGAAACGATTGAGGGTATCCCGCGCGGTCCATTTCATAACGAAGCGGACTATTACTCCTCCCTCGCCGCAGCCCTTCATCTACATGCCGAGCAGCTTCCAATGGGACACCATGTCCTCCGTGCTCCTGTCCCCGTCCCGCAAGAATACCCCAACTTCGCCAAGTACTAAGCCGCTACTGATCGCTGGAATGACTTCACGGCCCTTGGAGGAATGGTGGACTCGAGCATGAATCGATTGCAGTACTGCCTCGCGAGCAACCTCCTCCGGGACTTTATCATCCCCAGTATGGTCCGCACTATCTGTCAGTCGGCCCCTGGCTTCCCCCTTTGCCACCACGACATCAGCCTCCAGAACCTTTTCGTTGACGATGACTTGAACATCACGTGTGTCATCGACTGGGCGTTCTCCTCCACTGTTCCTCGAGCCCAGCTACTCGCTACTCCAGGCCTGCCACATCCCAGGGATTTGGTGTTAGATTTGTCACTGGTAAGTGCCTTTCGCTCCGGCTTCGAAACCGAAAATAGGAAGATCGGTAGGAGTATAATCGAGTCCAACTACTGGAAGGTCGGCCAGATGGTCTCACGTTTCATGCGCCTAGTGAACCTAGATGCTCTACAAGACTATGATCACCCAGAGGCACTCTATGCGCTTGTCTGGGGAGCTGTAACTCCTGGAGATGACGGAGACGACATCAATAATCTACCAGCTATATTGGCAAAACGAGCCACGAGCCACGATGCGTTCGCACTGGCCAGCGAGCTAGCAGCTGACGACGAGCCTGAAAGCGAGATCCGTCGGCGGGAGAAGGAGTACTTCGACGAAGTTGGCGGTAAGAGACTAGCGTTAGCGCGTAAAGTAGCATTAGCAGCCAAGATGAACCCGCGATTTGTAGCAGATGGGCGGCTATGGCGTTGGGCTGATGCAGTTATGGAGTATGACGACGGCGCGGAATCTGACGGGGACAGGCAAATCCCAAGGAGACGGGTGACCAGAAGTAAGGTGGTGGAGAGAGTATAATGAAAATCGACATGTGTTAAACGAGACTAGCTACCTACAGTAAGAAAATCTCGCAAACCCCTCATCATCCAAATCCACCGCCTCCAAACGGTCTACGGCATCTTTAAATTCCGCTGCTTCATTTGAGTCATTTTATACTTGCACATAGACTCTTTCTTCCACTGGAAGCATCACCGCCATCTTTCCAGACTTTTATATAGCAGCAAAATAGCCAATCTGACATTTTCAATCCGCGAAACGTGGATAAGGGAAGTGTTACCATGTATCTATGATATGAGTACCTCTCTTCTTCCTATCAGCACTCACAAGGTGATAAGGGATGCAAACGCTTGGAAATCAAGAACCATTTCCCAAGTCCTTGTGTACATTCTCCTGGAGAAGTCTGGTTGTGGAAATATTAGCCCGACACGGCATCAAGGGTAAGTCTTGGGCAAGCGGGGAAACTGTAGTGCTTCGCGGCGATGGGATACTTTGTACCTATGTTGAATGATTAAATTCACATGGCCGCGAGGATAGGCATTTTAGAGTGAAACTAACTTCATAGAGCTGTTTTGGATAATAGTAGAGGGAGCTTTAATTCCAATATATTTCAAAGCATTCTGAATTTTATCAAGCATTCTGTCGTATCAAGTCTGCGGCCTATTTAAGGGTTTTAGCAAATGTTTCACTATTTGATATACAGCTATAAGAAGAGAAAATTCGCTGAGGAGATAATCTTCTTACCTTTTCTGCAACAGCGTAAACGGTTGATTGCAAGGTGGCTCCAACGATTAAAGGTATAATACTAGCGTCGACAATACGGAGCCGCCAAATTCCGTGAACCCTCAAATTTTCATCTACAACACCGCCCAACTTAAGCGGCATCTTAGAACATGTCCCCACCGGATGATATTGAGTTGGAGTAACAGTATCTTGAACATATCTAGTCAAGTCGGCATCTGATGCAAAATCCGGCCCAGGGGTTACCTCAACAGGAGTGAGCTTTTGTATTTCTCCCTCGCTTGCAAAGTAGTTCCGGATGGCTTTGAGAAGCAGAACTTCAATTCGAACATCGATTGGATTGGTAAGAGCACGATAATCCACAACTGGCTCACTCTCTGGACTTGAGATGTTGATATTAACGCTACCACGGCTCAAAGGGTGCATATTATTAACATTCATCCTAGCTACGCCACGGAGACCGTACTGGAGCCAGGCCGTATTATTGGATCGTGCAGCGGCTGCCATGGCCTTTAGTTGAGCTGCATAGCCTGCGATAACTGTTGGGTCTGTATTGGAGGGCAGAAGGCTGGCGGGATCTAGGTCCTCAAGATCAGATGCGATCGACTTGTATTCGTCGGGGGCGATTATCGGGAGACCAAGTTGCGCCATGAGATTGGAGCCAACAACAGAATACGGGCCTTGATTATGTGTAAGAACAAATTTTTCCAGTGTATAAAGGATCTGGAATGGGGAAAGCCACCTGTTTTGTTTTTCGCCCAGACTTCCGCAGTCCAGTTTGCAAAGGTGGCGTTAGATCGGACCGCCTCCGGGTATGGAAAAACATTGGTTAGATCTGATTTCTTAGCAATTATTTTCACTCAATGTGTTAAGACAATCTTACATTTATACTCCATAGTTAAATATGAATGGTCATGGAAGTTCTGACCAACGCCAGGGAGATCGAGAACCACAGGGATATTAGCGCTATCCAGAAGGTCTCGAGGGCCGACGCCGCTACGTTGCAGAACTTGTGGAGAGTGAATGGCACCGGCCGCAAGAATTATCTCCTTATTGGCAGTGACTTTAACCGTTGGCCCATCCCCTGATCTGGGAGATATGAGCACGCTGTCGGCCGTTATCAGTGTACCGCCAGAGGTAAATTCGATTTTATCGACTTTATGTCCTGTCAGAAGTGCATAGTTGGTTCTGCTCTTCACAGTTTCGTAATGGCCAGTTCGGGCGTAAGATCGAGTTTCGTCCTCTGGATTTACCGACATGGGAATCCAGACGATTCCAGCCTTACCTTCGGACCCATCCTTTGGAAACTCAACGCCCGGGAGAGTCTTCCATGCATCGTGCATGATATCTAGAATTTCTTTTTAAGGCTTATTGATAATAATAATTTGGGATTTACTTACTGATGGCAGGATACTGGAAAGTTGGCCAGCTAGCTTGAATCGGTCCTTGACCTCCCCAAGCCTTTTGGATATCATACTCTACGGGAAAGTCTTGGGCGAATTCGGCAGTCGGAGGATTGAAAGTAGCGCTCTTATCGTTTCATTAGCTAGTGTCGCTTTTCGTTGCCTAGGAAGTTGTGCTCTCTCACCTTTCTGAAATATGGCAAGAGATGTTCCCAATTCCACTGCCTGCTGCTAACACCTCCGAGAGTGTCCCATCGGTCATAAT
The DNA here is from genome assembly GCF_003357145.1 of Venustampulla echinocandica. Lineage (NCBI taxonomy): Eukaryota > Fungi > Ascomycota > Leotiomycetes > Helotiales > Pleuroascaceae > Venustampulla > Venustampulla echinocandica. The sequence goes on from NW_022474207.1 coordinate 2,724,942, forward strand.
CCTCTGATGTACCACGCATGAAAGCCATTGCGTTAACGGCAGAACTACCTCCGACACAACATCCTATCCCAAGTGAAACTTTCTTACTGCCAACTGATGTGATATTAAATGTCATGCTGCTTGGTATTCCCTTCGTGTTGAACTCGTAAGGGTTGACAGCGTCCTCAAAATAACCATACTCAACAACCAATACGGTAACTGTAACGATAATCTCAATAAGTCCACTCCCTTTCTAGTCAGAAATCATTGTACAAACATTTTCCATCTTCTGTTAGCCGATCAGCGACTGTCAACCCAGAAGTTCCTCCACCAATAATAACATAGTCATATGAAGCCGCAATATCATCTAGACGAGTAAAATGCTGTGCTTCAGAGGCTCGGTTCGGTAGAGCCGAGACAAAGATTGCAAAAGTTATCACAACAATTGCAAGAAACATCTTGCATCAAATTTCATTTAGCTGACGTTCTAAAAACCAGCGGCATTGCCCAACGTTAAATAATTCCTCGAGTTTATATGTCTTGAAGACTGCCGGCATAGCTCGAAATTAATCGAAAGCCCCCTCTGCAAGAGTTTGGCCTAAAGAGTCAGCGTAGTACCGGAATTTCTATGTAGAAGTGGGGTATCCTTGCGCCTGAAATCATCCTTCAAAAGTCTTAAATTAATCATCTTTAGCCGATGCTGAAAATAATAGTGTTCCGAAAATTAGGGACCCGAACTCTTGGGGCAATGTGCTGTGAAAGGCTTGACCCACGTTCTAGTTTGAGTTAGATTCGCCCTACAAAAGCATATTATAACGTTGAAGATTAAAACATGCCCTCAAATGAATTAATCGCCTAAAACGGATGAGAAACGTCGTACTCCTCATGTTGTGGCTGATGCATCCTAGTTTGCGACGAAAGGGCAACCAGAACTCGTACTTTAGCCAATTTGCAGGTGGCGTTGTGAGATCGTCGGGGGGAAAATTGATTGAAGAGATCGCATACACAGATGGTAGAGCAATGCTCCCTCGTTAGATGATAGTAATCGTGGACTTACCATTCTGATCGCGCTCTTCAAATTCATGCCAATCATCTGTTTTGACATTTTCCCGCCAGTTTATTTTGCAAGTTTCGTAGGTAATAGAAATACCCAGGGCTCAGTGCTCTACCCAGGTTAGAGCAGCGACTGCTCAGGTCCACAGATGGAAGTGGAACATACTCATGTCGAGATTCTGGTGTTGTATGGGCGGCTGTTTAACTAAAAGAATCCCCTCATTCTACGTGCTGTTAGGATTAGAAGTCAATGAATATGCTAAAGTAGCAAATAAGTAGACCATAGTTAAAGTAAGGATAAACTAAGTAGTAGACAATGACGATTAATGTAAGTAAAAAAGTAGAGGTCCTGTCGGTGGATATCGGACCTGCTTGCGCCAAGCCTGACTCGGCAGCACAAATACGAAGCACGTACTCTGATAGGGCAACCCCTTTCCACGTAGGCACGTGATTAGGCGTCAATTCGCGATCTCAGAGTCACGCGCGTCTCCCGCCAACCAGAACGACATCAACAACACCATCAATGTTAAAGCTTGGGAAACATCCCATTGCTCGATCGATTCGACCAAGATGCCTGCGTATGTGCCCCCTAATCAGACGTGCTAAGTTTTGTTGCTAACATTTGCAGACCCGGCGAGCAGCATCTCTCCTCAGGCGGCCGCACAATAACAAACCCATTCGAAGAAGTCAAACCACGAATATCAGAGTTCACCGCCCAAGAAATCGTTACACTTCAAGGCCGCTTGGAAAAACAACTGGGGCCGGAATATATATCATCGAGATCAGGGCCGTCAGGGCAGAAGGTACATTACCTGGCTGCGGAGAAGTGTATCCAACTGGCGAATGAGGTCTTCGGATTCAATGGCTGGTCTAGCCAGATCATGGACGTGCAGGTTGATTTTGTCGATGAGCATCCGCAAACATTAAAAATCTCTCTTGGATTATCGGTTATTGTACGAGTTACGCTTCGAGATGGGACCTTCCATGAGGATATAGGCTATGGGCATATGGAGAATTGCAAGGGGAAAGCTGCGGCATTTGAGAAGGCGAAGAAAGAGGGGACCACGGATGCCCTAAAGAGAGCTTTGCGAAATTTCGGTAATGTTTTGGGTAATTGCATTTATGACAAGGAGTATTTGAGCAAGGTTACGAAGGTCAAGGCCCAGCCTACGAAGTGGGACGTCGATAATTTGCATCGTCATCCAACTTTTGCACCGGTCAAGAAAGAGCCAAATCCACCAAACCCGGCGGATGAGGAGTCGCAATATGGCAATAATGCTGCTAGCATAAGTAAGTTTTTAGGACGACTTGACTGTTCATGAGACTGATCTTATTATAGCGTCTGCGGCCACTCTTGACGACGAATTTGGAGGTCAGTGACGCGGTTCTTTCTAACAGAATGTTGCTCACACGCTCTAGATTTTGATGAAGCAGATTTTGGCGTCGGTGATCCAGATGCACACCCAGATGAAGTAGTGCTGCCTGGACCTTCTGCGGCTTCAAATCGACCTACAGCTGCTCGAAGTGGGAATTCTGGAGCAAGCTCTGGGTTGCAAGCTCATAGCAGACCTACTACAAGTCGCCCACAGGCGATGGCTGCCCCGCCAGGCCGTCCTCAAAATGGAACAGTAACCAACAGTGGTGGTAATGCAGCACCACAACCACAACCACAGCCCCAGACTCCTCACTCTGGCTTCACTAGATCCGCTTCCAACGGGTCTGGCCAAGGAATAAGGGCAGCACAGGATCCTGTTAATCAGTCCAGGCCAGCGTTACAGGGCCAATCACATCCCATCGCTGGCCGTATCTTGATGCAACCTAGTCGTAATGGAGCGGTATCAGCACCCGGATCTCCAGGTCGAGTTCATAAACCTTCAGATGGCAGCGATGCCGCAAGCTTACCTCCCCAAGGAGCGGGATTTTACTCAGCCCGAGCAGCAACTATGCTCCCGGAAGGCCAAGGTCAAGAGGGAGTACCGGCACCAATACCCAACAATATGCCTGTATTCAACCCCCACGCGGAATCGCCATCTATTAGGAAGACACCGGGTGTCGACCACAAATCCTCGAAACCCCTGACGAAAGATCTTAAGCACGTGCCCGGATCGACACAGGCTGCCCCTGGACCAGCTCCTGGACCGAGAGGAAACATTGTGACCCCGCAACTTGACACTACGAGGAGAATTGGCGCGCCGAATAATCCGAGCCCTATGAGTAATCGGAGTATGTATAAGCCTCCACTAAAAAGACCGGTGGATTCTGGAGGCGGAGGGTTTAACTCTGCGAGGACACCGTTGGTGGATTTACCTGCCAATGAGCCTATCGCCGGTAGCACTACTGGGGGCGACTTGAAGAGGCAGAGGTTGAACGGCTAGATGATTGTATATTCTTATACCATTCGTCGGGGATGTTGTCGTCTGGCGTTTGGGGGACTTATTGCTATCAAATTGATTGCTAAATGCAAGCAAGGCGTTTCGGTGGGGTATCAATGGGGGTAACTTCCTTTCTATAAGTGATCGGGCTTAGGGTTGCGTTTGAGATGGCTTCTGTGCTTGAGAAAAAGCTGCTAGATGAAATGGCATGGCATTCGCTTACAACTTAGTTCATCCGATATTCTTCTCCATTGCATTCGTTACATACCTCGGCGATAAGGGAATACCGGGCCCTTCTAAGTCAACATTCCAGGTATAATGAAAGTGTCGTGATCCCAGGCAGAATTCTCCACGCCCAACTCCACCTATGCATAACCCATGCTCATGCCACCCTTTACTTAACAATTAAGACGGCACTAGGAACCAACCCCGCCTCCTTAAGGGTCTTCCCGAAATCCACACTCCCACTAAAGGTCTTCTTCGGATACGTCATAGTAAAGCTCTCAATTGGTTGGCCGGCCTCACTCTCCAGATCCTGGGCGACCTCAAAAAGGGTCGTCTCCGCACCAAATGTCTTCATCACCGTCCCACTCGCCATCTGCAATCTCAGCCTGGCCTCGTTATGTATTTGCGCTGGTTTCCTCTCCACAGGCGCTGCTACTGGCTCGGGTGCAACGGGGACTTCGCGGCCTTCGCGTTCTGCCTTTACTCTTTCGGCCTTCAGGCGGCGATCTTCTTTGTCGGCGGCGATTTTGTCTTGGATGCGCTTTTTGGCGGCGATATCAGCTAGCTTTTCTTCGCGCTTTTTGGCGGCGGCTTTGATTTGTTCTTGTCGGGCTAGTTCTTCTTTGATGTCTTGGACTTCTCTGGTGGATTTCATGCGAATTTTCTAAGGGGAAGAGAAGGGGTTAGCTTGTAGGAAGAAGAGGGGTACCTATATGCCCTGAAGAGGTCGGCTAGGCAGTAATGGAAGTAATAATCCGTACCTCGTTCTTCTTCTGTTCCTCCTTATCCACGACAGCCTGCCTGGCACGCTTCTCGGCCAGTTGTACCCGAAGCTGCTCTAACTTCTCCTTCTTTTCTTCTTCCGTAAGAGGGGCGATCTCCTCAGTTGATTCCGAAAAGCTAGTGTGCTCCCTGCGCAAACCGTCAGCGCCCGTAGATATTATACCGCCTATTAAACATACGTCTTCGAAGCGTGGAACTCAGCCTGAGCCTGGCTTCTGAACTTCTTCCCGCAGTCATCGCACACCATCGATCTAGCAACTTCGCCTTCCTTCAGTGCCGGGGGTTCGATAGTCGAGTCTGTTTCTGCGGATGTAGATGCTGCTGCGGGGGCGTTTATCTCCTCCAGCGACTTGTCTTGGTTGTCTTCCAGCCACTGGAGCGCTCCTTGTACTGCAGGTAAACTGTTAGCTGTGAAAATGCGGGTAGAGCAAGGAGAGACATACATCCGCCAGTCTTCTTGACCGCCAACTCAGCTCTCTCCTTCTCGAAGCCCATGTCCAGGAGGACACTTAAGTCCGAGGAAGCCATGGTGGGGGTTTAAGGCAAAGTCAGAGAAATTAAAATTGCACGAGAGGGTTGTATTAATTTCGACTCTTGAATAAAGTATACGAATGGGATAATTTTGCGAATTAAACTCTATCGTGGTTGAAGGGATTGAAATGGATGGCGATTCCGCCGGGTGGTCCAGGTACTTCTATGCGCAACGGTTACGGAGCAAACAGCAGGATGACGTCCAGCGCCAAGCGAACGAAGCGAGGTACGAGTCCCGACCGAGTGACCCCATGTTCAACTCAAGTGTTCGTTCATGTCCATCTCCATTTCCATCCCTGGAAAGCATCTCACCATCACGAAATCGACAGAACTACACCTACACCTCCACCTCCACCTCTACCTCCACCGCCACCTCCATACCATCTCCCTCCACAAGAACAACAGCGGCAATACACCACCGAAAATCCTGCGAACGTTCTTCCTTTGGCGCATAGTCCAAGGCGCAGCTTGCCAGCTGTTCCCATTGTTACTGGCCTCGAGTTTCCATATCCTGCGTAGATCGGTCTGCGACAAACTGCTGTAGCTTTCGAAAGTACCTCAGCATTTCCCCCTTCCAGCTCCTGCTACTGTTCTAGTAGCCGCAACCCGCCACCATGTCAGTCGAGATCGAGCCTGTAGAGTTGGGTTTCCATCGTACGTAGATGTGTCAATTACCACGGTCGACAATTCTAATGCAGGGGGTTCAGGGCCATTTACGCAAGAGGTGTCGCAAATCTTGAAGATTAAGAATCCAAACCATACTCCAGTTGCTTTCAAGGTACGCCATACATACACCTTTCTTGGGAACGGTGCAGATCAGGGACTAATTTTATGTATAGGTCAAGACTACCGCGCCTAAGCAGTATGTTACCATTAATTACAGATCGAAGCAATTTCCATTGACCTAACTATCCAGATACTGCGTTCGCCCAAACTCCGGCACTGTCCAGCCAGGGCAGGAGGTTGATGTCACTGGTGCGTACCCAATCTGCAAGTTGCCCATAATGCCACTCTAATCATTCCCACGTAGTTCTTCTGCAGGCTATGAAGCAGGAACCAGCCCCTGATGCGAAGTGCAAGGACAAGTTTTTGGTTCAGTCGGTAGCAGTCACCGCGGATAAAGAGTTCAGTGGGAACGTTGTGAGTTCCAAATATCTTTATGTGCTTTTGTCAGCTGCTAACAGAGCTAAGTGGCAGCATGTTGATGACGCTGAGAGGTCCCAAGTCCAAGAGAAGAAAATAAGGGTTGTGTATTTAGCGGCTGAGGGCGCAACAGCAGCTGCTACACCTCTAAGGAACTCAAGCAATGGAATCCCGAACGCCGCCACACCAGACATTGGATCCGCCGCTTATAGCAACGCTCGGTCTCCCTCACCTGAGACTTTCACCCCCGAGAACACAAGACGCTCCTTAGCACCCAAAGCCGCCGTCTCTAAAACAGAATATGAGCCCGTCAACCGTCGCCTCAGCGATATCAAAGCCCCAGTAGATCAACCGGCCACCGAGTCTACTCCGACTGCCCCCGCCGCACCACTCTCTTACGACGAATTGAAGACTAAGCTGGCAGAAGCGCAAGCAACCATCTCGAGCTATGCCCAAGAAGGTAGTCTGCGGATGCGGAAGGTGGCAAAGGGCGAGACCTCGAATGAGACGGTTAATGATATGATGCAGAGGGCCCCAACTTCGCAAGGCGTTCCATTGCAAATTGTTGCGGCGCTTTGTCTGGTCAGCTTCTTGCTTGCATATATCTTCTTCTAAATTTCAGTTCGGTGGCTGCTTGTACGATGGAGGCTGGAGTTGATAAGTGGGTTTGGATGGGTGTGTTGGAGAGATCAATAAGGTATGTAAAAATGCCCGCAGCGAGGCGGTGGTATAATAGAACGAGTGCGTGTTGGGCTGCGAGACACGGCATAGCATGCGTTTCATTTCTGAAATCATTAACGATGGCACGAACACTTGAACCCAATACCAGCTTCCCTAGTTATGTCGCTGTATGCTATCGCGACGTCAACGGATGGAATTTTGCGTCTCCCATGCTCTCTATTTCCTTTAGCTTTGAGCGATTAGCGCGAGAATTAAGAACCTGGAGTGCAAACAATACCAATACCTGCAACTACTCAAATTGTCTTGCGATTGATGAACCTCAGGTTAAATGATAACAAGATAATGATAATTCAACACGTCTCCACGCCTTTGACTACTTGAAATTAGCGATTATCTATCGTAATTCCTAAAATCTATTCCCAAGCCATCATAGAAACGCCATAAATACATATATATATACACCGAGCGATCCATTATCATCATTGCCATGATCCCAAACGCGCCTAGCCGCTAGGAGCCAGCGCAGAAAACAATTCCTAGTAAATCAAGCCTGCACCTCCGCCTCTTTCCAGGCCCCAACCTTTCGTCCGCCCTCCTTCCTCTTAACCCTGCACCTCATACCGACCTTATCATCTAGGATAAACCTCCAGATAACTGCTATCCAACTCTCGTGCCTCGGCAAATCTCTATAAAACTCGTTTGCGATGCTGTTTAACTTGTGTAACCGTGTCCAGGGAACAGCAGGGAAATCGTGATGCTCATTATGTAGACCCACATTATAGGTGAAGAAGTTGAGCGGGCCGTAATATGAAAACGTCTCTGGGATGGGGGTGTTGGTTAAAGGTTCGTTGGCGGCGGGGGTAGGGGCGTCGAAAACGTAGTGCTCCGCGATGAAGTGCCCCGCGGTGGGGTGGAGACTGCCTGCTAGGAAGGAGGATAGGATCAAATAGTAGAGAGCGCTGGGAGATGTGGATTTCACAAGGATATAATCGAAGAGCACCTGGGCGATGATGTTGAATAGGTGGACGCTGGTGAAATCGATTGAGTAGACGCACATCGGGCGGAGGGCGTAGAAGAGGATTTGGAATGTGCAGAAGAAGGCTTTTCCTAGGATCGAGTCGAAGAATACAGCCTCCAGCGCGGTTGGTAGGTCTGTATCGAGGCCATCAACGCCGAGGGATTTGTGGTGGGTGAGATGGTAGGGCTAGGAGTCACAATCAGCAATTGGTCTGTTGGCATCTCTCACTTCTAACCTCCTCCTATCTATCAAACTAGGATGGAAGGGAAAACCAACATACCCTGAAAGAAGCACTATAAGGAATCCCAATTGGTAGATTTGCAACCATAGCAATGGCCCTATTCGCCGCCGGACTCCGGAATGCCAAATTATGCGATATCTCATGGATAGCCAGGAACAAATTCTGGTTCGCCGTCGCGCCAATTACATATGCGGTGAGGATGAATCTCCATGATATAAATGGCGTGTTTTGGAGGAGGTATGCGCAGAGGATTTGGATGGAGACGACGAAGACGACAACGTATTTGGTGAGTGGCTCTGGCCCACAGAGTTTTGTAACCTAGGAATCTTTTGTTGGGCACTGTATAGCGATTGAAGCTGCGACGACAAGGACGATTGGGAGCTTACCTCGGGATGTGCTTTAATAATTGCTTGTCGACGCGTTCGATGGGGTTCTTCCGTGTAGGTCCAGAAGAAATCGTGCTCCTTTACTTCTAAAGGAGGGGCAGTTGAGGTTGTCTCTGTCTTCCCATTTTGCGAGGCTCTTAACCGTGTTGCTGATCCTGATCCCTCGGCTTTTTCCGGCAAAGAAGTAACGACAGTTGAAGCTGGGATTGACATATTGAGCGATTGGTATGTTCCCAGCTCTAGAATAAAAGATTCGTTCGTGTACAATTAGAGAGAGTGCTGGGTTGGGAATTTGTAGAGAGTCGTACGTACTCCGGACCCCTGGTTTGCATGGCGCCACACGTGGAGGAGCTCGAGGGCCCAACGGGCGCTATTACGACGCTTAATAAATTGAATTTAAAGGGGCTAACTTCTACCTCCGTAAGTCGTACCAGAACCAGATACGCGAGTCTAGACTCGTTATTATTAGTCCGTCACAGGCCAGTCTGGGGTACGTTACTCTACTACAGGAAAGCCTCTTTTCCGAAGCATAAACATCACTATCATTGTCACACCATAAATCACATTGATCACATCAAACCATCTTCCAAGGCAGCTGCAGTTGTATTGTCTAAACCTAGAGAAGACTAACTACATTGTTTCGCTCTCTGTGTTTTGTGCGCAATACACGGTACACATCAGCGATTTCTGCCGTCTGGTATCTATCAAATCTCAGTCAACTCGTTTGCAGATCGAGAAATTCGTGGGCGATAACATGGTATCGGTCAGATACATTTCGGCCAGAAAACTCAATGCGCCTCAAAACTCGATAACGCCCGCTTACAAGTTCGAAACAAGCAAAACATTTCAAATGCAGAGTCCTGCCATGGAACCATTGCTAAAGACATGAAACAGGGTTTTGGGTTTTGTGTATCTTTTGTCATTTTCGTCAAACACACAGAACCCCGTGCCAGACTTTATTGCCGATTGCCGGGAGGGGAGCGCTTTGCAATGCTCTGACTGAGTCTTGCTTGGAGGTTGGCTTGATAATCCTCATCACCATGGCGAAGAGGTGACAATGGAGTTCCTGCCCCAGGTGTGGCGCCAGTCCCCAGACGGCCACGACCCTGAGGGGAGCCTTTGAAATTCGACACGTTAGCAGCAGAAAAGACACCCGCATCTGATGACGCATCCGAAATCTGACGATGGTGCATGTTGGCCCGAGGTGGGAAGGAGAATACGGGTTTTTTTGGAGTGGGCAGGTTGGGAGCTGGCTGAACGTTCTGCAAACCTTCAAAAGCGCCTGGGGTCATAGTCGGCCTTGACGAAAGCGCAATAGGGCTAGGTTTGGCTACGCTTGTGAATGCGGTTGTTGCAGCAGAGATGGGAATGTTTTCCTGGCCACCAAATGAACCTCTAGCGACACCTGGCATAGACATAGGAACAACCCGGGTAGGGCTGGTTACACCCACGATTTCACCGGCAATCTCTATCATGTTTCCAGTTTGAGGATCATAAACACGCCAAGTTTTCCCAGGCTGCATGGTAAGGCTTGTAGCTAGGTCTGCTGGCTGAAGGGTATACCCTTGGACTGGATACGCAGGGCGAATAGCCTCACCGTGAGGTGGAAGTACACTTGGCATAATCGTCGATCGAGACACTGGCGAGGGAAGTCGTGCTGTAGGGTTTAACTTCGTCTCCATAATTTTTGGCGCCCACATTGATGCAGCGAGTCCACCCTTGATGTCTAGAAGGTCCTTTCGTAGGCCCGACAAGGCACCCTTTTTTGGCGGCGGAGACTTGTACTCAGCGGCCTGGGCATTCAGAGGGCGTGGAGTTTCTGCGCTTGGCCCATGAAGGCCTGTCTGTTGTTCATCCTGGGACGCTTGCTGATTATAGTGCTCGATGGGGATAGTCGCAACCGGACCGACGCTTGTGGGCAGAACACTTGCTAAAGCTTGAGAAGGCACCTTGCCAGAATCATTAGTAGCTGGATCGGTAGCATAGGAACCACTCTCAACGTTAAGGTTCAGCCCTTCGAAAGTTTTAGCAAGGTTTTCACAAATGGAGTTGCTGGGAACATGTTTAGTACCTCTGTTTCCAGTGTGAGGTTTCCTTTCTGGCGTGGCTGGCGTAGGCTCGGCTGGCTCTGTATTGTCGAACTCTGGAGATGTATTGGACTGGTCAATCCTGGAGACGGTTGCCACATCATTACCCAAGGAGATACAAGTTGAATCCTTTGCCAGTGGCTCTTGAATGGGCTCTTCTGGAATGTTACCTCTCGTACTTGAGTTGGCCTGCAAATCCTCAACGGTTGCTGTAGTCTTGGACACAGAGGCCGGGCGAGATGGGGTTAGTTTAGCCTCTTCCAAGATCTCCTGATTGTTGATATCGAAGGCAGTCGCTGAATTTTCGTACGAAAATAATGTTGTTTGCTTGCTCCGGAGATTTCCTGATTTTGCTCTGCTACGAGGTACAGTGGTAGGGTTAACGTTTGTCTCATGATCCGCAAATGCTCGCCAGCCAGCAGCCGATGTAGCAGGCTTAAATTGTGGAACAGAGCGAGAGGCGTTTTCATTTTCCTCCCGACCTGCAACGATTGCCCGGCCAGGTGGAGTGTAACCGGCAATGTTTTTAGGATCAGGCGGTTCTAGTTTCCTCCTTCCACTCTTAGGCAGCAATTCACCCTCGAACACTGTTGCCTGGCTACGCATCTGTAGGAGGTCACTTATGGGGTAGATGTGGCGGACGGTCTGCTTTATATTGACTGTTCGGATATCGCCATCAATAACAGCCGGATCCAAACCAACCGCCCTAGAGATATTAGATGAGCTGTCATTTCGAAGAATAAGGGCCTTTTCGAAGAGCTTTATGCTCAAATCTTCGATGTAAGGAGCCATTTCTAGTTTGGTCATGCAAGAATAGGTTTCCGAGTACCTGAAGAAGTTTCCAACAAGATCATGACTAGCCTTAAGATGCGGGGTCGATGCTAATAGTTCATCTACTGGCGCATCAAGCCCCAAACCCTGCTGACCGACGGCTTTGGAGATGTGAGTTAGAATGGGGCCATAGAATGCGTTAATGGTAGCGAAAATCGAATTGACCAACACAGTAGTATTCAACTCCCACATATCGGCTAGGGCGGATAGGCCTACAGGAGGAGGGACTTTCTCATCTTCGGAACTCTCGCCGAAAGCGACGAGTTCCTTACCATCTTTAAGAACATCGAGGTCACTTAAAGGGGCGCTGTTAATTCCTTCAGCATAATAAGTTGGTCCCTTAGACGTGCTATTATCCCGAGATTCGTCAGGAGACCGAGACAACGTCGATATCTCCTTGGGAGAGGCGCTTGGTGGATGGTCTGCGAGTGGCAACCGAGCTGGAGTTGCGTCTTCATTTCGGGCCGAGTTTAGACGGTATAGATCACAGATAACTTGATTATGCGTGCCAACTGCAAAATGAGCCAAGACAAATGTCATTTTCCAAGAGGTTCCCATAGCATTCTTTTGTTTAAGGCGCAAATTCAGAGTCTTCTTGTCGAGTATAAAGGTCGCATCCCTAGGAACGCTATCCGAAAAGACGAGGGTTGAACCGACATAGATATTGAGTACAAGTGGTGTCCGAGGATTGGCCCGAGTCAGGCGGATATTGCCTTGTTCGATTGGGCCGTTGTCCTTCTGCACTTCAACACCTGAATGTTCCCTTGTTACTTGTGGTGATGTGGCTGATTCTCCCTTTGTGGCTGTTTTGGTTGTGATGGCCTCGAGCTTTCCAAGGCTCCAGTGATCTTCGGAATCTTTGGGAGGGATAGTATCTGACTTGCCAGGGGTTGCCCGATTCGATCCTTGCAATCCAGTAGCTGCCTTGGTGGCAGGAGTTCCCTTGACTGGAGATTTAGACCGCGATGGCGTCTTGTTTGTTGGGCGTGCAGCCTGGTTAGGAGGTGCCCATTTCGAAGCCGCCAAGCCATCCTTTGGCAGAGAAATGGCAGGACCACGACCATTCCCTACTTTTACTTCGGACTGGACGCTGAGGTTGTTTTGTTGCTGGCTGGATGGCGCCCATTTTGAAGCCGCCAAGCCGTCCTTTGGCAAATTACCAAGAGGAGTGTTATGGACCTTGACTGGAGATTTGGAGCTAGGAGCCTTCTCGTTCATCGAGTCTGTTGTCTGGTTGGATGGTGCCCATTTTGAAGCTGCCAAGCCATCCTTTGGCAAAGTACTAGCAGGAGTATTATTGACCTTGACTGGAGATTTGGAGCTAGGAGCCTTCTGGTTCGTCGAGCCTGCTGTCTGGTTGGACGGTGCCCATTTTGAAGTTGCCAAGCCACCCTTTGGCAGAGCAATGGAAGGGTTATTAATCGTCTTGGCTGGCGAATTGGCTTTTGCAAATGATTCCGAGACCTGCACGCTTGATTCCTGAGCTGTAGTATCTCGGTTCGGGGCGGTCACTCGGGGTGTATTGGTAGTGACAGGAACAGTCGATGGGTTGGGTCCTTGCTGCACCGGATAGTGTCTAGCAACGTCGGCAAAAAATTCCTCTCGCGAAGCAAGAGTGAATGTTGTCTTTGGCAACTCTCTTGCTCGGGATCTGCCTGGCTGTTGATAGGATTTTGATGCATTTTGGCTTGACACGTACTTCCCTCCCGGGGTATATCCCCCTTGGTTAGGCTGAGTACGTAGACGGTTAACGCATTCGCCCAGGTGGGCATTCTTTCTTGCTCCACTTCCTTCCCATTTGGATGCTCGTGAATTTTGGCCGGGACTGGAAGGGATATGGTGAGTACTGTACATCAAAATAAGGAAGCCGATCTGCGCGATGAACTTACGTTGAGCGGCTAGAGCCCTTTCCTGAACTGCCCTTATACCCATTGCCCCCGGTGTGGTGCCCACCTTGGCCTACTCCATGATGGCCTCCGCGGCTGCTTTTATTGCTCTGGCCACCTCTTCCACCACCAGGCGGCATATTTGGTGCATTAGCACGATTACCAGATTGAGCATTCAATTGAGCATTAGGCGCCCCTTGTCGCTGACGGTACAACTGTCCATGGGCAATGGGGTCTAAAAGTTTATCCGATTCGTTCACGTCGTCGAAATCTAGATCTAAAAGAGGTACCATAAGGGTCAGATTCTCTTATATGGGCTTCAAACATTTGGTGGAGCCACTTACTCTTCCAGTGGGAGGCAATAGGATCCGAAGGGTCGATAGGCCTAGCGGTCACATCCTCGATAATTGCTGCGGGGATATTGGCGCGTCTGTCTTCCAAGGGCAAGGCGTCCATTCTACCAACTCCGAGTTCCTCCTATTTCCAGTATTAGTGCTCTCCTCGAAATATAGTCTCTGTGAAAGACATTTTCATACCATCATCGCGGCGAGAATCATTGCCTTGTCTCTCTCCGTTTGGGCCCTATTGTCCTCGTCTCCTGAGTCTGACATCGTTGCGCTGTATTACTGGTAGATCCGCAATAATATTCACGCAAGGCGATCGAGTAGTTGGCCTTGTATCAGAGCACTGGACGGGAAGATATAGATCTGTCTATCACAGTACAATCGTGGCAGACTGTCTCGGGCTTCGAATAGAATAGGCTTGGGTGGTATCACTACTTTTCCGATCCCAAACGAGCTATGATCAATAACTATCAGCAACGGCGAAGTCCAGTCATGGAAGTCAAGCTAGGAGCAGTGGAAGTCCACATTCAGAAGAGTTCGTAAACAGAAAGTGGCGCACAGCGCACACAATCCAATTCGACGAGCGGAAGCACAGATGGCCTGGTACGGTATAGAGCAAGTGTAGAGAGACTCACTGACCTTGCTGTGTGTTGTGTGGGCGAGGACTGGGGATGTCCTCGCTCCACGAAGCTGGCGGCTCCAGGAGCTCCAGCAGCCCCAGGAGCTTGCTGCTTGGTTGGCGGTCGAGAGTGGCAAGCGGCCTAAGGGTTGAAGTGAGTGATGAAAGTGATGAAAGTGATGAAAGTCAATTGGTACGATTGGAAGATGATCAAAAGAAGTTGGGTTGTTTTTGAAAGTTGTTGTGTGAGGGGGGAGGTTTTCAGGCTAGCTTTTGTCGTCAAATTCAACAAAAGGGAATGTGGCCTTGGACGAGCGGGGGGAGTCTCGGCGACGTAAGAACAGAAGGAAACCCTAAAGTGCGGCTTGAGCGCAAGGCGTGGCTTCTATCTTGGGGATCACAGAATTAAATCCCGAATACGTCTCTTCCAGTGCAAAGCTGTGCACTTGATCAAGTTCCACACTGCAAGGTGAAGTGGGGTGTTTGAAGAGATACTCTCGTCGACATGCACAAAGACCTATCACACATGTCTTCACACACGCTGCTTAGGACACATGTAGGGAAACCAGCCATGAATCAACTTGTCAATGAAGGTCCTACTTGGATTAATCGTACGCATATCATCCAGAAGGGCCCGAGAAGCGAGGGTTTCCTCCAACTAATTATTGAGGGGTTGCAATAGGAGGGACTTCAACGCCTATTTCGAAAGACCCTACTCGATTATCATTATCGAACCTGGAGGAGCTCTTAGTCCCTCTGCAGGGGTCACATCAAACAGTAGGACGTTCAATGGATACGTCTAGAGTAATATTGTGGATAGAAACACCTAGACACCACACTGAGTGCACATTCGACGATCTAGTACCACCATACTGCCCTATTAAGCTAAGCTATTAAGAGCATATGTCGATCATTCGACAGTTCAATGGATCCTAGCTAGGCAAGCATTGAGGGAACTTGGCCACGACCGGAAATGGATTGTCTTGACGGAAGCTCTGCAATCGTAGTGTTGCTTGCATGTTCCATCACTGCATAACCCAGGGAGATAGTCTTGTACTACCTCCCTTGGTTATACTGACCGTGTACGTCGAATGTGTTCTTCGATACACAAAGTGGCCTGAAGACCTAAACCACAAGTAAGATGACAGAAGGGGACTCCTATCCTTGATACTTTGCAATGACTATCGCCAATTTGCATTCTTGGTGCGACGGGCAGCCAGCGAAATACAATTAAGGACGAATTTCGGTTTAGAGTTAAGTTAATATGGAGAACACTCAAACTAGAAGCTGAAAAGACACTAATCACTTGCGTAATGAAAGCTTCCTCAAGGTCCTGAACGTTCGGATGAAGCTGGCAATTCGGGGTTGAAAGCTAAAACTACTTGGAGACTTACTCCTCTCACCTACGCCTGCTTTCCAGTGATACGCCAGTAGAGAAATGAAATGGATACCGTTGCGCAAAACTATATGCTCTCGTTACATACTACTTAGGAAATTTTACTGAAATAAGATCTGAACAATGGGAAATGGAGCCATTAATTAGGGCAACTTAACTGGCCCAGTCAAGGCGCTGTCACGGGTAATCAAAATGACCGCCACAAACGCCTTCTGGCTTCTGGCTCAATCCACCGATTATCGCTGTTTGAGTCTCCGCGATTAACACTCTATGGTGCGAAATGGCGGTGCTTTGAGATTGACAAGGCAAGAATTGAAGTTGAACTATACAATAATTACACGTCAACAAGTTTACTCTACAGATGTCGCGAAGAAAAGTTAGTTTGTCATGTCGTTCAACTGACCAATCGGCGTTGTTCCATTTGACTTGCAAATCTGGGGTCCGACATCGCGACTCGGCCCGTACTCGAGATATTCCATGATTTTATTATCACCAGAACAACTAGAACTTCGACAGCGCACTACGTACAGGCAGCAGTCATGAGGGCCGGACTTCTGAATGGCAGCAGGGCTGCTACTAGAGCAAAGGTAAACACCTTGAGGATCGCGAAACTTGTTTTGACCATCAATTGACATCTGCAGAGTTGTTACTCTACCACTCTACTCAGACCTCGGGGTGCGCGAAGCCTGGCAACAGTGACCACTAAATCCTCCCATGATTATAACCCAGACATCGAATCCCGAACCCCTCCGTATCCAAAACTCTTGAAACGACTTCACGAAGTCCGGCGACTGTTAGGCTCTGCGAGACAGCTTACATTGGCTGAGAAGATCCTCTATTCTCATCTGGACAATCCCGAAGAATCGCTACTTTCCAACACCGATAATGGACTCAATATCAGAGGAAATGCAAATCTTAAGCTTAAGCCCGATAGAGTGGCTATGCAGGATGCATCTGCGCAGATGGCTCTGCTCCAATTCATGACTTGTAATCTTCCTTCGACAGCAGTTCCGGCCAGCATACACTGTGACCATATGATTGTTGGAGAGAGAGGTGCTGATGTTGATCTCCCCGAGTCAATTAAAGGGAACAAGGAGGTCTTTGATTTCCTTGAGTCGGCTGCGAAGAAATATGGCATTGAGTTTTGGCCACCCGGAGCTGGAATCATTCATCAAACCGTGCTGGAGAACTATGCGGCACCGGGCCTGATGATGCTCGGCACAGATAGTCACACTCCAAATGCAGGTGGATTAGGAGCCATTGCAATCGGAGTTGGTGGCGCTGATGCAGTTGACGCGCTTGTGGATGCTCCTTGGGAATTGAAAGCTCCTAAGGTTCTGGGTGTAAGGCTTGAAGGGCAACTGAGTGGTTGGTCGTCTCCAAAAGATGTCATTCTCCATCTCGCAGGGAAATTGACTGTTCGTGGCGGAACCGGTTTCATTATCGAGTATCATGGACCTGGAGTGGACTCCCTGAGCTGTACTGGGATGGCCACCATTTGCAACATGGGTGCAGAAGTCGGCGCTACAACATCCCTCTTCCCCTTCTCCGTCCGACACATCCCATATCTTGAATCAACCCACCGATCGTCCATTGCATTACAAGCTCAGACTATAGCCTCTACTCCATCTCTACAAAACCTACTTCGAGCCGACCAAGGTGCTCAATACGACGAGCTCATCACAATCGACCTCTCCACACTCGAGCCACATATCAATGGACCCTTCACTCCAGATCTATCAACCCCCGTTTCAAAGTTTGCGGAGGCAGTTAAGACAAACAATTGGCCCCAAACAGTGTCAGCTGGGCTGATTGGTAGCTGTACAAACAGCTCTTATCAAGATATGGCTCGCTCCGAAGACCTCGTCAAGCAAGCCTCTGCAGCAGGCCTCAGACCAGCGATCGACTTCTTCGTGACCCCTGGTAGCGAGCAAATCCGCGCCACTCTTGACCGTGACCAAACACTCTCTACATTCGAGGAGGCTGGCGGCATCGTCCTCGCAAATGCATGCGGACCGTGCATCGGGCAATGGAAGCGTACAGACGGTGTCTCCAAAGGCGACAACAACGCCATCTTCACATCCTACAACCGTAACTTCCGGGGCCGGAACGACGGCAATCCAGAAACCATGAACTTCCTCGCTAGCCCGGAAATCGTGACAGCAATGTCCTATGCCGGTAGCACAACCTTCAACCCCCTAACCGACAGCATAACCACACCCACAGGGACCCAATTCCGATTCTCTCCTCCAACAGGTGCAGAACTCCCACCTTCAGGCTTCGAAGTTGGCAATCCCGACTTCCTCCCCACATCAGGTGCCCCCTCCCCCTCAACTCCCGTAGTCGTCTCCCCAACCTCCGACCGCCTCGCCATCCTCGAGCCATTTGACCCTTTCCCAGACCACAATCTCACAGGTCTCCGTGTACTCTACAAAGTCCAAGGAAAGTGCACCACGGACACCATCTCAGCCGCTGGACCTTGGTTAAAGTACAAAGGCCATCTCCCGAACATCAGCGCCAACACTTTAATCGGAGCAGTCAACGCCGCAACTGGGGAAGTGAACGTAGCATATGATGTCGACGGATCTTCATCCAGCATCCCCGAATTAGCGCAGAAATGGAAAGACCAGGGTCTTGAGTGGCTCGTAGTAGCAGAGCACAACTACGGCGAAGGCTCCGCTCGTGAACACGCCGCCCTTCAGCCTCGCTATCTCGGCGGCCGTGTCATCCTAGCTAAGTCACTCGCACGTATTCATGAGACGAATCTTAAAAAGCAGGGTGTTGTACCATTGACATTCGAGAATGAGAAAGACTATGATCTCATGGACGCCTGCGACGAGGTCGAGACTGTGGGGTTATACGAGATGTTGAAGAGTGGTGGAGAGGGCAGCGTTAGTTTGAAGGTGAAGAAGAAGGATGGAACGGAGGTGGAGATTAAGACGAAGCATACTATGAGCAACGATCAATGTGGTTTCATCCTTGCGGGAAGTGCGCTGAACTTGCTTGCTAAGATGAAGAGGTCTTGAGTTTTTACATTTCTTTTCTGGCTAGCTAAATCTTGTGTCTTGGGGTTCGGAATGCGGCGTACTGTAAAGTATGAATATGGAGGATTAAAATAGAAGTGAAATAGAAATGTTATACTGATTCACGTCCTTATTTTACCAAATGGTACTGGAAACTGGAAGAAGCTGGTAATATCTGAAAGTCACCCCTCTTGAGATTATTCGGTCTCTATGAAGAGTTCCTACTTCTCAGCAAAGTAAAATATTTGCGAAGTTGGGATTGTTCTTATATGTCGCACTTTCGCGTAGGCAAAGCAAGTAGCTAATCTAGGGAATTATGAAATATTCTGCTAATACCTACTGCATTGCCCATTCGTTGACGCTTAATTACTATTTAAGTAAGGCCGAGTGTGTATATAAGCTACCTAGCAACGGTAGTACAATGAGTAATCTTACCTAGTTAGCTTAGAGTCTCATTGGATTATAACGAAGCTCAACCTCTTCTCTGCCACCATTCATTTAACGCATTTTTTGGTATACTGTTATTTTAGCAAGTTGGGTATCTACTCTAACAAAATGCGTAGCAAGCAAAGCCTCTATGTAATAAAAAAACCATAACTCCTATCCACTGGGTATCCCGTATTAGAACGCCACCATGCTCCTAAAATGAGCATCTCGTAAAACATCTTCACTCTTCTTCGGATTCTTCATCCTCCCACGCGTATGCCAGAGGTTGAACGTCTAGCTCTATTCGTGGAGTTGGTTCATCACCCCACAAGCTATCATCCCGTGCTAGGGGGTATTCACTCCCCATTATAGCCGCCATTTCTGCTTCCATGTCTAGCTCTAAGTCTGGCTCCGACTCACCCGTGGATGGCCTAGAGGTGGCAAGTTCATCATAATTGCTCGGAGTTGACTCGGAAACGTGGGCCTCATCACAGTCGAATAGAGACGACACGTCACCATCATCCAATATAGCTGGATGTTCAGCTGGATTTACGGGGTTTGCGTCGTCATCATTGATGGCAATAGATTCTCCTTGCGCCTCCTTGGATTTTGATATAGTATCATGATCTTGCGGCATCCACGACCGCTTAATACCCGGAAGTGCGACACGAACAGCATCTGTAGTAGATAGACTGATTCCCAGATTCTTTATTTTCTTGGGTCGCTTCATCGGCTGAATAGTATAGTGTTCACCACCAGGAGCAGGACGTTTGTGGCTCCCGCTCACAGCGGCTCTGTTGACATGATTCTGCGCCGGCTGAAGACTGGTATGATGTACACCACCAGGATCGGGGCGGTTGTGACTCACGCTCGCAACGGCGCTATTGCAACTATTTGACAACATGTTTCCGGCCTGATTGATAACGGTCTGCGGCACTGTGGGTAGGGTCAGAACACCCGGATCCGCGCCTCGAGTTCGAAATTTCGTTGCAGCAGGTTTCGGCTGAGAGCGGACAATTCTATCTCCCTGGTAACCCAGACTTGGATAGGAAATGGGAGCGTTGTTCATAGTCTCTGCAATTCCGTGTTGCGGGTACGGGCTAGAATAGGATATGGGGGTGTTATTCATGGTTTCTGTAGTTCCATATTGCGGATACGGGCTAGAATAGGATATGGGGATGTTATTCATGGTTTCTGTAGTTTCGTATTGCGGATACGGGCTAGAATAAACGGGCGAGGAAGGAGTTTGCTGTACCGGCTCGAAAGGATTAGTTACGGGGTTGGCAGACGAATGGGGTATTGGATGCGAGGGTGGAATGCTCAGTTGCCAGTAGCCGGCGCCAGGAGCGGGCTTCGGCCAGCATTCACGGTTAGGAGGCGGCATCGAAATGGCATCCGTGCTTTGCTGGGCAGTTGCTGGAAGTAGTGGCGACTGAAGTGGCATGCAGCTGATCTGGGGAG
Organism: Venustampulla echinocandica; assembly: GCF_003357145.1. Classification (NCBI taxonomy): domain Eukaryota; kingdom Fungi; phylum Ascomycota; class Leotiomycetes; order Helotiales; family Pleuroascaceae; genus Venustampulla; species Venustampulla echinocandica. The sequence continues at coordinate 2,745,427 of NW_022474207.1, forward strand.
GGTGTTGAAGGTGTTGAGAAGTTGTGGCGGATGCCGAGGCCTGGTGTGGGCTAGCTCCGCTCCCAATAACCCCTAATGGAGCATCTGGCAAGACTGTTTGCTCCGGCGTAGATAGTGACCTTGAGCTTGACTTTGAACGGTTGGGTGGCATCTTTTCCGCCTCATCATCTGATATGTATTGACGTAGATGCCGGGACTCGTTGGAATGGAGGCAGTTGGAACATTTGACGCGGTTCACCCATACTCCCTGGGGATTAGGGTTTCTTTGATCGGCTCTATAGTGATGCCAATCTCGGTTCACACCACGACATGGCCCATGGGGGGCAACTTTATCTGGGAGGAGACACAGCCAAAATGGGTTGGTGACATAGTCCCCGAACTTGTACGCCCTGCCCCTCTGCACTTGGAGGCCTGCAGGAATAGTCAGCTCCCGTGTAGGTGGGGTACTCTGGGCTATTTCTTGGTAGGTGCTCGAGTCATTTCTGATGTTGTGGCATTCTTTATTCAGGCGTTTGTTGTCCAACTCGTAACGCTCGATCACTTGAGCCTGCTGGTCGAGTTTCTTTTCCAAGGCTTTGTAACTACGTAATGCGTCGCTGGCGCGTTCCAGGTCCTTGAACGCTTTCTCGCACCTCTTCAAGAGATTTCGTTGCCCCATAGCTGATACGAGACACTTATCTGAACTACTCATCGTAGCCCTATCCTTGCTACGCAGCTTTGTGTGTTCGTTGTCGAGGGTAGCTAGAATCTCGAGAATAGACTCCTGCTCCCTCTTATTAGGCCCAAGGGAACGAGACAATCGCGTGCCTTCTGATGCTGAGTTAGCAATTGACCTTCGCAAACCTAGCATAGACGACTTACTCTTTGATTCCTCGAGCTTCTCCATGATCAAGAAAAGTAGCTGCGTTCGGTATTGGTCATCAGCCTTCCAGCGGGTAAATAGTTGGTCGAAGATCGTGCGGAGCTGGGCGGGAATTTGAGGTTGCTGAGCACCAGTATCGTTCAACAGGGCTTGCAAGTCTATTATTGCGCCTAGGGTGTTGAGTTGCAATAGGGGCTCAGATACCGCAACGCATATAGCTAAGGGAAGCGGGAGATTGGTGATTAGAGCTTGAGGTTCGGGGATTGAGCCGTCAACAATCGAAATTCTAGGTTCTCGCGAGTTGATTTCGTGAGTTTCGAGTGGTGGGTAACCCCTTTCGCTATCAACTTCGGCTGGGTGCACGTGATTCAACGGAAAGAGGCCTGAAGGAATTCCAAACTCTAGCGTCTTTTTTATCCCCATCTTCTTCTTAGGTCTTCCAACTCCACCACTAGCTTCCATTGCTGGTAGAAACATAGATTGCAATTTTCTTGGGGGATCTCTTTCAATGGAGGGTAGAGGTATGTCAGATAGTGCATCCCCTATTTGCGGTTGAGCCAAGGTAGTGGGTCTTCCAATGGACTGCGAGTTGTGAGTCTCATCCACCACGGGACGCTCAATGCAGTTTGCTGCAGGATTACTAACTTCGAGGCCCGCACAGTAATGTTTTTCTGAGGATAACGGTACGTTGGATTCCACGCTCCATACTTGCCGATTGGGAGCCTGACCCCTGGGAAGCTCTTCAGTCCGGATACGTAGCTGGATATCTTCCCTTGACGAATTGGCACTCCACACTGTACTCTGATGAGACCCGGAAATCCTCATCCTGTGGCTATTATCGCTCTGGCATTGGCATGATGCCGACCAGGTCGTTGCTGGCGACTCTCTTGTCTGATCAATAGCTTTAGCTCCGCTGCTGGTCAGGGCCGAAAAACGTACCGATGCCTCCGCTTCTATAGAGGGCGAGTAATGTGGCAAAGCATCAGAAGACACCTTCCCCGTGAGTCCTGGTATCTCTTCAGGGGTTTCTGACGACTGATAATCATTCTGAGATAGAAGATACGTTAATGAAGCCTCCCTCAGGGCGCCCGTATCTGTACCACACGGGCCCGAGGGCTGAGTGGCGTTGGAATCCTCGGCACCAAGGCCAGAGCGATCACTGGGTGGTAGTGTAAGCCCATGATCTACAATATCTTGGACTGGAGAGGACGCAGCAGAAGCATAATTACCTTCTCCTTGTGGTCCGACGCCCATGATGTCCATGAGCCAAGCCCAGCTTTGCGCGAGCTCCTCACTGTGCTCCTCAATGTGCGCCATCATCACATATCTCCAAACAACCTGCCTTTGGATGGGACAAAGGGTGGCCTTGGCACAGGGTTGATATACCTTGTAGTAAGTCCCCTTGAAAGGCGCCGTGCAGTGTGTGGAGGAAGCTATCTCGATACTCTCTCTTAAAAGTGCAGAGGTATATTGCTGACAGGCAGCAGGATGCAACGATCACTGGGATTTGAAGTGGAGTGTGAATCCAGTCTTGCCTGCTGTCTTCTTGCTTTCTTCTTATTCTCTTGTTCTTCTTTTGAGGATGGGTGCTCGCGCGATGGGAGACACTCTCTATATCAAAGGGATCGCGACGATGCCTTGTATGTTGGTTGAAGACGAAGATTTATTATTACTCTCTACGAAGTACGAAGTCCGCGATCGATTCGATGTCTGGTACGAAGTCCGCCGTAGTCCTAAAAGCGTATAGCTTCAACAGGGCGGTGATGGCAGCGGGAATGCCCGTGCCCCTATTACTCCCTGTGTGATTGGTGGAGAGGCGAACGCGCTTTCAACGTCACAGATGTTCTGCCAGGAAACCTCTCTGGTGTGTGCTGAATACTTCATATATCCAATTCCAAACAAACTCTCCATTTTCCGGATGCAACTCGCCCGTGCTTGCAAGTGCTTAATGGTTCTTGCGACTAGCAAGTGATTCTCGTACCATGTCTGTAATCCTATGTACAGGTGAGTTATAGCTGCGACGCTCAGAGCGACGTTCCGTCCTACTGAAGTACAACCCCTCCCTCAACCTCTCCTCCGGCGTCAACCTTCCCACTGCCCAGCACAAGGCGCGAGCCGTTGTAGCTCCTGTCAAGATGTCCTACCTGGGTGTTGATGAGGCTGACAAGAGATATTGTGTTATGGCTACAGCCGGATACGACCACACTATTCGGTATGTCACCGTCCTGACTAAATTCCATGGCCTGTTGGTTTTCGTCGCGAGTTTGACTAACCCACCGCTCGGTTTAGGTTCTGGGAGGCCCTCTCTGGAATATGCTCGAGGACCATCCAGCACTCTGAATCTCAAGTCAATCGACTCTGCATTTCGCCTGATAAGCGCTTCCTCGCCGCTGCAGGCCACCATAACATCAAGCTCTACGATATCAAGTCAACAAACCCGAACCCGATTCTCACCTTCGAGGGCCACACGAACAACATCACCGGTGTTGCTTTTCATTGCGAGGGCAAGTGGATGGTAACGAGTTCGGAAGACGGAACGGTCAAGATATGGGAGACCCGGAGCGGAACCGTCCAGCGAAGCTACGTCCATGGCCAAGCCGTTAACGACGTGGTCATCCATCCAAACCAGGGAGAGATTATCAGCTGCGATCGCGGAGGCAGTGTTAGAGTCTGGGATCTCGCTGAGAACAATTGCTCCCACCAGCTCATTCCTGAGGAGGATCAGCCTGTTTCGAGCGTCACGGTTGCTAGCGATGGATCTACTCTCTGTGCTAGCACCAACTCTGTAAGCTGCCACCCTAAGACCTTCGGCTTGGCCCCACTAACCAGCGTGAAGGGAAATGTCTACGTCTGGCATCTTCTTCAGTTCCATGAAAAGACTCAGCTTATTCCAATCACTCACTTCAAGGCCCACAATTCCTACATCACCCGCGTTCTTCTATCTCCTGATGTCAAGCATCTAGCAACCTGCAGCGCTGACTGCACCGCTAAGATTTGGGAAGTCAAGGACCTCGAGTCCATGATCCCCAAACCAGGCCAACCACAGGATGCTCAGGTCGCCGAAAAGCCTTTCAAATTGGAGAGCACTTTGACTGGCCACCAACGCTGGGTATGGGACTGCGCCTTCAGTGCCGATTCCGCATACCTTGTCACAGCTTGTTCTGACCACTATGCGAGATTGTGGGAGCTCCACAGTCAGCAGATCATCAGGCAGTACAATGGCCACCACAGGGGACTCGTCTGTGTTGCTCTTAATGACTACTCCGAGGCACGCTAAATCTCCGGTTCATATCGTTGAATTACTGCTCACAAGGTTGAAACGAGGCGATGGTTTTCGGTCTGCCACTGGTGTTCATGGCGTTGGAATGGGTGGTAGCATAGCATGGCGTTTGTAGCTGGATTAATACCCGCTAGATCGATACTTTGAATGCCCGGATTGGCAAGGATTTTTATCTCGTCTCGTGCATGACCAATTGCATATCAACCGCTCATGCCTCCCGTGATTCTTGGAAACCCCATTCCTTCGTACCTAGCAGAACCCCATGCTTAAACAGCTTGTCACACCAAGTGAGCCCTCCTGGCTACTTCTCTGACTGTGATATTAATCTAGGTACTCAGATTCGATGAGGGTCTCGATCTTACTTATAGTAGCCTCCACCTGCCACGCCTATCACAAATCTGCCCCAGATGATATAGTTTCTGATACTATAAACCGAATACGAGTGCTACTCAACCTTACGCTCTCTATTACCACCTTCCAAGTATATTATAAAGCCTCATATAATTTCCCTTGGTCCTTTTGGCCTCTCCCAATGTTTGATGATGCTAAAGGTACCACCATATTCATCGAGGATAGTCATGAAGAACTACAATCCAGCCTTCTAATTAGCAGATATGATATTCTCTTCACAATGGGTCATCCTAGGGGTTGTACTTTTGGGGTGCAATTTCTATTATCTATAGTAGTAGGTGTTCTGTACAAGCCCATAACTAACTTGACATTTGTAAAACAAAAGTAGTTTTATCCCATTACTTCCAATCAATAAATGCCTGACGAGCATTTTTCATACACATTTTGTAAAGTTGCTTATCGACAAAAAGTCTCTTCTATCTTGAGACTCTGGTATCAATACCCCAACAACGCCATTCCAATGCCCGGGCTTGCCATAAACGCTACATTCTTCATTCAAAGTTCGTTATATGCATTACCACCCATCGCCCCAACCATCGTCGACACCGGTATCTTTCGGTGCCGTATCTATCTTCTTTGCAACCACAGGCTTCGCCACTGCAGGAACCTTTTTGGCTCCTGATCCGCCTACGCCCCCTGTGGATACGGCCCTCGTAGCAGGTGCTAGTCTTCCATTCGTTGGTTTACTCAAGCCCTTGGGTAGCGGTTTTGCTCCGGGCTTCTTTTGAGCTTGTGCTGCTAGCCATCCAGCGAAATCGGGTTCTCCATCATCCCCAAAGGGATCTGCAGCGGAAGGTGCAGCTTTAGTGCTTGGCTTGGGGGCTTCAGATGGAGCATCAAAAAAGGATTCCTCCTCCATATCGCCCCATGCGTCATCAACATCCTCTTCAGCATTTGAGTCTTCAAAGTAGTCATTGGCATTGGACGATGCAGTGGTTAACGGTGGTGAGGTAACAGCTTGCCGGTGCAAAGGTGAAGCGGAGGCTGTGATCGAACCTGGGTCTGGACGTCGCGATTCTAGCGGGGAAGGCATGGAGCTGGAGCGTGGAGTGGAAGCCGGCGCATTATTAGGTTTGGATTGCATCTCTCCAGCTGCGGAGGTGACTTTGTTTGTAAACGATGAAATGGCCCAACCAGTCCACGAAGCTGCCTCGTTTGGCTGAGGCGTACTCATACGAGGCGCCGATGCCGTCGACGGATCAACTGCGCTTGCAGGTGGCAGTGCTGTATCAGGCATCGACGAAGCAAACTTTCGAATGCGCTGGAGGAATAGATCCATTGTTTTGTTGGCTTGATCCCGAACAAGCTTTTCTTTGTCCACCAAGCAAGGACAAAGGCTCGGAAGGACCCTATTTGCAATGTCATCTTCGCTAAAGCAGTCCGAAGTTGCAGCTAATGCCATTAGAGCGGCATTTCGTGCATGAACAAATGGATCGCGTAGTGAGCGGGTGAAGGCGGCAATTAAGACCTTGGACCTATTACCCACTCCCATATTTCTCGCAATTTTCCCTAGGCAAATTGTTGTGTTCGTACGGATACCAGGTTGCTCATCATTGGAAGTTTTAGCTAAATATTTCAAGAGTTCTCCGTTAATAGTCCGCTCTGAAAGCTTTCCGATAATGGTCAAGACTGCTTTGACAGTCTGTTCTCGAACCACTGGAGCAACATCGGTAAATCCCGTAACCTGTCACTTGGTTAATCGCGTGAAATAGCGCCGTGGATATATACATACCATTTGAGGAAATATTTTGTCATTGACAAGCCTCTGTGACAATCGGTCGATGATTAATGGCAAGTTATCAAGCAAGCAGACTCTGATAGCTCTATCTGGACTTGCAAAGAGTCGAACGACTGCTGGTGTAACTTTGGTATCAAACTCGTCATCTCTGAGCTTTTTGCTGATTTTCATCACTACACTAAAGACTTTTGGTCCGCCACCACCAAACTCTACGGATTTAAGCAGCTCCGGAAGAATCTTCATTTTGAAATAGTCTTCTGGAAAGTCATCGGATAGTCGATCCAAATCACTGTAATGTTAGCACAACTACTGGCCTACGAGACAAGGACCGCTCACTTCAAGAACTCTTCCCGTTCCTCCTCGGTTTTCATTCCAAGATTGTCGACACTCTCTGTAAGTTTGATAAGGGGTGTTGAAAAGAACCCTCCATTCCGTCGGCCTTGTTCAAGGAAATTGGCCACGGTAGCTCTGGCTTTCGGGTTGGAGTTGACCAATCGCCTATAACTTGCATGCATGGTTTGGGGGATATTCTTGGTTTGCCCAGCCTGGTCCGCTCCTAGAAACTCCCCATTGAAGACCTCGAATATAAGCGTTCCAAAGTTGTAAGCATCGACTGCAGGCAGAGGATTACGTTTAATAGCATCCCAGCCAGATTTTGCCAATTCTGGCGGGGTATATCGTCCAGCGTCCGGAACGAGACTCCCATAGTTCTTCAAATTATCAGCATTTTCTCAACCCCAATGGAATCCAGACATACATATATTATCGCATCGTCGTCTTTCATACTACTCAATACCTCAAATCCGCCAACCTTCCACTCTCCACTTAGGCTTGTATATAGAGACCCAACTCGAAGCGCGCCATGGACCGAAGAGGCTTCATCGTTGATAAATTTGATTGTTTGCTAAAAACCATGCCGTCAGCCATTGCGCAGGGTACTAATGCTTTTGAAGTAGACTTACTGCAACAGAAAAAAGTCCCCATTTTAATGTCTCGGAGCTCATACTTTTTCGCTTTATATTCCATCTAAGTGGGAAAACCCGCTCCGTGGCGATGTATATGTAGGATTCGGTCTGTCCAGCACGCGTCAATCTTTATATATTCGAGTATATTCGTGCTGCCCACCTCCACTGTATCCAACACCTTGATCACACCCGGATGTCTCAAGGTCCGCAGCTTCTTGACCGCATTTCTAGCCATAGGAAGGCGTGGTTTGTTGGCGGAAACATCGAAAGAAAAAATACTACAGCTGCTTCCATCTTCCTATACCAATCATCAGCAGGTGTGCACGAACGTAAGAAGTGTCATCATTACGCGCTTGATTCCAGCATAGAGAGTCCATATACTTGTATCCACGTCCACTTGATCGCCGAATGTGTATGGAAATGGGGGGCCTTTCGATATTGCTGAGGCCACAGCGGACTTGAAGAACTCCATCGGGGATGCGAAAGAAAGGAATATGGAACAATGTTCAGAGCTGTTGTTTCTCTAAAGCCTTTTGACTCCTGTTGATCGCTGTCCTTATCGCCCGCCATAGCGTCCCTCTCTGGCGCTTCTTAGCGGCCGCCGCGTCGACTAGGGTGGGAACGCTAGGCCCTACGCTGCTTCAAGACCTCAACTTCTCATGGTCCAGACGCGTCTTTGATACTGATACGACCTCCAGACGACGCAACTTTCTGTCGCTGCAGAAATCTCCATTCCTCCTAAGAGCCAAGAAACACCTTCTTCGATATATGGCGAATCCTTAGGCTTCATACAACAAGGGATTCGGTGTCTTCACCTTCTCTAGCTGCAGCTATCGGGCTGCCGCCACCAAAGCAATTCATGGACCGTCAAGGTAATTCCAATGAAGCCTCGAACAAGCGCAACTCAATGGTGCGTGATACTTTATTCTATCGTCGTATTTTGGGGTCAATGATGAACATCTGGTAAAAGGTCCGACTGCTTCAAGGCGTTGGCTGGTTTTGGTCGAAGCTTCTGAACTGTTGTCACGCCAAGGAAGCTATTTCTGGCGGATCTCCTTCGCATCACTTGTAATCCCATGAAATAAGGCAAGACTGTCCTCATATGAGATACTATGAGCAACAGTGATTCAATTGGGATATATTATGCCACACGGCAGTTCTGCTATCAGGAGTTGCGCGTCTCCTCTCTCCAGGACGTGCTACCAAAGGCTGCAGAGCAAAACTTCGTGTATTTTGCAACTTGATACGAGGATGTGAATGAAGGAGATCTCAGGGACCTAGCTGAGACGTCACTTGAGTTTTGGGCCAAGATACGAAGCCGCTTAGGCTTGCAGGCTGATGACTCAATGGAAACTGAAAAGACCTGAGACCCGTTTTCATTCCTTTTCCAGTGCATCAAACTAGGATGCCTGTTATATACTAACAAATATGCAGAAAGCAAGGGGGTTTGATGCGATGCACCGCTCAAGCTCTGTTAATTCAAAGTCCTCCTCAACCAGAGGCAGTAGGTGCCATGTCTGTGACGAGGAAGAAATCAAGATAACAAAACCATTCGTTCGATGCTTAAGTTGCAAAGCTGCATGGCATCTGTTTTGTCACACTCCTAAAATTCCACAACACACGTACGTCCACTCACAACCTCCCATTATTTCCATCTTATGGGAAATGGCGAGGGCGGGGGCTCTCTCTGCTATCACAGGTGCAGGGTGCGATTGCGTATCGCTCACTGACAAGTTGTTAGGCTGAACTTCACCTGTAATAAATGCACCAAGAGGAAAGGTGCCGCATCAACCTCATCCTCAGCCACCCCACGTGTATCCCCTGATACAGTGATTGACCGGCGATACCATGTCGCGAGGCCCTCGGTGGCAAAGAAGACGGCAACCGTACGCAGGCCGATCAAAAAGAACAAGATATATCATATTAGTTCGGAAGACGGGAAATTATTAAATAACACAAAGCGCAAACGCTCTTCCCCAGACCCGAACGTTTCCAATTCTAGCAACCACCTGGTAACTTCGACCCAGCCAAACTTACCACGAAGTATTCGAGATGTGGAGATGCGCGACACATTGCCTGACAAGATCACCTCAAAGCCACCTCGGCAGGCAATGGAGGTGTTTGATCCACTAGCATCAGCTGCAAACTCCACAAGGCTGTCAAATAAGGATACCCCTATAACATTTCAGTCCTCTCACCGAGTTGCAATTCCCCCAATTTCAAATAAGAATTTGGCAACAGCAAAGAAGACTGCGTTACCGTAAGAAGCTCAATGAATTTTATTTGCAGGATGCTGACTCGGCGCCAGTCCCGATCTGCTTCGGATGATGAACCCTGAGAGTACCATTGATGAATCACCCGAATATGAGCCCCCACCACCCAAACCTCTTAGCCCTGTTATGAACCCCTGGGCTTCGGAAAACCATATCAGAATTGTGAGGACCAACGTCACGCATAACCCGTTTACTACCGGCGGCCTCCCCGCTATGCTTAACCAACCTTTGGCTAATGCTAGAGGCTATAAATCGCCGTATGTTAGCATAGACACTGAGAAGGATGCTACACCGCCAAGCGTTGGTGTTCACGAAAACACCCCAACGCTTGATGCTACAGAAGACCAGCACACTGATGAATATATTCCCGATATGCAACCACTTGCTATCACTGAAACCTTGAATGAACAGGCGCCTCCAAAACGACACAGCGACCAATCAACCCTTATGCCGCAACCAGCAATAACGATAACTCCCGGCGCCAATTCTAGGGCTATGGAGTCTTTGCCTAATACTAAAATAAGTCCAAACGTATCAGACAGTGCAACTACTCAAACATCAAAAGTTAATTCGCCGTCTATACTCGTCAGCAGCACAGATAATCGGGTCGCTGAGCCAGTTCCACATCCAATGTCCCTCGAAGCCAAACGCCTCGCCAGAGCTCGGGATTTTGATTCTTCAGAGCTGGACTCCTGGTTAAATAAACAGCAGCCTAAGACGGACTATCCACGGTCGCCAAAGGAGCTGCTGGCGTCCCAAATATGGGGCAACATCGACCCACGAGTCGTCTGGTCAGAGGAGCGCTCCCCTGAATGGCTGGCCGCCAAAAGAGCAGAGATCGAAGCTCGACCTAAGCGGAAGGCCAACTTCGGAAAGCTTCTCACGGAGCAGATCAAGGACGATCGGAGGGCTAAAGGCTGGAGCGTGCATCAGGAAAAAGAGATCGTTAACGATGATCAGACAGTAGAAATGAATAAGAGATTAGAGGAGCTGACTGGTATTAAGGTAATTGGGGCGGTTCCAGAACTGGGAATTAGAAATGGTCACCTTTTTATGGTAGAGGCTACCGGAAACGACTAACACAACTTCTATTGGTGGTTCTGGCGTACCCGTCGGCCATGCTCGAGTGTCACCACTTGCAATATTAAAAATATAGGAAAAATAAGGCCCGTGCAGCTATAGAGTGAAGGAGAGTTTCGCTGATAAATAGACGGGCAGGCGTGAAAGAAAAACAGCCTGCTGGGGATGTTACCGGCGGAACGATATTTTGTGGCCGGGTGAAATTGGCAGAGCGGTCCGCCACCAGCATCGCGGAAAAGCATTTTGTGCTTTAGTCTCACTTCACACCATTAAGATAGGAGCCCGAGATCAAGGTAGCTATAGATCTTGCGACGATCCGGCAATCCAGAATGCCTGTTCTGTTCTATTGGGACTCAATAAATCTTGGTATGCAGTGTTTCATATACATACATGAAGTTGAGGGAGGTGTAACTCTGTGGGAGGATAGGTAAGAAAGCTGCCGTCGCCTGCATGCAGCGACTCGACGGGTTCTTGCTTCGGCAAGGAAATGGGGATCTGGATGGATCTGCAAGATACTGCACGCCAACTATGCTCCGTGTTTGGATGCATATTTCCCTAGCACCTTATATTTGGCGGGCCGTTGCGGTTGACTGTAACCATCGGCCCTTACGAGTACCTTGGTAATGGGCAATCACCTCTCGGCAGAACGTGTCTGCTGAAGATATCTGCGTCACATCCAAGTGCAAAATTAACAGATAGCTGTTAATCGTACCAGCTATCAGCTACCTCAGAAGAATACGCTCTGTTTTGGTCACTTGCGGGCGAAGTTCCGTAGACTGGGCAGTTGCACTCTGCGGATAGACCATAATCAACGAGATGCTTTTGGTCTGAATGCGAGTAGCATAGCGTCCATTGGATGAGGTCGAGGCCCAGAATTAATGATATCAAACGATCAGTTCTAGCACCACTGCATCCGCTTTCTAATCTGTGCGACACGCTTCTTGACAGGAAGAGCTGTGGTGAAAAAATCATTATGGGTGCAACAAACGGTGAGTTATGTATGGAGCTGTAACATCGCGCTGGATCTCTGCTGCTGGCTCCCAGTGTCTAACCCAATGTTCGTCTCAATCGAAGGAGCAACGGGGGTGCGCTTGCCCGCTCTCCTCATGCCCCTCGTTTGTCTATAACTTCATCAAATTCTATTCTACCTGTGTAGTTTCACGCCTTCTTCTCCTTCGTGCATCTCATTCCCCACACTCTTTTCTACTCTTCGACTTGTTCTGATTCGTTCCTTTCTACCCGGGGCCTACGTCTAGAGCCCTTAACTCATCTTCACCATGGTGTTCCTAGTTGCAAAGAGCAGCAGAAACAGATTCAGTCCACGCAACCCATTCACTGGTGCTGTCTACCTCACAATCTTCTGTATTATGTTTGTCTTGTACATGATCTATCCTTCAAACTTGATAACTCAACGTGTTGAGTCGTTACATCTGCACGTCAACCATGCCGGCAACATATCCCAGCGGCCATCACTCGACTGTTTCCTCGATCAGAATCGTCTCCAATCCTTGCAGCAGCTTTACAAACTGGGAGATAATATCGAGTACGCCCGCCGATACGTCCGTTTTCATCGCCAGAATATCCCGCGGACAGTGGTCACAATAATCAACAATGAGCTGTTCCCTAAGGGATTCGATGAGGTCGATATCCGTAATCCTCCGCCTGCCACAATATGTCTGCAGCCGCTCGACGTGCTTGTCCCACAGTCTCGCGGCCCACACAGCGTCGATGCATCGGATCTCCTTTTCGGCATCTCAACGACATACAAACGGTTGATGGACCCGAAGGCGAGCCCGGTCAAGCAGTGGGCGCACTGGTTGACTGATGGGCAGGAGAAGTCTAATGGCGCTGGGCTGATTCTCCGTCTTGTGGATGCATCTACCGAGGAAATTGAGGAGGTTAAAGATAACATGAAGTCGATAGGCATCGATATCAAAGTTTCCGCAGCAGACAGCTCCGTCGAGATGGCAAAACGATATCTTGCCCTTTTGCCAGCCCTATATAACGAAACCTCGCGGAGACACCGCAGATATCTTGCTATGTGTGACGACGATACCTTCTTTCCTTCCATGGGCTCTCTCCTCGAACGACTCTCGGAGTTCGATCACACGAGCGACCTGTACCTGGGCACGCTCTCTGAAGATGTAAACAATATACAGCGCCATGGATCTCAGGCGTTTGGCGGTGCGGGTGTTTTCTTCTCTGTGCCTCTCGCGGCAAAGGTTGCCGATGCTTACGAAAACTGCAGTACCGCAGAAAAGATCAAGCAGGCAAACACCGGATGGGGCCCTCAAGGGGATATTTTGCTTAGGCAATGCATCTATGAACATACCGAGGCGACTCTCACCCTGATCCGGGATCTCCACCAGCTGGATATTATGGGTGATCCAGCGGGGTTCTATGAGGCTGGCCTCGCCCCGCTATCACTACATCACTTCAAAGGAGGGATGTGGCATGAAGCCCATCCATTAGAAGGAGCACAGATCATCCATACATGCGGCGAAGCTTGCTTCTTGCAGCGGTTTCAAACGAGCGACAACTTTATTGTCTCCAACGGCTTCTCAGTAGCATATTACCCGAAAGGCATCGATTTCAATCTTCACCAAGTCGAAAGAACGTTTACTGCTGCTCCACAGGACTATGGGTGGAATCTGGACTTTATGATGGGGCCGCAAAGGATGAGCCTGGTTCGCACAGGTCGAAAAGTTGCGTGGGAGCTGAAAGAGTCGGAAATACTGGATGATAGGGCCGTACGACAAACCTACATTCGAATGGCAGATGATCAACGATGGACGTACGGGGCAGAGGGGAACAAGATGTTTGAGAAAGATGGGGTTTTAGAGTTGATCTGGATCTCGTCTTGAAATCGAACTTTCATCGATGTCGAATGTCAGTCAGGTTATGCCTACTGATGATTAAAGTGGGGTTCTAGCATGAACACGATATCATTATAGCTTTAACGATCTCGCATAGATGTTATATATTAGCACCTGAAGAGGCAGACACTGCGGCCATTCTTTTGCTTGCAGCTGTATAAGCCTAAAAAGCACCTAAAATAACGATGCTATTATTTGCACATGAGTTAGAATGAAAATGTGGCTTTTGAACAGTAGGAGATCGTACTATTGAATACCCTTGGTATGTATTTCTACGGAAGGGATTGTAGTTCTCTATAGTTGCTCTATAGGAGGTAAGTTCAGCTAGTACTCCGTAGCGAGTTCTATAATTAAGGGGGGTTGGTGGGTGTCTGTATTAATCTATAGCTCGAGCGGGAAGCGAAGTAAGATAATATTCACTCTGGTCACTGTGGCAGAATCTAACGACACCCCTTCCCCACCTCACCGAGGGCCTCATGTAAATAATATGCCACTCTGCCAAGGCAATGAAGTCATTGTAACCTTTCGCATGAGTGCACCCTACGAAGCAGGAAAGACGCTCTCCATCTGGAATGAAACGCGATGGCAAGGTAAAGATAAACCCTTCTGTCAAAAACCTGGGTGATATCGGCTGAATGCTAACAACGCACGCCAGCAACAACATCCTCTTCCTGCCTTTTCGTAAGACCAATAGCCTCGCGTTGTCAGCCGCGATCAAGCAATACATCTCCAGCAAATATGAGCAACACCCAGATATGTTCAGGCAGGACCTGGAGGTCATCGATGCGTTACGGACAGACGCTATAAACGTGCGAGAACCCCACATCAGCGGGATCAAGAAGATAGCAGCGTATGCGGGACAACTTGCGTGGATGGGAGGAAAGTTCCCTATAGACGTATAGTTCTCCTGATCCGGTTGGGAAACCCGAAATAGACTAATGAAGTACTGGCAGATTGGAGTGGATTTTAACTGGTACCCAGCCCTGGGTTACAACACCGAACGCCCCATCTCCCAAAACAACCTCAAATTCGAATTAGCCAACGTCCTCTACAATCTCGCGGCCCTCTACTCCCAATTGGCCACCGCCTCAAATCGCAGCTCTACAGATGGCTTACGAGCAGCATGTAACTATTTCTGCCTCGCCGCCGGAGTCCTCTCCCATATCAAGGCGGAAGTGATTCCAGAGTTACGGACGGCTCCGCCTGAAGACATGGACGATGCTACCCTCGAATCCCTCGAGCATCTAATGCTGGCGCAAGCTCAAGAATGTTTCTGGCAGAAAGCAGTCATGGACGGATACAAAGATGCGTCGATAGCAAAATTGGCTGCCAAGGTCTCGGACTTTTATGGTGCGGCGGGCGATTGGGGGGTTAAGAGTGATGCCATTAGCTCAGAATGGATACACCATATGACTGCGAAACACCACCATTTTGCTGCAGCAGCCCAGTATCGACAAGCTTGTGATTGTCTAGAAAAGAGGAAATATGGGGAGGAGGTTGCCAGGTTACGTGATAGTATTACTTGTGTCAATGAAGCCTTGAAAGAAGCCAGATATCTGAACAAAGTGGTTTTGGGTGATTTAAATGGATTGAGGAATAAGGTAACGGAGGACTTGAAGAGGGCAGAAAAAGACAACGATCTAATTTATCTAAGTGAGTTCACCGTCTACTCACACATGTCTTTACTGACGCCCCAGATCCCGTACCACCCAAATCCGAGCTCAAGACCCTGGAACGTGCCAAAATGGCTGCTGCGAAGGTTCCAAAAGAGATATCCGAACCATCTGCCTTCATCGGAGATAACAAAGAATTTGGCCCTGCGGTATTTTCTAAGTTGGTACCTTATGCTGTCCATGTCGCGGCTAGCATATACGAAGAAAGGCGAGATCGTCTCGTCAACTCAAATATTATTGATGAATTAGAGATCTTGACCACCAAAATCCATGATACTCTACGATCGCTAAACCTTCCGGGTTCACTTCAAGCGCTGGAGAAGCCTCTAGGGCTACCACCAACACTCACGTCTCATGCTGAGGAGATTAGACAAGCAGATGCTCTGACAAGGCTCCATCGTTCATTCTCAGATACAGCAAAGTTAAAAGCTTCGGACGACGCTATCTTCGCTGAAGGCAAAGAACTTCTGCAAGCGGAAGCAGCAGAGGACGAGAGATTACGTATGAAATATGGCACAGATAGATGGAACCGGCTAGATTCCCGTTCCGCAGCCGCACAATTATACGCCCAAGTTGAAGAAATTGATGGGTATCTTAGGAGTGCAGCAAATAGCGACCAACTGGTCCTTACAAAATTCCACGAATGCGAAGAAATTCTACGAATCCTCTCAAGCTCCGACCGAGACATTGGCAACTCCGTTCCTAGCAGTCGACGAGTAGCCATCCCTCCAAGACTCGAGGTCGAGGTATCACGATTACGAAATAGTCTCAATGAAGTCTCACGCCTAGAATCTCGCCGCCGGCGTAAAATCGAAGCCCTGCGTGAAAAATCTAAGAAGGACGATATCAACACTAGCATTCTCGCCGAAGCTGCACGCCTTGAGCGCGAACATCCTAACCAAACCATTGTCCCAGCTCATTTTGAACATTTCTTCGAGCAGCATCTTGCCAAGTACGATTCCGATATTACAGCGTTGAAATCAGAGGCTGAGGAACAAGACCGATTGACAAGTCAACTAGAACATGCGAATGCCAATTTTGTGGCGGCGAGGAAAGGCGATACCAGTTCCAGGGAAAGAGAGCAGGCTCTGCAGAAATTGGAGAATGGATATTTCAAGTATAAGGAGATTGTGAGTAATTTGGAGGTGGGCAGGAAATTCTACAATGATCTTGCAAAGATCGTTCAAAGGTTTACAGATGGCTGTAAGGCATTTGTTTATGAGAGAAGGGAAGAGGCGTTAAGGGTAGAAAGCGAACTCTCGCTCCCACCTCTCTCCGCTCTCTCCCTCCACCATCAACAACCCCCGCCACCAGCCAACGAAACTTTTGCCCCAAGTCCTCGGACATACAGTACACCATCCTCGATCTCCGCCTCCTCCTCCACTGTTCACAACAATAACAGCAATGATATCCCCGCCCCAGTCCCAACGCGTGCCAATATACAAAGCCCTCCTATCGTACCTAGTACCTGGGCGCCCGAAATGGGGATTAAATTCGGTGTACCAGCACCTTCTCCGCCAGGGCAAGCGCAAGGGTACCAAGGGCAGACGCAGAACAATACGTGGGATCCGAACCGAGGATTTAAATTTAGCTGAGCTGTCATCCGCATGCAAACAACGTTATTACCAGGTAGTATCATGGACGGCATCGGTATAGATATAGATAGGCATATTAAATTACGACTAAGATATCCATAACTCCTAATCGATTGCAGAAATTGAAACCCCTTGATATTCTTCGTCTCTTGCCTCCCCGTTTTGTGATGACTAAATTATTAATTGAAGACTTAACAATGATGGGAATGCTTGGCGCTCGCCCGCCTTTTCTGATTCATTAGGACTAGAACTGAAAGAGGTATAAGCTATCGAAGGCATCTCCTAGAAAAGTTTCGTTGCTAGAACACATCTTCTATTTCTAAACCGTTATAAAAAGAAATTAAACAAAAGATGAATAAAACTATAAGTTAAAACTTACGCCCTTTTAACGCCCCTAGGTAAGCTTTCGACAATAGAGTACGAAGATGGAATTGTTAAGAACGTGGCTGTAAAAAGGGATTGCTAGCCGTGGTGGATTCTAATTCTGATGTTGATGGGGAAATGGTCTATTCCGTAGGTAATGAGTATTTTATCTGAGGAAAGGTCCCATTAGATATGGAATGGCCGTCTCTACTAACCGAGATGAGATTTTGTCTTTGATCACGTTAAGCAACGTTAAGGATAGTTAGTTCACTGATACGAGAAACAAAAGTTGATAGATGGGAGAGCTTTTATTGGATGGGGCTAGATAATTATGAATACAAAGATAACCCATTTCCATTCAACCACAGTCACTAATTGTATCCAAGCTTTCATCTCCAAAAGGCATTACCATCCAACCCAGTACATGGACCAAGGGCTTTGGCTTCACCCACTCAAGAGAGCGAGGCTACTGACGCCCCCCGCCACGTGAAGGCAGCTCTTGTTGGAGGGCTCTCTATAAATCGTCAGCATAACCAAACCAAAAGCCCTAAAGTTAGTAAGAGAATCTCGCTTGCGAGGATACGATACCATTCCAGACCCGCGCTACAGATCAACAACAGACGAAGGGGATGCCCATGCACAACGTGCGGCCAATCCACCTTGCCCGTGACCCAGCTGAACCGGACTCCTTCCTGATACGTACCTGCCCCTGATCCATCCAAGCTCTCCAACTCCCAAGGCATTCGACGGTCGAGGAGCCACCCTCGCCGATGGCCGGCAAGTCGAAGTTTGAACGAACCAATAGCACAAGCTAAATTCCCGACACTGTTTGCTGAAGATCGTTTCCCAGGCGATGCTTCGAATGAATGTGGTTCGTGTCTAACGAGCGTTGATGTAAAGAGCGTAATCGAAGATGCCACTCATCTTCCCCCCACCAGTCCCCGCTCACCCGGCGACATCCATCCACCACCTCACTCCCTCCCCATCCACCACTCCACTCCCTCCCTCTCCACCCACCCACCTCATCACCCACCACCCACCATCCACAACCCACCCCTCCACCCCTCCCTCTCGACCAACCAACAGGCATGCCCAAGCCTGTAAACGAATGTGATGTAATGAACGTGAGTTGCCGAAGCGTACCAGACATCTGCCCGTGTCTGCAAAAGAATGTGGTTGTAATGAACGTGATAGAGCCAAAAGAGCGTAACATGTACCAAGAAGTAACGAATGTGATTGCCCGTCGAGTCTTGTCCTTGCCATCGGACGCAAGACTCGGATGTGATCTGTAAAGAACGTAGAGTAATGAACGTGAGGGTCAGAAGACCCGAAAAAGAGTGTCGAGTAATGAACGTGGGTTTCCATGAAGGACGGACTCCCTCTGTCCAGAGAGCCGTTAATGAGCGTTGAGTAATGAGCGTCGGGTAATGAACGAAAGCGGCGAAAAGCCAGAAGAAACCGGATCCCTCGCCCCGAGAGACCGGAAAATGATTGTGGGGTAAAGAGCGTGAGTCGAAAAAAGAACGTGGAGTAAAGAGCGTGATTGGCGAAAGCCAGTTGAAGAACCAGGTCCAGCCACCTGGAGAACGAATGTGGAGTAAAAAGCGTGGGTTGAAGAAGAAGGTCTTGCCTAAGGACCTCCTCCTGAGCGAGTGTCGAGTAAAGAGCGTGGAGTAGAGAGCGCAATTGCTGAGAACAGCATGAATCAGGAAGTTGTCCCGCAACCTGGTCCAGAAAAGAGCGTGGTGACGAAAGAAACGTCGAATAATGATCGTGGCGGTACCCCGATCCCCTGCAGAATCGAAGTACCATGGTTAAAGAACGTGGAGTAACGAATGCCGAAATGTAAAGACCGTTGAGTAATGAGCGTGGGTGCTGCTGAAAACAGACAGCATTCATGACATGTATGATGATCCGAAAGGAATACCCCCTTCCGGTGTGAAATGAGCGTGAGGCACCAGCTCCCCTGCCAAGAGACTGATGCCGAGAGAAACGAGTGTAGAGTAATGAGCGTTGAGTAATGAGCGTAAAGAAAAGCGAATGTGGGGTAATGAGCGACGAAAAACGAACCATATCTGGCGGTAAAGACAGTTGAGTAAAGAGCGACGAAAGACAAATGACGAATCATGTCTGGCGGTAAAGACAGTTGAGTAAAGAGCGTGAGTGGCAGGTCATCAGCCCAAGTCATCATCATCATCAGATGACCGGCTGGCTGAGGCGCTCCCGCACCTGGCGGGAGTACTCAGGATCCTGGTCCCGTCGAGCCCATCTGAGTGCAGGCTCAGTATGTTCTACCGGGGGCCAGCGGAGTTCCTGGTCGGATCCGCCCATCATCTGCCGGACGCTTTCCTCCAGAAAGCCCCAGTTCCGGCAGGGACGTATCAGACTAGGTTGCGTGAGGACCGCTTCCTCCAGGGGAATGAACGTATTCGGGGGGGTAATCCCCGGTTCATACGCCCTGACTCTGTGCTAAATAACAGGTTAGCATTCTATGTTGAAGAACGATTTCAGAGACCATGGAATTCGGCTTTCGACGGTCAAGGACTTCCAAGAGGCGGCCAAAGAAGATTCGAGGAAGCGAGGCAGTTACTTACGATATTCCATCCACGAGAGTTCAGAAAGCGGACCTTCTTGCTGCTCGCTGCTGCTCCGGTCTTAAGGCAAGACCTAAGAGCAGGGACCAAGGGCGTGGGCTTGGCCTTTTTGACAGCGAGCGGTGCGACGACAAGCTGAGCCAGTTGCTCATCGATCCGGGCAAGATCGACGGCTGCCGACTTCTGAGGAAGCGGCAGCACTGGACTCACTTTGCGTGGCGTCGCAGGTGAGGACCGAGCAGAGGGCGGGGGCGATCGCCTTGCTCTTGCCTGCGTGACCTGTGAAATCTGATGTTAGCGGGAGCCGAATCAATTCTGTCTGTGGTTGGAATGAGGAGAGAGTACAAAGCAAGATAGACGATGGATGTGTAAGAGGGTTGAAGCCATATGACAAAAGAGTCCAAATAAAGTAGTGAGGATGTACATGACGAAGATCACCAATGCCATAACGCCGAGAGAATAGACGTGCAAAAGTGCAGCAATGTGTATGATCAAATGCATAACTACCAGCAGGATATAAAATGAAGGTATCAAGTGCCAGCGAAGATATATGATGAGGTACCCAAGTACTAACAAGGATACATCGTGAAGCAACCAAGCACCGACAAGATATATGATGAGGTACCCAAGTACTAACATGGATACATCATGAAGTAACCAAGCACCGACAAGATATACTATGAAGGTACCTAGATACTCAAGTGCGTAACACGTGGATGGGGTGTGTGCATCGGTACCTGGGTACTTACCCAAGGATCCCGCAACAGAAAAAATCAAAAACGGAAGGAACGAGATGGTTTGTTTACATACCCTCTCAATATGAGAATCGAACGCGCGCTCTCTACGGGCAGCAGAGGGCGCCGTCGATTGGACACGGCAAGCTGGTCCTTCAGCAGGTCGATTCGGAACAGGAATCGAAACTGCTGGCTTGGCAAATGCTGAGGAGGTCTTGTAAGTCGCTTGGGCAGCGCGGACCTTGCGAAGCTATTATGCAAGAGAAGTTAGCATCATGCTCGACGACAACAATAACACCGACAACATCGACGACGACGACAACAACAACAATAATGACAATAAGAAATCAGAAGAAAGGAGGTTGGAAATGGAGATGGAGATGGGGACAAAGACTTACACGCTCAACATGTCTGAGAACCGAGGACTCAGTCTTCTGGGACATAGAAGCTGAGGTCGACGGCCTCGAAAGAGTGGACGACTTGATCGCTGGGATAGCGACAGGTCGAAAAACAGACGAAACAGAAGACGAAGAACGAATGTGGGTGCTCGGGGCGGATCGAGCTGAAGTTGACGGTTGAACAGAGGCTGAGGTGGCTAGCCCCAACCTTGTTCGGGTGAACTGGGCATTAAAACAAGAAGTCATAATGCCAGCTGAAGAGAAAAAAAGAAGAAGAAGAAGAGGAAGAAGAGAAGTGGGCGGAGGGGTATTTATGCTGGGGGGGTGCGTGGGTGGGTGATTAGAGGGAGAGGTTCCTTCCCCTCTTGCGTACCAATCTCAAACGTCATAATTGCACGGTCTGCACTGAGAAGCACTTCTATACCAGTCTTTGAACGCTATAGCTACCATGGTCTGCACCGAGAAGAACCCCTCCCACCAATCTTGAGCGTCGGTCCGCAACCAGATGATATCCCCGTACTAATCTTGAGCGTTAGTGGGCAACGAGGCGACACTCTTCCCCATAAAATAGAGACTTAACAAAATAAAATTTCCAGCATTTAAGAAGTAGGCGTACAGTCTATGATATTCTGAAACATATATAGGTATACGGAATAGTATTCGAGTTGCAGCAGTGGGTTTTGGGCATATGAACTGCGTAAGTAGGTGCAAAAATTCCCCTATGATACAAAGCTACGCTGCTTGGTTTGATAAACATGCAAAATGAAAAGGTTTTGCTCGATGTTAGATAGCGTGGATACAGCTCGAAGCCGCACGCGAAGCTCTAGCGCGGGTACAGTTGTTTGCTGCACAAGAAACTCTATCCTCGGACCTTTGCAGACACTTTCTGGTACCGAGACATGTTTGCTTGGTTTGATAAACACGCAATTTCGGATGTTTGTCTTTGTTCCTCGGTTTAGCTTCGATTGCCGCAACGAGGATCATAGTACGCCACCACCAGGACATTCGAACTTTTGCATGTTGAACAACTCCAACAAAAAAAAGATGGGCGTAGAACAGTAATGCATGCGTCCTTGACATAGGTATGTGCAGTCTCTACTTAGGTAGCCTACCGACGGACTTCCAGGCCCTCAAGAATTGGCTAAATGAGGAGCGAATAGCTATAGATACATCCAGCCCAGAACACTTGGTGCGGACGGAAGCATAGGTCTCGGTCGGGAAGTAACGGAACTGAAGATGTAGATATATATATGCAGGAGATATCAAACTAGACACTTGCCATCCGATCAAAATATGAAGAAATCGCAAAGTAAGAGCAAAGCATGTGGCTTATGAACGGTCACTAGGTATTCCGCCTCCACGAACGTAAATTTCAACAGTCTAGATGCTCTTGTCTGGTGTGCATCCTGCGAATCTTGTTGACTCGATTGATCTTGACCATACTGGTATGAAGGTAATATGTCAACTGTGCTGGGCCGCTGGCCACGCGAGGAAAGTACGTTCCGTGCGCGCTCTCATAACTGAGACCACCGCGTTTCGCGTCTCTGTTGGTAGATTGGCCCTGGGTTTCGCGATTTCCTAACGATGGGAGACTGAGATGAAGGCTGTTTTGTATGTGCCAATGAAGATAACATTGACGTGATGCTGCATCAACTGGAGAGCGCTGCCCCAATTTATTCGATGGGAAATGGCAATGACTGGTGATGATAATCTTGAGAAGAGAGGCGATAGCTGATAATGCCGTTTGACCGCACGCTGCATCAAGGCAGCAAGAGGGAGATACTCTTGTGGTGGCCGAGAAAAGACGCTATGTACCCATTTAGGGCAGCCAAGATTTGAATAGGGGGGAGAGTCTACTTCGTACGGAGTACGTTGAAATAAGCAGACTGGCCTGCCTGAGTCAGCCGCCGTGTTAGCGATGCTTGGGAACTGGAGAGGCGGAGTACGTCAGTAGCCAACATTCGCTCCAGCACCAATTATTTGTACGAAGTACGCGCTGCCGTATCTTGTCCTGCGACTAACAGAGTAATATGTCTTCGAGAGTTTTTTTTCTTCGTCTCAGAGGCTCAGGTTGGAGCGGGATTGCTCTTCTCCAAAGGGGAGGGAGGGAGTGTTAAGAAGTTGAGACATTTAGCAAAAGTGCGATGTGCAACGAAACCTTAGTAGGAGATTGCGTAACTCGCTCTTAAGGCGACATTTAAGATGTCGAATAAAAGTGTAACTTAGACAAATGTACGACATGCAACAAAAACTTTACAGGGAGCGAGGGGTGAGAGGTTGAGACATTGAGACATTGAGGGGATGTGCGATGTGCAACAAAACGCTACAAGGGCCGTGGCCTAACTCGCATTAAGAACAGACTTGAGATGCTGTGACATTTGCAAAAGTGCGATGTGCAACAAAATTTTATAGGGGAGCCGGGGTTGAGATGTTGAGACATTCAGAGGATGTGCGATGTGCAACAAAACCCAATAAGGAGAGTTTTGCGATAGGAGAGAACAAGATGCCGCCGTTTGTGCTAAACCCTTTTACTTATTGTGAACAGGTCCATAGAAGGTACCTAGGCAGTCTCAACAAGCGTCATGAGATTGTAAGTTGCTGTACCCTGAATCAGTGAATCTATTTCTTATGGATTGCAAATCTGCCAAATCCAGGGAGGAAAGAGCTGCATAAGGAGTGCATCGATAGATACCTGCCTACTGAACAGCTTTTAATTTCCATCCAGTGGACATCAACCCAGTCACAAAGATTACACCGATACCATTCCACTTCCTAGCCAGTAGAGCAATTGATCCACGGTCTTACACGCTGCACACGATCTCGCCATGCAGGATGGCAAACCACCCATCCTCGTCATCAACCCATTCTCTCCACATCCTTGACATCGCCTCCAAATCCTCCTTCGTGCAGATCTCCTTTTGAACCGCAATATCTCCCCATTTGGTACCAGGAAGAACCCTATCCGCCATGCTGCCACCTATATAGTCTCTCTCATCCTTCGTTCTAAAGCACCACGTGCCCGCCGAGCACTTGACACCTTCATTCTTGAATCCAGCTTCCCTGGCCCAGACATGCAGTTTATTACCTGCATTCAGATTCGCCCCCATAGCTGAGCCAACTTTAGCAGTAGTCTCCTGCCATTGGGACATTCCAGGAGACGGCGGATACCAAGTCATAGATGCGCCTTCTCGCACGGCGACAAACCCTCCGGGTTTGGTCACCCGGCGCATCTCCTTTAATCCTTGAACGGGGTCCTGGATATGTTGAAGTATTTGATGACCAGTCACAAAGTCGAACGTCCCGTCCTCGAAAGGTAACTTGTGGATATCACCCTGTTGGAAATGGACGTTAGAGATGGACTGCTCGGCGGCTAGAACTCGTGCTTCTGGAAACTGAGTGGATGTATAATCGAGCCCTATAACATCCCCCTCTGGGACCAGTCTGGCTAGCCCTATCGTGATTGACCCGGGACCGCAGCCGACATCGAGGATTTTCATGGATGGTCTGAGATAAGGGAGGAGGTACGGAGTGCTGTTCTCTGGGGTCCGCCACCTGTGTGTACGTAGCAC
Source organism: Venustampulla echinocandica (assembly GCF_003357145.1). NCBI lineage: Eukaryota > Fungi > Ascomycota > Leotiomycetes > Helotiales > Pleuroascaceae > Venustampulla > Venustampulla echinocandica. The sequence continues at coordinate 2,769,838 of NW_022474207.1, forward strand.
CGCTGCGCTGTGGTCCGATGCGTAGGTTGACATTTTAATGGTTTTGATTATTTTAAGGCAAACTTGTAAATGATAGAGATTCTCGATGCTTGATTTGGAAGAAGAAAAAATATCGTTGGTAGATAAAGTACAAATTGATATTCTGTTGACTGACGTGACTACTTGACGATCGGCATGGAGATAAACGGCGAGTTAACTCCGTGCATGAGAGAAACGAACGTCCTTTTGGTGATTGGAAGTTGGAACTACACGTAACTAACATTGTATGATTATGTGGAACCTCGGCACTACCCGTGGCGAACCAAATATAGAGGAGCTACTCGCCGACAATGCCTTTGACCCTTAAACTGCTAGGTCAAAAATCATTAGAACGGATCAGGGGGGCAGAGGGAAATAGTCAATTCGGGGCAATCCAACATCTCGTCTATACTAAGTTCCGCTCCCTCCCCAAAGAAAACACAAAATGGAAAATCCTCAAGGGATGTAAATGCTTTTACCACGCCTGCCGCCAGTCATCCCTAATCGTACAAACGCTAAGTCCGCCTCCACATAACTAAAAGGAAAACTGGGGGATGCCCAAATTTGCTGATCTATGCTAACCAAACGACGCCGAATATTCCAAAAACAAAACCCGATATAGGTCATCATTAAGTCATCAGATCTCAATTACGGAACGAGAATATTATCCACGCCCGTCCACGTCCCCCTAGCTCGCTCTTCCCAATACCCATCCTTCCCAGTCTTCAACTTCCATCCCTCTTCGCCATCATTTCCACCATCAACCGGAACAAACCATCTCGGAATGTGAACATCACCTCTCGTTTCGACCTCTTTCCTTCTAAGTCTCTGGTTCTCTTCTAGCTTCGTCTTAAGCTCCTCCGCCGTATCAAGATCGCCCCTTTCGGCAGCGCGTTGATCCGGTCGTAGTCTACAATCCGTAGGTGGTAGTCTCCCCCTCTCGAGCTCTGTAATCTCGTTCAAACTGGCCGCAAATGTCGTGAGACCATATCGCTGGGCCGCATTATCGACGAGTTCGCCAACACGCCAGATTTCGCCGCCGCTTCTCCCGTTTTCCTGCATCTTGAGACTGGTGGTCCACGTACCGGTCAAGCCAACGCCCGTAGGCGCGCCATCTGGACCGAAGATATCGACCTGCACGTCTTCGCTGCGCCCGCCGAACATGCCTTTCTGCTTAAATTCGATGGTTGCTTTCCCACCTGTAGTTTCATTGGTAACTACCATGCTACCCACTGGCTCAAAGTATTTCTCGCCCATCACGACATTCCGCAGGAATATAGTAGCCACATTCCAGCTATACAGTTCTTCGCTTCCATCCGGAAGTCGTAATGCGATCCTTACACGGCCTTCGGTGACCAATTCTGCGCTCTTTCCCCAGAAATTTTGTACAGGGGCAGGACTTTGACCGAATGACCAGTTTGTGGAATCGGCTTGGCAGGCCATTCGAACTGGCCGATGACAGACCTTTTCTACTAGTAATCGGAATCCGCCAGGGACCTCCTTTTCAGTTCGAACTAGCTCGAATGTTTCTCCCAGTAGGGGATTGAATGGTTTACGCATTGCTCGTTCTTTGGCTCGAATTGAACTGAATTGAGAGATTGCAAAAGCTGAAACATGAAGAAGTCGATAGGTAGCCACTTTATGAGATGCGGCTGTGTCGAGGATCTGGGCGTATTCTAGTTGCTCTGCAACACGTTGGAGAAGGGATATAGGCTCATTGGCGCTGACGGGCATACTGATGGTGCTAAAGTCTTTCCCTACATTCTTGCGTACGAAGCCGACCAGACTAGGGGGCGGTCCACTCGCGGGGGGCACGATCTTTCGGCGCTTTACTAGTATGGGTATTGGAAGCGGATCCAGCGACTTAGGTTTCGTTGGAAAGAGGTCTGCTGCACCGTTGAGGTGAGGTGCATTTTCGTCTCCGGCTGAGGATATAGAAGATGCGTCTGTGACAAATTCATCCTCAGCTTCTGAAGGTTGGACACCTTCGTCGCTCTGACGATCGATCCTCAACAGCTGAGAGCGATCTAAATCGCCTGGCTCGGCATCAAAGAACTCAGCCGTGGAAGTTGAATCCATACTAGTTCTTGTTCCCGACTTTGGACCAGGATTTCGGCGGCGCTTGCTGTTGGTTAACAGTGTCGAGAAATCTTGGAGAACACCATCCAAATCGCGGAGCAGCGCCGCGCAGTGGTCATGCATGCTGGTCTCCTCAAGCGAGGTTCTGGGCTTCCGCGATGAGGGTGTCGTTGCAGCTGTGACTGTAGTAGTCACTGAAGTAGGCGGGGGGACGGCAAGCTGTGACGAGATACCACGTTGGGTCATTTGAGGTGCTGCAGGTGTACTCGCCTTGCGCTTCCAGAAGGGCCTCTTTTCAGAGCCGCCTGAAGCGAAGTAATCATCGTGCCCATCAAAATTGGAAGGTATGCTTAGGCTTGACATGCCTAACGCAGCATTTGAGCTTTTCGCCCCAGGAGCAGTGTGTTTCGATAATCTTCGAATAGCATCACGGGTGCCAGCAACCCTGCTAACCAGCGACTCCACCTGCTCCCACTCTTTTTCTTCCTGCGGGCTTCCCGTTACAATTTGCAAACCCGATGTGTTGACATTGCGTTGTCCAGGCTGAGTGGTAGAATCAGCGTCAGCATCTCGAGCTCTAGTGCTAGCTCGCTCAAGAGCCTTCGTCCATTCCATGAAATCTTTCGCATTTCCAGCCTTCAGATGCCATACTTCTGCTCCCGAATCTATACTAATTTCTCTCCGTCTTTCATCCGCAGCTATCGCAGCCAAGCTTAGCGGTATCGCGCCCCTGAGCGCCGACGAATTCCGGTTATAATAATATGACAACGTGCAAGATTCGAAATCTAGCGAGAAAAATCTCCTTGCATAACCTTGGCCTCGTTTTCGGCGGCGCTTCTGGAGGACACCGACATGGTAGGTTGAGAGGCCGCTTTCGCTTCCGTTGCGGCCTGCAACTGAGTTGCCTCTGCTACCTTTGCTTCCAGCTCCTAAGTGCAGACTATCAACGGAGTCGGAAGCTAAATCTGCTGAAGTAGTCGGGCTCGAGTTCTTAGCCGTCCCGGCCATAATATTTTGCATAGAGTGCGGAGGGGCATTGGACGGGTATGTAAGGAGAACGAATGTTGCCGTTTTCGAAGTCGTTTTCGAAAACGTGTTGTCAAACACCAACCCGTACATCCCCCCCGTGCCCCGATCGACCGCATACGTCCCCATCGAGACTTTGTCTGCCTCGCAGTTGCCATACCATTTTACCGCGATGAAGCCCTTTGCCTTGAGCTGTTCTTGGGCTGTAGAAGCGTCTACATTCCTGTTGGCTAGAGCCCGTCGTCCCTTGTCAAATCCTGCTTCGACCGGTTGAATTGCAGAGCCCGTTTCGTCTGATGATTGGACCGAGATGCCATTGCTCGTTCGAGGATGTTTGAATATTCCAAAGTTACTGGCAGATTGTTAAGACAAGACTCAAAACGCGGAGACAAATCCATACACCGATTTCTTATGCGGCTGAACGCTCCAGCTTATAGTATGCCCTTCATCGACTTTCACCCAGCGAACGATGTACGACTACCGCATATTAGACTAGGAATCTCGTCTTACAGCTAGGGCCTAGGACCGCATACCTTGCTATGGATCTCCAATTGCTCCAGGCCGGCCATTGTTCCAATAGCCCGAGAATCATACACAGTTCAAACGGGTGCGTCCGCGTTCGCATCGGCAGCGCGACTGGAGATCTTCAACCACTAGTTCGGACAGCTCGAAAGGCGCGACAAGTCGGGTTGCGGGTGGAGGGTAGACGCGGTCACAAAGGGATTGAAATATAGTAGAGAAAGGAGCGCGGGATATATCTGTCACGACGGGCGCGTATCGTATCTGCGTATTATATATGTAAGACGGGAGTGAATAAGGATTGCAAGTGCCTGTTGGCAATGTTGTGGAGCTGGTGAAGAATGGCGTCTCTCGAGTGTCGAACTTGGCGTGTTTGTGTCTGTTTGAGAGGCGGAGCCACATGCAAAGTGTCATATTATTACGAGTCTTGGGCTCGTAAGGCTGCAGCCAGGGAGCGAAGGGCTGCGTAGGTCCGTGGAGCTGACGGCGTGTCTTGGTCAGCACTCGAACCATGCAAGGAGCTAGAACGTTAATAATGAAGAATGAGAATATTTCACATAAGAACTAGAATGAGAATTAGAGGCATAGAAAGTATTAACTCGTCCTGCTAAGCAAAGATTAATAAACCGCAGCTCTCAACCTCGGACTACTCGGGCCGCCCGGATTCATGGTCATCCCGTTCCTCTCAGCCTTCTCACTACGAAGTACACTAAGCGCGATCTCAGCCTTGCTTACTGCAAATGGGGTATGGAGTACGTAGCACAACTAATAATAAACATATAAGCCCTGCCTAGCCTAAGGTACATATAATGTACATGTACATACGTACTTCGTGCCTAGGCCCGCGGTAGTCCACCAATTGCCTAGGCAAATTCGGTGCATAATCACTCCGAAACAAATGCAATTAGATTTGTGGCCATGGCCATGGCCATGTATCTCCGCGTCATATTTCTACTGTATGAAAAGGATTTGAAACCACGATGGGACTACAGTGTACTGTGGCATCCTCAAATTGCCATACATTTCACTATTGCGCATTTCCGTTTTCGTCCTTCCCTTCCCACGCCAGAGCCCCAACGATCAATGATTACCTAGGTATGATACAAAAAGAGCAGTGTACGACGGTTGCAAAACCTAATCTATAGTTTCTCGGATTTAATAGGTCCTTCGCGCATATAGGCGCTCAAGGACGTCGGCTCATTTCACTAGCATGGCGCAACTTGAAGCCATTGCACAGCGCTTTCATGTCTGGGTAGGCGGCCTTCATTAGCTCGAAAGCATTCGGGACGATCCGCACAGGCCACGCGTTGGGGCGGGCGGATTTTCCAGCCTTGAAGCAGAGCCAGAAGTACCCAGGATGCCGCGTGTCCAGGCAGAAGGCGTAGACAGATCTCTTCGGGTTGGCCTCAGTGTATGTAGTCAACCAGTTTTCTAGCAGGAGTTGTTAGTATGGTTATAGAATTAGCGGCAGTTGATTGGATCGTACCTGTTTCCGTTCTGCTGCCTGATTGGTATTTCTCATGCTGAACCATTTCGGCGACCTTCTTAGCCATGGCTTTCACGTGGTCGACAATCAATTCGTCGAGATCACTATATGTGTACTTGCCACCGATGCGAAGCTGTCGGCCAACAGAAAACTCGTTCTCCTTCTGCAGCTCAAGAACATCAATATGTTGATACACACCATCAGCGACCTTCCAGGTGACAGCAAGATGATCATTGCCCTTCGACGAAGGCCGAATAACGGCATCGCCGGGTGATTGTGACCCCAAATATTCCTCGGCCTGTGTTGAATTGAAAGGTCGGAATAACGGATGCTTGACAACACGCTGAGTCCGGCCAGTAGCTTTATCTTTTTCCCGAAGCTCCTCTTTGTCTTTCTGCTCCTGAATAACATCCCACGATCCTGGATCGTGATCGATTCGCTTCCGATACGGATGTTTCAACATAGACTCGCGTAGCGTGAGCTTCGCAGAAAACATGCCACGGTCAAGTTCCATAAGTTTTGCCTGGGCAATTTGGTGCGCAGAGAAGAGACGAGTGAGCGGCAGTTCCTGGTCGGAGCCGTCCTCTATATCGACTCTACCTTCGATACCCGCATCCAATCTTGCAATGAGGAAGTCGTCCTTCACCACTCGAATATGGACTGGTACGATCATGCCTTCACAAAGCGAGTCTCGTGTTTCTCCCGTGAGCATCGTGAAGATCTCGTCATCCGAGAGGATTGCGAAATTTCTCCTTAGTTCTTCGTACGGCTGCTGTAGCTCAGCACGAATCGTCTCGAGCGTGGCGCGCTTGCGTTGGTTATAATTGCGTTCAAGTTGCTCAGCGTACTCTTCCAGAATTAAATCATTGACCTTCTCCTGCTCATCATCCTTGATCAGCTTGCGAACGATGGCTCCAGGACCGCCCTCATCAACTTCGGCTTTCACATCTTCTTCGTCAAGTTCCAACGCATCAGCAGCCATCTTACGGCCGAGCTCGTAGTCTTCTGGGTGCACTCGGGTATTGTCGAGATAATCAGACATTGGATTTGAGCTGTCATACTCGATAGAGAGGAAGCTTGCGCAGTTATTCCACACTCGAGGACCGACAACTGGTAGTTTGTGACTATCAGGATCTCCCACAAGCTCGTCGCGAGTATTGACGACGCCACCATTTTGGTTAATGGTCTTTAGAACCGCTGTGGATTTTCTGGGGCCAAGGCCGCACACGTATGGAAGCAACGCGGCAGTGTAAGGATCGCCGATCGCCTCATTGATGTCAACTCCACAAAGATTGACCATATCCACCATGGCTGTTTCAAGCTGCTTGAGAAGTTTGTCTTTGGGAAGAAGTTGTTGGCAAGGATGGAACGATAAGGAGATAACGTCTTTCCCTAACGCTGCATACTCCTTCATTGGATTTTGCAGGTACTTGGCAATGGCAACACAGTATCTCGTGAGCGAAGGGAAAGTCGGATGCTCAACAGCAGCGCGTGGACTATCCTTGTACAGCCGAGCTACCTCATCGTTGACAACAACAAGCTCCAAAGGCTCACTCCGATCATCACCAGTATCCGGATCTTCAAATGCAGCTCCCTTCAACTCTTTATCCGAAACCAGGTCTCGGATAACGTTGATAAGCCGGTGGGTTTCGAAGGACGATCCACTCACACCAATAACGTCAGGCTTTCTACGTTGCACAAGTTCAGCGAAATCCTCTCTTGCATTCTCGTCTCGGGCCAAGTTGGTAAATCTGCCATGCTCCAGAACGCGCCCATCCTCTTCCACCCAGGCCCAGGAGATGGGGTCACGATTGATGTCTCCACTGCCGTTTGACAATGCGAGTACCCGCGGAATTGTACCAAGCATCATGCCCTTTGGCTTGTATGGAGCTTGGTCAAGCTTCTTTGAGTACTCTTCTCGGCAAAGCTTTAAGATGGAATCTTGACATTCGGTCCGCATGCTCTCCTTAACGCCCTTGGTGATGACACGTTCTAGCTTCGTAAAAGCAATATCGAGGACATTTTTACGCTCCTCATTCCAAGCATCTGCAAGCTCACTGAAGTTATCAGACTGGAACTCTTGGAGAAGCTGTCTGCGGAAATCTCTCTCATTTTGCAGAGAGACCTTGACCTCGAGCAGTCCTTCTTCTTCAGCCTTGAGCATTTTGAGAAACATCTCAGGCTTGTTGGCAATATCGCTGAAGGTCTGGTTTTTGAGATACTTCAACTCATAGTATGGGTGTTGTTCGTCGATCTTTCGGAGGCCTTTCTCGGTCCTTCGACAGTCCACCACACCCATCATGTAGTGGTGCATGCGGAAATGCTTTCTCATGCGAGGGTTCATGAACAGCTCTTCTGCAAACATCTGACGAGCGGCGAGCAGTACTTGCTCACCCGTATTGAACTCGCTGTCATACGTCAATGAATCAGCAAGGTCAATAGGACTTGTAGAAGCATCTTCGGTGTATTGCTTGCGACCCTCTCTCAAGGCATTTTGGGCGACTTGGTCAGCCGTGATACCATATGCTTGAACTAGTTGGTACGCTCTTCCCTTTCGTATGCGATCAAAAATCGTTGACTTTTGCCCGGCACGACGTTTGTCCTTGACTTCGCCGTTTGTAGCTGCTAGCTCTTTAATCTCCGCCGAGTACTGAAAGTAAATGAAGTCCTGAATGTCCTGTAGTTCCTCCATTGTAACCGCGACCGGAAGCATAGCCTCAACCATTTTATCCCGCACCTCGGCTGCCAGTTTCAGGTTATCGTATGTTTTTTCAAGGACATTTCGCTTCTCAATCAGAGCTCTGAACTTCAGGTCAAGCTCTAATATCCGCCAGAGATCATCTTGGTTAAGTAATTTTTCGGCGGTAACAACGAAATCAGGCTCGTCACCATTGCTGTGATGAGATGATTGTTGTCGGGTCTTTTTGGCGTGGATAAGGTAGTCTTTCCGGTGCTGGAAAACGAAAGGAACTTCGACTTCATCCACCACAAAGAATTCGAGGACTTTTCCAATCGCCCTGGTAAATGGCGCTTGCAGGTCGCCATGTAATTGTTTTTTGGGCCATATCAGACTGGTGATCCATCGCGCCTCTTCTCGGAATTGGTCCTCAGAAATCTGGAAGTTCTTATACGGCAACCGATCCAGCTGGAATCGCTCAGGTTCGTCTGCCCAGCGAATTTGGTTATCCTGATCGGTCAGGAGTTTCTCTGACAACTGCGAGGGCTCAAAGACGTCCTTTAGCTCGAGATTGTGTTCCCCGGCCTCCCTTGCTTCTTCCTCGTCTTCCAACGCTAGAGCCCAATCATAGTCCTCGCCGTTGCCGAAGATAGCCTCCATGTCTTCAAGTGCATCCTTGTCGAGACCAGCAGTATCTGCACCTGCAACATATCCTCTTTCCCGAGGGCGAGCCACTTCCATCTCCTCCTGGTGTCTCTGCCGCTCATCCTCATCTTCCAGCTCATCCTCCTCGATGAAATCGGCAAACTCGTCGACTCGGTGATGGTGCTCGCGTGAAACGAATCCGGCATCGACTTCCTCGTCATCAGAGAACATCTCATCCAGGCCTCGTTGCTGCCGGTCGCCCTCATCTCGGTGGCCACGCTTAAGACGTTTAAGCTTGGGCTAGAGCAAAGTCAGCTTACCATATTCAGTCAGTCCTTGATGCCTAGCTCAACATACCTGGGCTGTAGTTTTGCGCTCCCATTCTGGATTTGCCTCTCCAATGAGATCCAGATCTTCTTCATCCAATGCAGCTTCCTCCTCCTCGCGGATTCGTTTGCGGCGTTCCTTTTTGCGCCGTCGTTCTCGATCATCGTCTATCTCTTCGTCCTCATCATCTTCTATGATGAATCCTTCACGAACCTAGTATATTGGTTAGATTAATAGCCCAAAACATCTACTGGACTGCGTAGGTGCGTACCGCGCGAGCTGCCTCCTCATCGTCATCATCTTCTTCCTCGTCGCTCGAGTCGTCCAGATCCGGGTTTCGTCGTTGCTTGCCTGGCCGTGCTTCACCCGTCTCTTCGTCAAAGGACTCGTCATTCTCCTCATCATCCAGCTCCGCCTCCCCTTGGATCAAATCGCGCATGCTCATCTTCGCGGATTAGATGTTGGCATGCGGTCAAGGAGTAAATTGAGGGAGATGCTAGGGGAGTAAGTCAATTTGGGCACTGAGGTTCAAGCCAAGGTGTTGGTGAAGCTGAGGTTGGGGTTGAAGGTAAGATGGCGCCGCCTATAAATTTTGTGGTTCGCGTTGCCTTGCTTCTTCGCGATCCTAGCCACCGTCCGTCTTGGGAGGAAACTTGAAAGGCGAAAGGCTGCCGGCCACGCCAGGCCACAAGTTCCCCCACGCCAGGCATGAACAAGCCTTTTCAGCCACAGATATGTAACAAGCCACAGCCTGTTCCAGCCACAGTCGCCGCCACAGCCGGTAGAATTTCGGGGCTTTAAAGAGTACAGAGGTACTTGGTACTTAGTACTTGGTACTTGGTACTTAATACTTAACAATACCTTATTCCCTCTGGGCGGCTTCTTCGTAGATCGGTCCACATGGACAGCGGGAAGGGAAAGTTTATTAGGTAATTAGTTAGCTGACACAATGTATTAATTAAGGTTCAAGTCACTCGGTCGTATCTATTTATTAATCTATTAGCTGTACAGTACAAGAAAAGCTCCTGATAACTTGAAGTGCCCTCATATCATATTTATTCTGTTCCTTATCCTCGGGAAACTCCCTATCCTACGTATATATCGCCCAATAATAGCCTACTAGTTCCCAGCGAAGCGTCCCGTATCTGTACCTGGAGGTTCTGAACAGACGCTCGAGCGTACCTCCGGTGCTGCCCAATGCCATGCACCGGGCAGGTCCATCCGGAGTCATGATGAGACAGCAGCCATGTTTGTAACTTGAATCCATGCGATATAAAAGTAAACGTAAGAACAAACCCATCCCTTTCCCCCTGTCCAACTTCGTCCACTTTCTTTGGAAAAAAGTACGTCAAATCCGACATCTCCTCCCTCTGTCATTGCAGTTGTGGTGTCCATAAAGCCGCCCGGTCTGCCTTCCAGTTCCCCACGTTACGTTCTGGGAGTAGCGCCGAACACCCTTCCACCACTACAAGTCCATACCACTTCATCTGGACCCCGAATGCGAATGCGAACCTCCCTATCCATATCCTACGCCGTGCTCCCTCCTGCCACTGCCAGGTCAGCTATCCTTCAGCCTTGATCTAAAGTTGCAGAAATACAGTACTGTCCGGAGGGTTTTCGCCTGTGCCAGAGTTTGGGTCTAGATTCATTTGGGCACCAACGAACGAGTGGTCCTAGAAGCGCCCACCTCTGCTCCCGCGCTTCAACACGGCACCTTTATCAGGACCCGCGCCATCTTGCTCAACCTCTGCGAGCGTCCATCCAAGTCTTCAAAATGGCAGATAGTGGGAATATCGGCTCGGTGCGAACACTGAAGCGCAAGAATGTCAAAGGTCTTGCCCTAGCTGCGCCCGCCCCGCGAGCAGTTCAACCCTCCGAAAGCGACCTGCAGATTCCCGGCGGTAACGGCCTCGAAAATACTCGGCAGACTGCCCAGCTGGAGATTGGAATAGAGTACAAACTAGACTTGAAGAGAGAGGATCTTGAAGTGCTGAAAGACCTCGGTCATGGAAATGGAGGAACCGTCAGCAAAGTTCGACACCTGGCAACCAACACCATTATGGCAAGAAAGGTACGCAAGTTATTCAAGCGGCAAGCCATTGCCAGTTACCTAGCCGGGCTCTAACTCTCCTGCTCCTAGGTCATCCATGTCGAAGCCAAAACAGAAATGCGTCGTCGAATTGTCCGGGAGCTCCAAATTATGCACGATACTAATTCAGACTACATCGTGAATTTTTATGGCGCATTTCTGAGTGAAAATAGCGATGTTATTATGTGCATGGAATACATGGATGTTGGGTACGTTTCGAGCTGAAGGCTAGCATTACCTTCTAACAATATTATTAGTTCCTTGGATAGTATCTCGAAGCACTTTGGGCCGGTACGAGTCGATGTCCTAGGGAAAATTTCCGAGGCCACGCTTGCTGGCCTCACCTATCTTTACACCAAGCATCATATCATGCATCGAGACATAAAGCCTTCGAATATCCTGGTAAACTCAAAAGGACAAATAAAACTCTGTGATTTCGGAGTCTCAGGGGAGCTAGTGAACTCGGTCGCAGACACTTTCGTGGGAACATCGACATATATGGCTCCCGAGAGAATCCAAGGCCAGAAATATACAGTCAAATCTGATGTCTGGAGTTTTGGTCTCTCCATCATGGAATTGGCCATTGGCAAATTCCCATTCGATGCGAGCGAGCACCTGTCTGATGGGGATGGTGCACCATCAGGTATCCTTGATCTTTTGCAGCAGATTGTCTATGAGCCGGCGCCCAGACTTCCTAAGAGTGATGCTTTCCCTTCAATCCTTGAAGATATGATTCAGAAATGCATGGCAAAAACGCCGGAAGAACGACCAACTCCAGCAGAACTCTACGTAAGTGTACCTACCTGTCGATGGTTTTCGGACGATTTACTAACTCTCTGTCCTAGGAGCGAGAACCTTTTGTGCAGGCTGCAAAACGAACACCTGTAGACCTCAGGGAGTGGGCAGTGAGTCTCATGGAAAGAGATAACCGCAAATCTCATCTGGCCCCCCAACTCTCACCCTCTACCCAGCAACTCCTACGATCCAGCGACTCCCCGACAGGCGCACCAGATTCATCAAAATCAGCTGAATATTCACTCCCAACACCCACATCGGGCGATATCCCAATTGGTGGTGCGGATGTCCGCTCTGCAATAACGTCGCCCCAATACGCTGATCACGGCCGCTCTCCCACCAAGAATGGATCCATGAGTCTCGGTCGTGCATCAGGAGCATCTGCACATCCTGGCCACCCCCCTAGAGTTTCTACCACAAATTCCGTGCCAAGAGTCACGACTCTTAACGGTCCTGACCATAACACCGTCACGGGGCCGTCGAGTGCCAATGCTGCGACATTCAACACAACTACCCTCCCAATGCGGCCTGCGCCACCCGCCGGACCCTTACCGCCACCACCCGTGCCGAAGAAGGAAAATAGCGATATCGACGTTCGGAAGGAAAGCAGGCGACAAGCCACCTTCGGCAATGGCTTGTATGGGTCAGGATACCCAAGCAATGGGACAGGTGGTTACTAAGGAGTATGTTGTGGTTTTGGGGTCTTATATTTTTGAATATGCGTGCAGAAATTAGCATATCGCGGCGTTTTTCCTTTCCTTTTTATATTTGCGTCATTTCATGTCACGTTCTAGGAGATGTGAGAAGAATTTGTCGCCGGTAGGAGCTGATACGACGGACAGGGGACCACTGAAATGTTCAAAATGAGCGGTTGCGCAAAGGCAAGCAGCGTTGCTTTGAGGCGTAATTATATATAGAAATCATGACCTATGCCCGAAATGCCTGTCTCGCTTCCATGGGCGTTATTTAGTCTCCCCTACACCCTCCCTCAACACATCTTCCGCGCGTCCCTTCAAATCGCTCTCTTCGTCTCCTTGGGCGATGTGTCCTGCAAACCCTTCCTCGAGAATGTTGATCAACTCGTCCAGTCGAGATATGCAGAGATCGGTGTGCTGATGTGTTGCGAGATGAGCGTTTGCTTCATTCACAAGTAATACGGTCGCGGCTCCAGCTTTATACCCAGCCGTCATATCATCTATTGAATCCCTATATTATCTCATTAGCCATCATTCATTTTTATCTTTCGGGTAGAAGATACCATACCCAACCATAATCAACGCCCCAGCATCACCGGTGCCATCCTCCTTCACGAAACCCCACGTCCTCGCAATATGCAAAATCCCCGCGGGATTCGGTTTTGGCGGTTTGAATTCCCTCGTTACAATCGGGGCAAAAACCCTCCCGGCCAAAAACGTCGTCAGCAGATGATTCACAGGCGTTTCGAAATTCCGCGTGCAGATGCCTTTTGGGATGTTGCGGGACTCGAGGTATTCCATGAGTTGGACCAGGCCGGGTTGTGCTACTTGCGTGAGCATTGCAGTGCGTTCTATTGTGCGGATCTTTTCGAGCGCGAGTTCTTGCTCAACTGGTGGCAGGGAGTGGCAGTGGTCTAGGATGTCGACGCCCTTTGTTATGCCGAGAGCCTCGCGCATTTGGACGAACATGTAGTTTTGCGGGGCGCTAAGAGAAGGGGAAACGTTAGATGTATTGTTTTGTTTGAGAACGAGATGTACGCTGAGATGTTGCTGTTGGAGCACTGGCTTCAACGCCCCATCTGTGCGCTGACTTGATGATTGAAGATCAAAGATGTCTTTCTGTAATTTGATATTTTAAATACTAAGATGCCACTAGCTCTAGGATTTCCTGTCTCATGTATCTCCGGATGGTACCACGCCTTCCCTATAACAACTTCCGGCCTCAACTAATGGCACTTGCAGACGCAGCAGCTCGTACACAATCCAAGCTTGAAGGTCGCTGGTTGGAGAAATTCCAAGTAAAGATCATATATGATCTTTGATAACCTTTCTAATATGGAATTCTTGAGTTTGGTTTTTGTTAAGGCGAACGCTACTTAGCGTTCTTGGCCGTTAAACCTCCCATATAATAGGAAAATGAAGGTATTGTATTTATTGTAGCACAGCACATCCCACTCCTGTCTCGTCATCGAGCGTATCCACCACCAGAACCTGGATAGAATTATGCTTCTCAAAGCCAAAAATCCAAACTAATAAGAAATATAAAACTAACCATAAAGTCCCATCAACATCAAAAACAATACCATTAAGTTTCGGCCATCTCTTAATCTCCTTGTCATGGCCTGTGCCGAGGGGAGCAAAGCGCCGAGGTTCTTTTGATAGCGCACTGGTCATCGTGTAACCTAACTTTGCAGAACAGGATATCGATCTTGATGCGTACAAAGAATTGGGAGATCGAGAGATGGATCGTTGGATGTGAATCCACATTCAGAATTTGATTACGTGAGTTTATGATGATTGACTTGGGTAAAACTGAGTGGAGCATTGGTGCGGCGCTCTAGAGCAGCGCAGGCTGTTGATGCTTAGTCATCTTGGGGACTTCCCCTATTCAGCCCACCAAGTTGATTCGGAAGTATCAGCTTTAGGTACAAGTATAATAGCTCAATAATCCTTCCATAGGATGTGGATTAATCCAGCTCAAACGAATATCAAGAGCTTCCCTCATTATGAAACACTCAGAAAAAGTGCGACGTGCTGCAGAACTTAATAGGAGGCGGCTAAACTCGTTCTACTCGAGTAAGGCTTTTAGAAAAAGAAAGTAAGTGCGATGTGCAACAAAACTCTAACACAAAGGGGGCTTATTAAGTTGAAACATTCAGCAGAAGTGCGAAGTGCAACAAAAGTTACAAACCTCTAATAGGAAGGGGGCTTAGTAAGTTGAGACATTTAATTTAAGTGCGAAGTACAACAAAACTCCAATAGGACGGGGGCTTCAAGTTAGGAAGTTGAGGTAGATGATGTGGCTATAGGTGCTCGGTTCGTAGCTGCTTTAGTTTGAGAGACAATAGGATGAGCAACTGGCGCCGTTTTCAGTGCCTTGAATTTGCCCCAACAAGTTCAAACCGTTCAGTTCTGCTTTGGTTTGGGCCGCCAGAGTTTCCTTGTTTCCAACCCTCCCAAGCAGCAGCTGTGGCGTGCCCACCTTCAGCATGTGTTGCGTCCGAGCGGTAGTATCTTCGTAGGGTCGCAAACAATTCTTAGCTGAGATCCGGAACTGTGAGGGAAGGCTACATACTTGCATCGATAGGCTCTATTGTTGTCCGTCGTTGAAGGGAATTCTCGTCGTGACGATTACCATAGCGACCACAATGTGTAACCAGGTATAGATCCATGATGAAACAAGATAGCAACGTGGTTTGAGAAAAGAAAGGTCGTTTGTCAAGCAAAGAGTAAGGAATTCAAGTCCAGATATATGTTTCCTTAAAATAGTTAAAAATAATATGATAAATTGGGAATGATATTAGTATAATTCAGGGCCCATTCAACGTCGATTAGCATCCTCACTCCTTCCACGAAAGTAGCATACTCCGTATATCTCAGGAAAGGAAAGGGAGGTTACAATGCACGCCCACAGTAATGGTCCTCAAATTCTCGAGAAATATTGACCTCTTAATTGACTATCAGTAATATAAGGGTATCTAATAATTTCAACCAAAATGGCTATGTAATGAAGCGAAGCCCTCCGGCGGACCTACCCAGTTTGGTCCGTATGCTGGATGAATCAAACGCCTCTACTACTACCATCTCTAGATAGTAGTCTCCAACCTGTATGCAACCCTCCCAAATGCTCCTGCAATGAGTCGTGAATCGTATCATAAGGGTCGGTAAGTCGGAAATCTAGTTTGTGCTCGCTGTACGCTGCGGAGCAACATAAGCACCGCTAAGCGCTGAAGTCGAAACGTAGACTTCGTGAACGGTTTATGTAAATCTTCCACGCTTGCCACCTCCGCCAGGTCCATCCCTCCCGTGCCCTAAGTTTCCAATATCGAAAAATTCCCCAATATTAATCTTTCTCTTCTGACCCGCACCACGCCCTATCGCATTTTGTGTTCTCGTGCTACTTCGTGTGGAATGGTTGCCATGCCTGGGATTTGATCGAGGGGGCAGGGTAATGGTAATGCCCGGGGGGTTCGCCGTCTGTGGAGCTCCATCATGGTTTTGTGTGCGGGCATTGTCCGATATGTCGAGATCGGAGAGTATTATGTCGGCATCTTGTGGGTAGGGATGAGATGAGCGGAATGTAAAGGTGCTTTGTTGGGGCGTCGAGACTGGAGTTGTATCTACCGGGTCGGGTGCGGGGACAGCGGGTTGCGCCGTTGGCTCCGCTCGTACAGGAGACATAGCCCTCGACGTCCTTGGGTTTGGTTGAAGTCGAGTTGCACTTTGCGATCTTTGGAGAACTGGCGACGATCCACCGTCGGCTTTCTCTGGTGCTTCGTCGTCACTTTCGGGGTTCTGAGACACCGAATCTCTCCCATCCAGTCTTTCAGTGGCCCATCGTCGAATTCTCCAACCCTCCCCATCACTTAAGCCAATGTCCTCCTTATCTAGAAACGTAAGAAGCTCGTCAAGAGCATCTTGATAGCCATCGGCCCTGGCCTTGCTTTGGTCTGTCGCGGCTGTCTTATAGAGCGTGGTGACCGACAGAGCGGCTGCCTTGAAAGCCTGTAGAAGCTGTTCGGGTGGATCACCCATCTGCTGCTTTGGCGGCGAGGTACGTGGAAGAGACGTATTCAAACTTCTCATAGAATCCATGATGTAGTTCCTGTGAAGAGAAATATGTAAGTAGGAGGTTTGTTTACCGCCTTTGGTGGAAGCGGGTACACAGTTTAACCTACCAAATCCAAGGGCGTATCGCCGTACAGCCGGATCCGGCGAGGAATAAACAAGTGCTGCAATATAACTGCTAGATAGAACTCGCGGAATTATATAAACAATGTGTGATCAAACGCAGAAAAGACAGCTTGTTGTGTTTATTCCAAAACATCGGAAAATAGATGTTGAATTTGCCTGTGGTGTGGGGCTTCACTGTGCTGTCCAGGAAGTGTCATAGATCGTGGTGGAAGGTGCACTGCTGCCTGAGGCAAATAGGGGTTTACAATCACATGACAAAGTCACGGAGGCGAAGACGATAAAGAGTCCGCTAACTCCCTTTGGCATAGCGCAAGACTCCGCGGTGAGCCTCAGAAAGTTAAAGTTCCCACTCCCCAGAATCAGACGCGTCAAATGGATATCATCCTGCGACAACCTCACTCCTTCATCCTCTTCCAACTGCAACCTACCAGGTCACCCAGAGGCGGCCTTTCCATTGCAAACGCGACACACGCATTTTAATGATCACTGCTGATCGTTCTTGAACTGCACTGCGCGTCAGCACGTCCACTTACTCTGCTTCCCCTCCAGGGTTGAAGCTGAGGTTGAGGTCCGAAGATGGCGCCCACACACTCCTCTCGCGACAGTGGTGCCGACACAGACACATCCATGGCAGATGCTTCAGAGATTAGACAACTCCCTGTTGATCCAATGGTTAGTTTATCTTGTTGTGATGGGGACTGTGCTGGGGGACGAGATCTTGGATCGCGACTTTGTCTTCGACACACCCCTTATCGCTTTATAGTGTTAACAAGAATGAACTAACGCGCCTCATAGGAGGTTGACGAGACTCCTGACTATACAGAAGACTCAGACACAAACCCCAACACTACTGCCAGCAGTGTTGCTGGTGACCATACCGCCACAGACGGTCGGAAACGACGATCGGAGGCCACCCTGCTTCGCCGCAGTGTGTTTGGTAAAAAACATGACATCTTGGGCGAGTCTAAGGTGCGTTGCCGGTGCTTCTTCGGCGGTCAGGCGTGGACCTAGTGCACACTGCTAACGTTCGATGGGGAAATAGGAAGATGATTCAATTCGACGATTTCGATATCTCCTTGGCTTGACGGACCTCTTTAGGCATTTCATTGAGACCAACCCGAACCCACGTATTAAGGAAATCATGCACGAGATTGATCGCCAAAATGCTGAAGCTGAGAAGTCCAAGAAATCCCGCGGTAGACAAGGCGGCGCAACCAATGAGAGACGTCGGAGAACTGAGGCAGAGGAAGACGCGGAGCTTTTAAAGGATGAGAAAGTTGGCGGATCTGCGGAGACAAGCTTCCAAAAGTCTCCAGGATTTATCAAAGGGGGCGAAATGCGCGATTACCAGGTCGCCGGTCTCAACTGGCTGATCTCGCTCCACGAAAACGGTATCTCTGGTATCCTTGCAGACGAGATGGGTTTGGGCAAAACTCTGCAAACCATCTCGTTCCTCGGATATTTGAGACACATCATGGATATCACAGGCCCTCATCTCGTCGTCGTCCCCAAATCCACGCTGGATAATTGGAAGCGAGAGTTTGCCAAATGGTCCCCCGAGGTCAACGTCCTGGTCCTCCAAGGAGCCAAGGACGAGCGTCATAACTTGATTAATGAACGCCTCATTGACGAAAAGTTTGATGTCTGCATTACAAGTTACGAAATGATTCTACGTGAGAAGTCGCATTTGAAGAAATTCGCTTGGGAATATATCATCATCGATGAGGTAAGTTGGCTATCTATCTCTTATAAATGCTTATACTAATTTGATAGGCCCATCGTATTAAAAACGAGGAATCATCTCTGGCACAGGTCATCCGACTCTTCAATTCCCGCAACCGCCTCCTAATCACCGGTACTCCTCTTCAGAACAACTTACACGAGCTCTGGGCGCTACTGAATTTCTTGCTTCCGGATGTCTTCGGTGACGCTGAGGCCTTTGACCAATGGTTCTCGGGCCAAGGAGCAGACCAAGATACTGTTGTTCAGCAGCTCCATCGAGTTTTGCGGCCATTTTTGCTCCGACGTGTCAAGAGTGATGTCGAGAAGAGTCTCTTGCCTAAGAAGGAGATCAACTTGTACATTGGCATGTCTGAAATGCAAGTTAATTGGTACAAGAAGATCTTGGAGAAGGATATTGACGCAGTCAACGGAGCTGGCGGCAAGCGGGAATCGAAGACGCGACTTCTGAACATTGTCATGCAGCTACGAAAGTGCTGCAATCACCCATACCTTTTCGAAGGCGCCGAGCCTGGCCCGCCCTACACCACCGATGAACATCTAATCTTCAACGCTGGAAAGATGGTTATGCTTGATAGGCTGCTGGTTCGCTTGAAGAAGCAGGGCAGTCGAATTCTGATATTCTCCCAAATGAGCAGATTGTTAGATATCCTCGAGGATTATTGCGTCTTCCGGGATTTCAAGTACTGCCGAATTGACGGTGGTACGGCTCACGAGGACCGTATCCAAGCCATCGACGACTACAACAAGCCAGACTCTGAAAAGTTTATTTTCCTTCTGACCACTCGCGCCGGTGGGCTTGGCATTAACTTGACGAGTGCAGATGTGGTCGTGCTCTATGATAGCGATTGGAACCCGCAAGCAGATCTTCAAGCAATGGACCGAGCTCATAGAATCGGGCAAACCAAACAGGTTGTCGTGTACAGATTTGTCACTGAAAATGCAATCGAAGAAAAGGTGTTGGAACGTGCTGCTCAAAAGCTTCGCCTTGATCAATTGGTCATTCAGCAAGGCMGTGCACAGATTGCTGCTAAGGCTGCCGCAAATAAGGATGAGCTGCTCAACATGATTCAGCATGGCGCGGAGAAAGTCTTCCAGACTAAGGGTGCAATTGGGGCGCTCGCCGAGAAAGGGGGTGAATTGAATGACGACGATATTGAAGAGATTCTGAAGCACGGCGAAAAGCGTACCGCAGAGTTGAACGCACGATACGAGAAGCTTGGAATCGACGACCTGCAAAAATTTACCTCAGAGTCTGCTTATGAGTGGAATGGCCAAGACTTCACCAATCGCAAAAAGGAGATCGGTATTCATTGGATCAACCCTGCCAAGCGCGAGCGCAAGGAGCAGTCCTATTCGATGGACAAATATTACAAGCAAGCTCTATCCACCGGTGGCCGTACCGCGGATACGAAGCCAAAGGCTCCCCGTGCCCCAAAGCAAGTGACGGTCCACGATTACCAATTCTTCCCTCCCCTTCTTAGAGATCTACAGGATCGTGAAACTGCTCATCACCGGAAGGAGATTGGTTATAAGGTCCCTCTGACTGAAGGCACGGATGACGACCTGTCCGACCGGGAAGCTGAGCGTGCTTTAGATCAAGCAGAAATTGACAATGCCACTCCGTTGACTGAAGAGGAACAGGAGGAAAAGCAACGCCTGTCGCAACAAGGATTTGCAGACTGGAATCGCCGAGACTTCCAGCAATTCGTCAACGGGTCTGCTAAGTATGGCCACAAGAACTATGGTGCAATTGCTACCGAGGTTGATAATAAAACTGAGGCTGAAATCAAAGCATATGCGAAAGTTTTCTGGCAAAGATACACCGAAATTGCGGACTACTCTAAATACATCGCGATCATTGAGGCTGGTGAGGAAAAGACCCGTAAGATGGAACATCAACGGATGATGCTGCGAAAGAAGATGGCACAATATCGCGTTCCATTGCAACAGCTGAAGGTCAACTACTCAGTTTCCACGACGAACAAGAAAGTCTATACTGAGGAGGAAGATCGATTCTTGCTCGTCCTCCTCGACAAGTATGGTCTTGACAGTGAAGGTATCCATGAGCGTATCCGGGACGATATCCGAGAGAGCCCACTGTTCCGATTTGACTGGTTCTTCCTGAGTCGCACACCAATCGAGATCGGCCGAAGATGTACCACTCTGCTGACGACTGTTGCTAGAGAGTTTGAAGAGGCGTCCGCTTCAAAGGGTGCTAACGGGACTTCGCACGGCAAGGGCAAGAGGGAGCCTGAGGATGATGCCAATGATGAAGATAGTGTTCTCGGCATGGCCCCGGCAAAGAAGAAGTCGAAGAATGGTGTAAAGGTATGATTATTTTAGTCCGAAGCCGTGATATCGTTGTTAATGTTTCGACCAGAACAAAGCTCTTGATAACTTGAAGTCGGCATCTGGAAGCAAGGCAGGATCTGCCGCGCCCTCATCACGAGCGTCGAGTGTTATGTCAACTGCTTCTAATTTGGCTCCGGCACCAAAGGGCAAGAAGGGCAAGAAGAAATGAATGCACACTGTACAATTATTATGAAAGGGTTTTCATTCCTCTGTGTACCGGTCAACAATCGGGGGAAAGGGGCGTTGAGAAACTCTGGTGGCATTGATTTTGGCGCATGAGAGGTTTATTTGAAGATGATTGCGATGGATGTCTCGCCCTAAAAACGGAAGATAAATATCATCGTGTACATTTTAGCAAATGCAATCGTTGATTTCTATCCTTTTTTTTTTTGCAATGTTCTGATCTCCGTAAATAATTACCTGGTGCTGACTAAGTAGATCACCAAGAAAAGGGGCTGGTGGCTCTTAGGGCTATAAAACAATATTTGTGCTGTAGCTGCATTTAAACATGATCTTCAGATCGACCCCTCAATGCAATAACTCATAATATCAGTTCTTGTTGCAACTGGAGCACTGTTGTATGTAGCACTTCCACTCATTCTGATACCTCCCTTTTCCACTAACACTAGGAGCGGTTTTTGGCTCATGGGTTGGAGTTGGAAGCCAGTTATATTAGCAAATATTCAATTCTTTGCGCAAGATAGGGAATATACGTGATACTCTATGGCGTGTATCAAATCTAAAACCAGCCATAATTATAATGGGCAACCTATGGCTATTTAGTTCGATGTAGTAATTGCGAAGACAGGGCAAGAGTTCCGTTGAAAGTGCCCCGTGTCGGATATGTTATTCCAGCTCAAAGGGTGCTATCACATGCAGGAATTGAGGAAGACGACTTAATTGACTAACTGAGAGGATGGAGGATGAAGACTAGCTACGTAGAGACAGATGTTGTGAAACGCCACTAAGGGAGAAGCACACGACAAACGCTCTTTTCTCCTCACCCTCCATTTTTGATAAAAACATAGAATGAAAACTCGAGAAATAATGCACCGAGAAGTGCCTGAGGAGAGTCTCAATTCTATCATGAGATTGGCCAGGCATTTGGCGATAGCATGATAGCGCCATGACAGAGTAATTGCAAATCCAGCTGGTACAACAAGAAAGGAAATATAGGGCCACGTGTGTTTAAAAGCATCAGCCAGCAAGCAGCAACTAGATACCGCAAGAATGGAGAACTGCAATTCCAGGCTTGGCCTACAACCGTGTTATTATCCGCAAAATGAAAACCGAAAAGAGAGTCGAGGAGGTCTGCCGCCACAAACAGTATGGCATATATCAGGCGATTGGCTTGCGAAAGCGATATTGCAAATGTCTGTATAAGCAAAGAGACCCAACCATGGTGTCTGACCCATCAGCCTGCTGCTCAGAACCATCCCTTCATATTGCTGTTGTTGCCTTGCTTGTAGACAGAATAAGGGTTCGAAGTCAAGTTGCTGGAACGACTGGAGTGGCTAGAGCGACCGGAGTATCTGGAGCGATCGACGTAAACGGCGTGACTAGGATGAGCTGAATGAGCTGGATGAGCATGGTGGCTAAGGGGAGGCGAGATTGGGCCATAGGCAGAAAGCACAGCGCCATCTATATCAATTAGCTCCATTTGGACATCTAGGGTACGGAGGTAACTTACCAAGATTAGCTTGGAAGCCAGAAATTCTGGATGGGCCGCTTATACCGCTAGGACCTTCCAGGCGACGCACATGTGCGGGCTGGGGTTCTAAGATAGAAGACGGGTTACTAACTACAGCCCCCGGAACCTGCGGTGTTAGTTGGAGGGCTGGCGGGCCGTAAGCGCGACGGTACCAATTCGGGAGGCCATGGTTCAAGCCTAACGATAACTGTGTGGCCTTGTCGTGAGGCATTTC
Organism: Venustampulla echinocandica; assembly: GCF_003357145.1. Classification (NCBI taxonomy): domain Eukaryota; kingdom Fungi; phylum Ascomycota; class Leotiomycetes; order Helotiales; family Pleuroascaceae; genus Venustampulla; species Venustampulla echinocandica. Next base: position 2,792,408 of record NW_022474207.1, read on the forward strand.
ATGCTTATATTTGCATCCCAGCTGCGTGAAAGCACAGACGCCTTCATGGATCCATTTATCACAATAGATCTTCTGTCGTCGGGACATATTATGCTGGGCGGTATATGCAGACTGGGCGATGATAGAATCAATCTGCATCTTCAAACAGGGTCAGCAAATGTGTTCTTAATATAATAATGATTGGTGTGCAATGGCTGTGACCGCTAGAAAGGCCGGAACAGTCAAATAGAGTGGAATATAGGCTTACCTGGGTGGAAACCGGACTATTTATGACACGGCAGGCTTGCTCAGTTGTCAACTGGTTGACGATCTACAGAATGTGAGTTAGAATGTCAGGAATCAATTCACAGATAGAGGGTCTATACCTCAGCAGGAACAATCGGATCGTTGCCTTGTCGTCGGCGAGGCGACGGTGCGCGAGGAGCAGGAAGCACAATCAGACCTTCCAGACCCTGTGTGGGTGGAACTCCGTCGATGGCCTCAATTTCATCAGCCGCCATAAGACGAGTGTATTGTCCATCAGCACGTTGGATGGCATAGGCGTAAGCAACATTCAATTGAGCCTCACTGGGGAAGACAGGGCCAGGGACCACAGTGCTTAAGCGCACGCTATTCCCTCCAGGAATGTATGGATCGGCTCTCGTCCAGGTGTCGGGTTGATTAGGGGTGAATGCACCAGTTGCAGGGTTCATAGGTGTGAACTGTTGGCCACTATAAGAAGAGGAGTACATTGGGGTGCCTGGGGGATTGTTATAGTTGGGAGTTTGCTGGGCTTGGCCGTCACTATTGTCCGTTGATAGTTCATCCATGCGCTCCGAACACTCTCGGCCTGTCGGAAATGCTGACATTTTCCCGGGAGAAAATGGAGACAACGATGGGCTCTTAGCACTGTGGCCCTCATTGGTCGTTAGTATGGAAGTCATCTCAGAATCCTGCATCGCTGGGGTAGTTGGCTGGGGGGCTTGAGTAGAGTTCGAGCACCCATTCGAAGGCTGCAGTAAAGCGAGGCCTGCCAAATCCGCCGACATGGTTGAATGCTTGAATGATGGCCAAATGCGCTCGAGAATTAAGTAAAAGTATGGGGTAAAAGAAGAATAAGGCAGATACGAACAAGGATATCTATACAGTCTATGGAAGATCTGTAATAGAGGGAGACTACTATAGCGACAGATAAGTTAGCTAAACGTGTTCGAGGAGAACGAATACTGCGGTCATACAAAATAGAAATCAACTCCCTAAACTCTTGGCTACCTAGGTACTTAAATAAGTTGTACCTGCTTGCGTGAGCCGTTTGCCGGTAGCAAATAACCAGTCGCTGTGGCGGCTCACTGCAGTGTTTGGCCTGGTCCGGATATCTGCACGTGATGACGATTAGTATTGTATGTTTTGAAAGGAAAGACGAGGTGGATCGCAAACAGCTACAAATCAAACGGTCACAAGCGTACTTGCAAATTTTGGAATCAGCTTGTGGCTCATTGGGGATACTTACATCGTGATTTGGGCAGTGTGAGGTGAGTGTCTGAATTCGCACTATATATATTTATAGTCAGGTAGCTGAGGTGTTAAGGAAAGCCCCTAAGACGATGGAGAAAGGTTAGATGACCCAAAGTGAGTGAGTAAAGCTCCACGAGAGAGATGATTTCGCGACGTAAAGAGGCTTGGTTTGATGCAGTAGCCATCTGAGGTGGTGCATATTGAGGTGGGGAAGGGTAACAATATACTCACGGACTGGTGAGCCAATGTTTGCCAGGCTGAAGTGACCGATGTATACCTCGGAATCAATTTGGCGAAAGATCTCAAAAGTGCGAGGGAATCTGTGGTTGAAGGTGAGCAATAAGAGACGATCTATCGGGAGGTCGCGTTATGCAGAAATGATGGGTGACGTGAGATTCGTGAGTGAGCGAAAATGCGATGGAGATGGAAGAAGCGCGAAAGGTGAGGGAGATCTCCAGGAGGGTGGTTGTGACTTGCGATTATCTATCTTGTTATCCCTTTTGGTGTGCTTTAGTTTCCGTATATACCGGAGATGTTACTGCAATTTTGATCGCATTTAGTGGCGGGCTTGTGTTGGTTGATTGGTATGCGATGGAGAAGAGAGGTGGTGGTGGAGGATTGTTGACGTTTTTATATTCCAGATGGCAAGTAGCAGTCGCCTGACCTGTGCAACGCGCTGTAACTTACTACAAAGTATCAATCGCTCAACAGATGCGCGCTCCAAATACTTCCCTCCTTAGATTTCTGCTTTAATCACCAACAACCTGCCTTGAATTCCAAGCTCGTATGTGTAAAAAGGATGCTTGAAAGTGATATAGGCCTATCGAGGTTAATGACGCTCGCATTCCCATATTATTATACAAGGCTCGCCTCATGACCTTGTTGATTTGCCAAATATTCCGGTGAATCAAACTGCCATACGTAAACAAGGCCCCAAGAATCGCCTACCTCCATTAGCTTCTTGTGCTGCATCATCGCTTCCTCCAATAGCCCATTACTGTCTGGGAGTAGGCATATAAGCATCGACAACACATGTGACCTCCGTCCTAGACGATGATAGCCAGCTCCTTCAGCCCCTATTAGCGGAAGATACTGGGCTAGCTGACCAAGGCAGTCCTTCACGGTTCGCATACAATATTGAGTCGAGACCTCCAACAGCAGCGCACTTCCAGGACGGGTTCAATATCAAGGACCAGCATCAAAAAGGGCGACCAGGAGTGGCGCTGACCGTCCCGTAAATGTACACCTATTAGTGAACAAGTCAAAGGGCGCTGTTTGACGATTCATGTATTATGGAATCAATGCGATCCATAGAAGGTAATCCCCTGTTTCAATCTCAGTTCTAGGAGCATTTTCCACTTGGAATAGGCACAGCACTGACCTCATAGTTCATTTTAGGCGACCAAAACTGTCGCAACTCATCGACCATACTATAACGCTGAAAACCATATTGGAAATGCCTCGGAACCTGTCCTTGACTTTCAACAGTGCCCTGAGAATCCTGACACGTGTACCGTACACTTGCACGCCTTCTGATTTTTTCGGTTTTGGAAGGTCTCTGGCATCATATTCTGTCAAACTTGAGTATCTTAAATGAAAATAAAAGATAAGAATATGCCCAGCAGGTGGATCTTTGAATGCCGGAAAGGCTCCTTTAGAGCGCTTAAAGGATCAGATTAGACTCCACACACTTAGGAACACAATCCTGGAGCGGTGGGTGGAGTGGAGGGAAGCATTACTACCTACACAAATATACATTGAAGAGAGTGGATGTGGTTTCTAAACCAGGACGCAGATGTAGATACGCCACTACCTTTCGGGAAAACGCTACGGCGTTGACTGCGTTGCTGTTAAAGGCATGCAGGATATTGTTCAGAGGGATAGCTAATCCTCTAGCGGAATCGCACATACCCTTAGTTGGGATGTTCCTGGTTTGTGTGGCTTCACGAAGGTTGCGCGCGCTATATCCGAGAGGATCGTTTTAGTGGGAGATAATTGGCCATGGTAGCTCTGAGGATAGAATTGACAGCTGGGCCGCAACTTAATGGGTAGATATGTTAGCTCTCATAGCCCTGGGCTTAGTTAATGTGCGCGAGGTGAGTCTGTTAATGGAGGGGAAAGGAGGGGAGGATACCAATGAAATCCAGTTCATCTTGCTATCTAACTCTCCTACAGTCATGCCTTAAGATAAAAAACCAGGGTAGTGCATATAATATGTTGTCTGTTCCTGTAGCAGGATATAGAGCACATATAAAGGAGCAGAGTGGTTCTCGCGGATTGCTGAATTGACCATATCTGACCAGAATTTCGCAACCAAGACAAGCAGATATGCATGAGTGTCACACCTACTAGTTTTAGTGGTGGAGTTTTGGTAGTGAAGTTTCGACAGCGCGGCGTGTGAATATGAATGAACAGGAGTCTACCAGAAGTCCAAAAGTCTAGACAAGAATTCCCATTAAAAAATTTCTCACCATCGCAGCTTAAAGTGTCGCCGACACAAAGTACATAGCTTTGCACTTGACGAGTAGTGGATTGTCGTCAAAGGAGAGTTGAGGCTCCTCGCTAACCCGTCTTACCCCAGTCCGCTTAGTCATCTATGAATAGGGGCATTCTGGGGCAGATATACAACTTAAAATGTAATCTCACAAAAGTAGAAGTCTTCATAATACATACGGTATTACAGGACCTTGGGCTTACTAGTGTGGCAATGTTATTGCCCATGGCGTGATACGAAAGGCATTGCATCTCTGGTTTCCGGCTTTCCTGCTACATATTTGCACTAAACTAGCACACAAATATCCGAGAAAGGTATGTTTAACATCTCTATTTATGTATTATGAGGTTCTACCATCTACCGAGAAGAACTTTAAGCAGCACTGATCTATGCCAGGTTCTTTCTCGTAACGCCATGGGATGCGAAAAGCGCTTTAATGTACTCATACAGACAGAAAACCACGATTATCATCTTCCTACTCACGTTGAGGAAATGGTCAGATTTTCTGGATAATAAAAAGAAATATGGGTATCTGCGGGGATGTGAGAGCCGTTACTCCCGAGAATGTCTCCTGTCCTTCCGTTCCGTCGCCAATCTCAGTAGCTCGCCTCTCAATATCTCGTACGCAACCGCCATTTTCTCGGGGGCTTTGGTACTTTGCCTCACGAGGGCATCCATCATAAGGCGAAGTTGAGCTTCAGATTTGAATTTTGGGCAGGTACTCAGGATTCCAACATGCGACAATCCACAGATAGGGCAAAGCCTTGTGCTAACTGATTGCGGACCTGAGCTACCAGTTGCTGCTATTCCGCTTCTAGTATGGGTAGCATCCCCAGGTCTAGGGACACTCTGCGGCTCTCGAGAGATTGGGTGCTGTACTGGCTGTCGGTTTGGATACCCATTGGACCCGGAATTAAGGGTGGGAGGGGGAACATAACTCTGCCGGAACTGAGGTCTTTCTATGCGAGGGTGGGATCCCTGGAATTGCCCAGAATTGGGTGGAGGTTGACTAGGAGGTAGAGGTGGCGGTGGAGGTTGGCTAAGAGATCCATTGTAGGGAGAGTTTGTGTAATGTCCGTGTGACACCGGAGCTAGCACACCGAAAGTAGGGCCTGTTGTTGGGGGATGTTGATTAGAGGAGACTTGAAATGCGCCCATGGCGGGGCCAGGTATTTGAATGTTGGATGAAGGTGGGTGCGTTGGAGGTATAATTCGTGTGTTTCGAGATATGAAAGGTTCTTCATGGCCGTTTACTGGAGAAGTTATTAGTCAGTAATGTGCTTGCGAAATAACATTGTTTCTGTTGATTGACTGAGCTTGCAAATTGCATCATTATCGAGTAGGAATGAGAGAATTGAAGTTCGGGAAAAGATTGGATGCTTGATTTCAGTGGTGTCCATGCCGCCCCATTAGAGCATGAAAGTTCCAGAGAGTTACTTGGTGGGATCATCTGCCTCTTTTGGCGGTGAAGAAATTTTGGGCTTTGCACTGATCGTATTCTTACGACCAGTTGCCCTAGACTTAGTTGGTGTCATGTTGGCAGCTGATGCTCTAGACTTCTGAACAGGACCTTGTAGATTCATGACACCGCTTCCCGGCGGTGACAAAATGGCGGGTTTCTTTGGAGTTTTAACTTTACTCCCTGAACTTGATTGGCCCCGAGCAGTACTTGCCGCTTTCTGGGGAGTTCTACGCGACTTTGCAGATTTTTTCGTACCTTTCGCACCTATGCGGCCGCCACTTGACTCTAGTTCCCCGGGATCCACATCATCGTTTTCCGAGAAGTCATCAGGATCAGAGTCAGCACCAACAGCGGCAAATTCCTCATCACTAGGAGACTCGGGAGACTGGCGTCTAGCTAGTTGTGAGGAGGGAGCCAGATCGTCATCGACATCCATATTAGACTTCTGGTAATTGACCGTCTGGTTCAATGTTAGTATGGAGGGATTATCACAGTCACCTTGGATGGCTTACTTGTCGTGCTCGTTTTCCTCGCCCGAAATCCTGCATATTCCTCGCAGCTTCCCGCGCTGCGTCTGCTTCACGCTGCTTTAATATCTCATCCCAAACCGAAAGATTTGGGGTGGGAGCTTCAGCATCAGGATCGCCCACATCATCCGTGAGAGTGCCCTTATCATAGGCCCAGACACGAGCGAGTGAGAACTGAGACTCTGCGGTCTTTTCCTCATCGGCGTTAGTGTTTTCAATCTGAGTTCGATCTAGAAGCTTATCCACAGAAGCAGAATCGTAACGGATATCGTTTTGATTGTCATCGTTGAATAGGGCTTCGGTACCATGCTTCAGGATAGATTCCAAGTCGACGCCAGCATCATCTTCTGCGCCCATGCTCTCAATGAGCGCCCCAAGAGCTATCTTTTTGCGACCGATTTGTATAATCTTCTCTTCGGCACTATCTTTAGTCATTAGCTGGAATACGAGGACTTTGTTCTTTTGCCCGATGCGATGGGCACGTGAGATTGCCTGGATATCTTGTTGGGGCTAATAGAAGTTAGCAAAGAGGTCCAAAAGAGGCGATATAGTAGTTACATTGAAATCCGGATCCTAAAATGCTGTCAGTACATATAATCATTAAAGGCAATTGGGAACATACCATAATGATGACGGTATCGGCTGTTGCTAGGTTTATACCAACTCCACCAGATCGTGTGGACAGCAGAAATGCAAAGACAGAAGAATCTGCAGCATTAAACTCATCGATCCGCTTTTGCTTCTCTTGTGCGCCCATGCTACCATCTAAGCGTCGGAACGACATATCAAGCCCCTTCAAGAAATCTTCAACCAAGTCGAGTTGATTCAAGAATTGACTGAAAAGGAGCACCCGATGTCCACGTTCTCGAAGTTTCGGTAGCATAATCTCCAATAGCTGAAACTTTGCGGATGCATCGATCAGATTACGATGTAAGGCGGCCTCATCCACTGACGTCTCCTCGATCGCAGAGCTGTAAAGAAACGGGTGGCAAAGACACTTTCGAAGCTGTATTAGTATGTTGTTTAGGTTGCCCCGTTCTGACGGACGAAGGTCAGTCTTTCGTTGTCCGAAGATCGACTTGATGAGCTGCGGATTCTTAGCTAGAATGGATTTATAGAGTTTCTTTTGAACAACGCTCATGGTGACTGGGAGGATCACTTGAGCTAGCGGAGGTAAGTCCTTCAAGACCTGAAGCTTGGTTCTCCTGGGCCAGAGTTAGTAGGGCTTTTTCTCAGTGTTGACATACAACTTGCCGGAGGAAAAAGGGACGGATAAGTTCATGAAGCTCCGGTAAATTCTCTTTTGTCAACTCCTGATACTCTTCATCTAGCTGAGCGGCATCGACGGAGGCATCAAGAAACTGAAGCAGATTGAACAGTTCTCGCTTATTATTTTGAAGCGGGGTACCTGATCGTTGGGTTAGTACGCGGTTCCGTAACAGTACTTATGATACATACCTGTTAAGAGCATTTGGAATGGCACTTTCATAGCCTTTAATGCACTGTATAGAAGATTTGCGTCATTTTTGAGACGTTGTCCTTCATCCACAATCAGGCCAGCCCATTTGATTCGCCGAAAGAATGATCTGCTCTGCTCATCAACCGGCGCCTCGTACGATGTGATGACGACATGTGCTCGTAGGTCCGAAGATTTATCAGGATAAAGCTCGTACTGCATTGCCATCTCGCGGGCGCGTCTCCCGCCATAGAAAGTGACAACACGAAGGCTCGGTGCCCACTTTTTGATTTCCCTACGCCAATTTGGGCATGTAGAGTTAGGGGTGACCACCAGGAATGGCCAGCACTAGACTTGTCAGCCAAGTCAAGAATACAAACAGCTATAACATACCTTCGGTTTGTCCTTAACCAGAGCGGCTATTAAGGCTATCACCTGGATAGTCTTGCCTAAGCCCATTTCATCTGCGAGTATGACGTTCTTCTTCTGGTGGTAATTGTAAATCGCCCAGTTCATACCATCTTTTTGATAAGCCATCATATCCCCACCGGTAAGTGCCGAAGGTTGCTTCTTCAACTCAAGGTTCTTGAAGTTGAGTGATCGGAAATGGTCAGCACGCTCCTTCATGACTGACGCTGGAGGCTGTTTGAAATATTTCCCAACAACGTATTCGTTATATGCAGCCACGAAGCAGCTCCAACGCTCTTTGTCCTCCGGCGAAGGCGGTTCCTCCCAGACAGCTTCATCATAGCCAAGACCCTGGAACTTGACCAGGACTTCATCGACCATGCTGATCTGAGCCTTGTCGGATTCTTCTGACTTGGCTACAAAATCATCGTCATAGCCAACATCGAAGACTATTTCCATGCGAAGAAACTCCTCGGGGATAGCCTCCTCAGTTGTCCATTTTGGCCTCTCATTAATGCCTTCGTCACGGTTCGTAAATGCCTTCCGCATTGCCACAGCAGTCACACCCCAGACCCAGCTACCAGCCATCCAAATGCACTGGAAATATGATTTGTCTTGCCACTTGATTAGGTACTCCTTCTGATCCTCATTAAAATCGCGAATTGTATCATTTGTATGGTAAGATTGACGATCCACCGGTCGCCATGCGACTAAGGCTTGAGGCCTATCGGGTGCGTCAAGGCAGTCCTTGCACTGCCATCGTGGGGTGTAATCGTTGAGTCGCTGATCCCGAATTTCATCAAGATCCTCTAATGACTTAGATGTCTTCTTCCGGGTTGGGAGATGCTCAAAGTGAAACCCACGTAAGCAACGAGTACATCGAAATAATATATTGTTGGGATTGTTGATGAGATCCTCAGATACTGTTGTAATTGGGTCATCTCCGCCGTTTTCTTCTCTCAGCTTTTCTTCTTGCTTGGAAGATTTCCGTGTAGAGAAAGGGATACAAGACGCCCCAGTCTCTTTACACCCTTGACAAACATCCAAGCGAGGCGCGGAAGGATCCTTTTTGACCGAGGTCCCAATGCACCGACGGCATTGGAGTACAAAGTTCTCATGGCCGACCTTTGTAACCAGGTGCTCTCTGCCACTGCGGTAACCAAGGCAAACTTTGTGAATGGAGCTTGAACAGCCTTGACAGTAAATCAAGGGGCTTGTACCTTTGTTGGAATGGGTTCCAGTCCCGCCACAGACGTCGCAGTCGTTGTTATGGAAGATCTTGAATCGAGATTGAGTCGGGACGGGCTGGAATATTTCTCGGATACTGATTACTTTTGGAGCATTAGTTTTGACAACTTCGTCCGCATAAATTTCTTCATCCATGTCCATTTCCTTCATGTTTTTATTGGCCCTCTCTCGTCCTGATCGTCGAGTTGGCGGTTCAAATTCCTCAGATGACGAACTTCCATCAGCGAACTCGCGCAGCTGGGATTTTCTACCGGTTGCTACTTTCTTGAGATGACGATTTCTAGACGCACGTCTGTTGCTCTTTCGTTGAGTGAAGTGAGTGATATCCGAACCCTCACTTGCCGCTTCGGAATCTCTGGATAATTCGTCCATTTCCTCGTCTTCAACGGCCAATTTGAAGGATCCATCGTTGGATTTGATAATAGGGTTGGTATTGGATGAGCGAGTGGCACGCGTAGAGCTGCGAGTGCCCGAATGTCCGCCGCGAGTTGGTTGAGTGCCCCGTCGTGTTCTCGGAGGTTCCAATTCGGAATCTGACCCTTCGCCATCTCGAATGGCACGGGACATTGACCTCTCATGAGCACTGCTAACCCTGCTACTTTGGCGGGTGCTATTATTTGTCAACAACGAAAACCGAGCTGGCCCATGCCGTCGCCTTTTCACAGCGCCATGGTCTGGATAGAGCTCGTCTTCCTCATCAGTGTCAAGGTCAACTGTAGCCGGATCTACAAAGCCTGCATTCATTGTCCTGGTTCGGATACGCTTGCTGGTAGTGGTAGCCATTGGCTTTTCGCTACCTGTCCGAGAATCCAAGGCCGAAGATGAAGTTCCAACGTCCTCGCCGTTGTTGAAGAGATCCAAAGCGTTCCGGCCGTTTTCCAATGTGAGGAGCTGATCAAAAGCAACCTGTATGCTTCAAGTCAGCTTTTAGGCGCTAGAAAGTGCAGTTGCAATCTTAAGAGCCCAGATTATACGAAGTACAACATCTAACTTTATAGAGCATTAAAGAGTGAGGTAGAAGATGACCGCGTAACCGATCTTTGAAAGCGAACACCCACTACCTTGTGGAACAAAAGCAAAGAACCTCAACGGCTTTGGATATCAGAATGGATGGTGATAAGACGAGGTAAATTTAATAGCAGATATCAATGGAGTGTATAGCTTTTTGTAAAGCTAAAGATGGAGCGGCGGTAAGGAGTTTGGCTAGAAAGAGTGAAGGTGGGGAAGTAACGACAGGAGATCGAGACATCTGGGCTAGATCTTTCCGGACCCTGATATTTGAAAATGAGGGTGAAGAGTCTCGATAGGCAATGCTTAAAAGCGGGTTCTATATTGTCTTGAGAATATTCCTGCCCAAACCGCGGTATTATGCTACTTGCACTAACATTTGATAGCCGCATTCTGATACCAACTCTATGGCCACTAGATACCATACACAAAACCACCACTTGGCGTTTTGCGATAGCTGAATAAATAGAGATCGAAAATGGGTTTCCAGATATATAACGGTAGACACCATTCCAACTAGCAAAGTTGTCACTTACCGTTCCTTCTCTTCCATCTTCATATTCAACTTTGTAATGCAATTGGCCATCTCGCGTTTCGATCTCTTCCAGCACTGTATCAACTGTTGTATCTCCACGCCATGGCTGGTATTCCCAGGGCCTGGCCGGTGCTGGGACCACAACAGCAATGGAGCCATCTGAGGAGATTTCCCGTGCTTCACCGCCATCTTGGGGCCTCTGCAGGGACTCCCGAAACCTATGGGACAAGGCGGATTGGGGTTGAGAAGGCTCTCTCTCACCGCTGCTCCTCTCTGGGGTATGGACTATATCAGCGTCGGAATCATCCGAATCTGGGATATGGCGAGGTGTCGCCATGTTGGCTTATTATAACAGAAGTCGATATCTTGGAAGGAGGGTTTTGGGTACAATCGAGCTAGACTTTCCTTAAGTCTACTTAATTAGCCACAATATAAAGACCACATCGCGGGGGCTTACTAATAACGGTACATCCTGGCAAGCCCAGTCAAGCTATATGATCCGCGATAGCATTATGAGTCGCTGCAGAGGTAATGTACTCTTTGTCCAGGGGATTTGTTTGGATGGGTTGACAAAGACGCGATTGTGGAAAGGGAACGCGTCTGTTGATGTTGACGATGACAGTGGTAGCTAACTAGTCGCGGGGATTGGATACTGTAGTGGTGTTACCCCACAGATGCTGCGTATATAGTGGGGTTGTTGCGCGTAGTAGAGCAAGTATTTGCCAGTTTGATATGTCCAGAACAATTGCACTCAACGCGAAAATAGTTACAGAGTAGAGGGATCCAGTCCAAAATTATCGGTGGTATCGGCTTATCAGATGTACACGTGATGCAAGGTCTTATCGGTGCGGGTTCTGGAATCCGGAATGGAATAATCTGGACCCGCACCGCGACCCGGGGGGCCGACGCTACTACTGGTTGGCGCTAGTACCTGGACCGAGCTCAAGAAATAAGATATCTACAAGGACTTTGTACAAAAGGTATGGATTTTTTATTTCGGGCCACAGGTACTACGTACAAACGTACCTCCACCCTCCCCACGGAGTATATTCTCGAATTCGAATTCGAATAAAGGCGATGTCCAGCATCATCCTGCTAAGGAATGTCCGATACATGAGAGCAGTTTTGCCTGCATCGCGCCTATCATATCACTCTGGGAAAGCCGCTTCAGTCAATACAGCCATCGCCCGCGGGCTGCGAAAGTCGAAAGGGCTCGCGTTTAGGGGAAGCTCGACTAGAGAGCCAAAAGCCAATGACCCACGCGAGAAGTTCATCGAACGAAATGGTCTGGTACGCCGCTCCGCGGACCCGCCTCAATTTTCTGGACCTCAGGTAACGCGTGATGGATGGGAGGGTAGACCGAAGAAAGAGGCTGCGGGAGGCCGTACGCCGCAAGAACCTCAAGCACGGATTTATCGCGGGATAAAATTGATCAAAACCAACGAACAGCTTGCTCGGAAAAAACCTGACCCTGCTGGGCCTGCTGGTTCTGGAAGACATGGTCACAAGCAGGAGCGTCGACGGACACCCTTCGATGAAGAAGAGAAGGGATATTCAGGGCCCAGGAGACAGTTCGATCGGTCTGCTGAGCCATTCAAAGCTCCTGGACGCGGTGCCGACCGAGGTTCTTTCGGAGCCAGAGAGAAATCCGACTACTCATCTAAATACCCACCATCGACTGCAAGAAGTTCGCCCAATAAGCAAAGATATGGGGAGCGAGATTTCGGAGAGAGACGTGGCGACCGAGGGTCTTTTAACGCCAGAGAGAAATCCGACTACCCACCTAAATATCCGTCATCATCTACGCCTTACCAGCAAAGAGATGGGGAGCGAGGTTCCATGGAGCGGCGTGACGAGCGGGGCGGTTATCAAGCACACGCGAAATCCGACTACTCATCTAAATATCCGTCATCGTCTACAAGAAGTGCGCCCTATGAGCGAAGAGATAGGGAGCGAGATTCCGGAGAGAGGCGTGCTGATCGAGGGTCTTTTAAACCCAGAGAGAAATCCGACTACTCATCTAGATATCCATCGTCGTCTACAAGAAGTTCACCCTACCAGCAAAGAGATAGGGAGCGAGGTTCCATAGAGCGGCGTGGCGACCGGGGTGGTTATGAAGCACGAGAGAAATCCGACTACTCCGCTAAATACCCATCGTCGTCTAGAAGTTCGTCTTACCAGTCGAGAATTGAGGAACGAGGTTCCGTGGAGCCGCGTGGTGACCAACGCTCAAGGGGGGAAATCGCCGCTTTAGCCAAAGCTCTGGCCGATCCTCCTACAAGATCTGCAGCTGTAGAGACGAGATGGAATGATCCTGAAGAGAGAAACAACCGTGGCCCGACCACAAGGTCCAGTGGACCCGACAGCCGCACACCTCTGTCCGTCCCCTACACAACACCAGCATCTGAATTCTTATACGGGACTTCCGTGGTAGAAGCTGCGCTGAAAGCTCAAAAGGGTCGAGGCCGAAGAAGACAGCTTTACAAGTTCTACATCTACGAAGGAGAGAATCGAGAAAATACTGAACGTGACGATGATCTGGAGAGGTTGGCAAGGCAATGTAAAGTGAAGATTCAGCGGATACGCGGTGACTGGCTGCGGCTCATGGACAAGATGAGCGGCGGACGGCCTCACAACGGCTACATCCTAGAGGCATCACCTCTCCCGCGACTTCCTGTCCTGAGTCTAGGCTCGACCGCAGTGGAATATGATGGATATGGAATTAAAGTGGAACTCGACCATCAATCACGCGAAGACGCTGCAATCAACGGCACTTCGGATTTCATCCACATGCCAGTTGATCGCGTTGGACGGAAACCAATGGTTCTCTTGCTAGATGGCATCCAGGACCCCGGAAATCTCGGCGGCATCATCCGCACTGCTTCATTCCTCGGCGCCAGCGCTGTTGCCATATCCACACGAAAAACCGCCTCGTTCACCCCGGTTGTCCTCAAAGCATCAGCTGGAGCTTCTGAGAATATCACTTTGTTCTCCGTCCAGAGGCCCGATAGCTTCATCCACAAGTCCAAGCTCGCCGGGTGGAAAATCTACGCTGCTGTGGCGCCCACGGAGAAAGGAACCCCGCGCTCCAGAAACTCCGTGGCTGCTAATAACATAGGCAATCCCCTCGCTGACGATCCCTGCATTCTCATGCTAGGCTCAGAGGGCGAGGGCCTACATACCAAGCTGAGAAGGTCAGCAGATGTTGAGGTCTACATCCCCAGCTGCGGACGCAGCCTCAGCGTTGACAGCCTGAATGTCAGCGTTGCAACTGGGATTCTTTGCAATTCCTTCCTGACGCGGTCCTATCCGAAGAAGGGGGCGGCAGCGGAGCCTTTGGCTGAGCAAGAAGGAGGGGAAGTAGCGGAGCAGGAACAACGAGCAAGCTCTGAACCTGCTAGCGACTTGTTTTAACAGTGTAACGATATGTTTTTATATATGTATAACATCCATGCCAGAGGGCAATCTTCCATATCAAATAGTTATCTAGACATAATACATAGATGGACGGCGTACGAACGTCTTAGTGAGTTATATTTTCTACCCGCAAAAATTATTTGTATGCCCTCCATCCAACGTGACCCGTAATTAATTCTTCTCGGGAGCATACCTCTAATTTCATATCACAGGCCCAGTATATCTCCTCATTTTCATACACAATCCATTTTTAATTTTTATCTGCAAAAAACCATCATTCTATTTTCATAACCGTAAACTCTATATACTCCCTGGGTTGATCAGGGTAACTTCATATCTCATATCTAACCATCATACTATTTTCTCCAAGATATATATATAAAACGCCGCTGTTGAAGATGCATGCTGAAAACACACGTTGAAGTGGCTTCTTCCCCCACACACTCAATGCAATAAATAAACATATCGCTGAAGAAAGGGGTATGCCCGATGATCAAGCCTCATTTTTCTTTTCTCCATTAACCATTTTTTAAAATAACCCGTCGATCTCTCCGGTCTCAGTGTCGACGTCGACGTTGAGATATCCAGGAGCAGTAGGCAGACCGGGGATGGTCTGGATATCGGCTGCTAATGCGTATCTATTGGCATATTATTAGTATTGCTCCTTGTTTTATATATAGACTGAGATGCGAAAAGACTTACAGATATCCGGCACCAGCAGCTAACCGCACATCCCTGATAGGCACGGTAAACCCAGTCGGCGCACCCTTGAGGTCCGGGTCGTGAGATAGCGAATATTGGGTTTTGGCAATGCAGATTGGAAGGTTGCCGAAACCTTGCTTGATATAGGTATCCACCTTCTTCTGTGCGAGTTCGCTGAATACGACCTTTTCAGCACCATACATGATTTTTGCAATTGCCTCAATGCGAGTCTGAACATCTCCCTCGAGACTGTAAAGGAAGTCGAAGTTCTTCTCCTTCTCACTCGCGGCGATGACACCCTTAGCGAGGTCAACAGCGCCCTTTCCACCTTCGGCCCAGTGGTTTGCCGGGATGGCATCTTCGGCACCAGCAGCAATCGCCTCTGCCCGGATGACCTCGAGCTCGGCGGGGGTGTCGGTTTCGAATCTGTTGATAGCAACTACGACAGGTACGCCATATTGTCTAGCATTCGCAATTTGTTTCTTAAGGTTGACGCAACCATGTCGAAGAAGTTCCACATTCTCCTCACGATATACTTGCTGAAGTGCAGCACCAGGGGCAATTGGAGGTCCACCACCATGAACCTTCAGTGCTCGAACGGTTGCTACGATGACAACAACATCCGGGACAAGGCCTGAGGAGCGGCACTTGATGTTGAAGAATCGCTCGCCTCCCATGGTGAAATCAAATCCAGCCTCGGTGACGACGAATCCAGTCTTCTCGTTGTGGTTCTCATCAGCCTCAGTTCCAGCAAGCTTCAAGGCAATCTTGTCAGCCAGCACAGAGCTAGCACCAATGCTGATGTTTGCAAAAGGACCAGCATGAACGAAAACTGGAGTTCCCTCCAGGGTCTGCATAAGGGTTGGTTTAATCGCATCTTTCATCAGTGCCGTGAGGGCGCCACCCGCGCCAATATCGTCGCAAGTGACCGGTTCACCACGCCTCGATGATCCGATGACCATCCTGCCCAATCTTTCTCTCATATCATCAAGACTGTTGCTCAGAGCAAGAATAGCCATACACTCGCTAGCCACGGAGATGTCAAACCCTGTCTCTCGGGTTTGGCCCTTTTCAGTTGGGGCAGTGCCGACAGTGATACCCCTCAGATGGCGATCGTTGACGTCTAGTACTCGCCTCCAGGTTATGGTCGCGGGGTCGATATCCAATCTTGCAAAGCGATTAATTTCATCCTCTGTGAGCTCATCGGGATTTGTCTTCGTAATCCCAAGCTTGTTCAAACGGCGGAACATAATAGGTTGGAACTCTCGCTTGCCTTTCTTTGCAGGCACAAGACGTTTATATAAGGCGGCATCTTTCTGGGTATTCTC
Source organism: Venustampulla echinocandica (assembly GCF_003357145.1). NCBI lineage: Eukaryota > Fungi > Ascomycota > Leotiomycetes > Helotiales > Pleuroascaceae > Venustampulla > Venustampulla echinocandica. The sequence continues at coordinate 2,808,487 of NW_022474207.1, forward strand.
ATGGAACATCCTGGTTTCAATCGCTGCGGCGAGCAGGTTGTTCGCAGCAGTAATGGCGTGGATGTCACCAGTGAGATGGAGATTGAATTCATCCATGGGAATGACCTGACTGTAACCACCCCCAGCAGCACCACCCTTGATCCCAAAGGTCGGCCCTTGACTGGGCTGACGAACATTTGCGAAAGCAAGGCGGTTCAGATGAGCTCCAATAGCTTGGGCAATACCCATGGTGGTTGTAGACTTTCCTTCGCCGAGCGGAGTTGGAGTGATTCCTGTAACCACTACGTACCGGCCATTGCGACGATGTTGGAGACGCTTGAGAACATCCAGTTCCACCTTAGCCTTGTGCGCACCATATGGCTCGAGCTCATGCCCTTCGATCCCAACCTCTTGGGCAATGCGAGTTATTTGCTTCGGGTGTTGTGCCCGAGAAACTGCGATATCCGAAGGAACGGGGTCCTTAAGCTTCAGCGGTAGAGGTACGATCTGCCTAACCCTCTCTCTTTCGAAGTACATTGTAGCGGAATCGACTACATTTTGCAGGAGCATGGCAACAGTCATTGGGCCAACCCCACCTGGGACAGGCGTGATTTGAGAGGCGACTTCTGAGGCTGACTCAAAATGGACATCACCAACTAGTCTTACGCCCGACTTTTTGGTGTCATCGGGAATGTAGGTAGTTCCAACGTCAATTACCACGGCGCCAGGCTTCAGCCACTCGCCCTTGACATAGTTTGGCTGTCCAATTGCGACGATGACCACATCTGCTTGTCTTATATGGTTCTCGACATTCGCCGTCCGCGAGTGGCACATGGTAACTGTGGCGTCGGCTTTTAGGAGGAGATGGCTGACGGGAACGCCTACAAGGTCGCTGCGTCCGAGAACCACGGCATTTTTACCCTTGAGATCTACGCCGCTCTGTTCGAGTAGGAGCATCACACCTTTAGGCGTGCATGGGAGAAAGAAAGGGTGTCCGTAGCGCTTTGCCAGCTCGCCGACATTGAATGTGCTGAAGCCATCCACATCCTTCTCATCTGCAATGGCCGAGGTGACTTTGCCATCGTCGATATTTTCGGGGAGGGGTAGCTGGACAATAATTCCGTGGATTGCATCGTCTTCATTCATGCGGATGATTTGATCGATAAGCTCGGCCTCGGTGACGGTGTCGGGAAATTGGACAAGTTCGCAGTCAATGTTTGCCTTGTGCGAGGTCAGCGGTCGGTATATAGGATGCAGTAAAACAACACTCCGGCCTCACCTCTATAGCAGCCTTTAGCTTCATGCGAACATATGTTGCTGTAAAGCGTTAGCTATGCTGGGCAAGTAAGAAGTAAGCGGTTGCAATTCCGAATCATAGCTTACAGGACTCCGACACTCCACCAACTACAGAAACAGCATGTCAGCGAGGGGGTTATTCGAATGGGCGGGGAAAAGAGAGGGTTTACCCTGAATAATCCTGAAGGAAGGCTTGTATCTGGGATTTATCTTTTGCGAAGCCTCGATTTGCGCACGTACGCTCTCACGAACACTTTTTGCAATGGCGGTGCCATTGATCTTGGTTGCGGTCATGGCGAACGGGGATGGGGTGCTGGAAAAGAGCCTCCTCTGCGAGAGCGACGATGTGACGACCGCGATCTGGGGAATTGAGGATGAAGATGAAGATGAAAATGCAGAGGTAAAACTCAAGGTAGTTCTCGGGATCGAGGTCGAGGCTAACAGCGACGGTAACAGTGACGGTGATCGTGGTCGTGATCGTGATCGCAACGTGGGGGACGAGGGGTGCAAGAGATGTCGGGACAAATTTAGACCCCGCGATTTTAACTTTCCAATAGGAACGCTCCCTATTCGTGTTCGTCTTGCCGGCGTCGCGGTACCGACCGAGGCTGCAGCGTGAGCGTTAGCATTGGCGTTGGCGGTAGTTGTGCCTGTGGCCGCGGCCATGTGCAATGAGGATGAGGATGAGGACCATGGCCGGACGTGACTCCGGGCAATGGCAGTGGAAAAACTCATTTTCATTCCCATTCCCTTTCTCATAGCAGCCAGAAAAGGAAAAGAGTGAGAATGGCCTAGAATTGCCTGGAATTGCAGATACTGAGTGCACCCGGGAAGGCGGCAGTATAAATGGCGAGCACCAAGAACACCGTGTTCGACTGCAGCTGTTCCTGTTCCTGTTCCTGTTCTTGTTTTTGAGGTTCCCCTACTCCCCGTATTCGTGCTGGTTATAGTTCCGGAAGGTGTTCCAAAGGCATAATGGTAGCAGTAGCAGTGTGCCCAGCAATCCGTGACCGTAGCTAAGAGCAGAAGCCGGACCTATTTGTACTTGCTGGTACGTTGGACAAGCCTGACAAGCCAGACAGACCCACCGGATAGGAACGCAGACTAATAAGAAGAATAATATAAAAACCAAAAAAGAAATACGAATATAACCTGCTCATGGCTGGTCACGAGCTTCCCGTTCCCGTTCCCTTTCCCTTCCCCTCCCGCTCTTGTTCTTGCTCTTGTTATTCAGGCTCAGGTCCAGGGAGAAACGGCGGAAACGGGCAACGGAGGCAGACGAAGCACAGAATATTTCCCCTTTGGCGCCGGTTTGAATTGGGCCCGATGCGTCCTAGCGGCCTCGAAGACCTTTAACAGGGCCTGCGGCTGCTGATTGGCCAGCGCATCGCACCCAGCGCCCACCACGGTCTTTTTTTCGAACTTTCACACTGGAAACTGGAATTCGCCGTTTTGCCCTGGTGCTGCCCTTGCTCTGCCCTTGTTCTGCTGTTACGTGTGAATCCTTCTGCCCTGCGCCCCGCGAAACTTTGAGTCAGAATCACAGTCAGAGGTCAGAGGGACTGCAGCCGCTACCAACGGACGGAGTTGCTCTATCGAAAATATCTCCCAGTCGCCCCCCCCATATATTCCCACCAACGCACTCTGCGCCAACACAATCCACCATCCTCCATCCGCCCATCATCTTCAAATAATTCGCAACCATGAGACCCGTATTGCTCCAAGGACATGTACGCTGCCTCTACCTCTACCATACTATGATCGCATTTTTATCCTTTGCTAACAATCATAACCTAACAGGAGCGGGCCCTGACCCAAATTCGGTACGCGCATGATCACCCACTACCCATCGCACATCGCCCCCGTTGAAGGTTGCGCAGCGCAAAAATTCCCATGCTAACATACCTATCCGCAGATACAATAGAGACGGCGATATCATCTTCTCCACCGCCAAGGATCAGCATATCTGCGCCTGGTACGCACACAACGGGGAGCGCTTGGGAACCTACCATGGCCACCAGGGAGCCCTCTGGACCGTAGACGTCGACCCGACCAGCACCCTACTCGCCAGCGGCGCCGCAGACAATACCGTTCGGTTGTGGGACATCCGGACTGGAAAGTGCTTGAAGGTCTGGGATTTCAACACCGCCGTGAAGAGAGTCGAGTTCACCGAGGATGGATCACAACTGTTGGCTGTGACGGAGCAGCGCATGGGCTTCCTAGGCACCATCGTTGTTTTCGACATCAACCTGGACGTTGACGGACCACAGTCAGACGAGAGGTCGATGACCATTACCTGCGAGGAGAGCAAGGCCACCGTGGCGGGGTGGAGTTATCTGTCAAAGTATATTATTGCCGGCCACGAGGATGGAAGCATATCACAATATGATGCCAAGGTAAGAGCCGCACCGTTTTGCTAAACATCAAAAGATTATTCGCTGATGCGATTATGGTTTAGACTGGAGAGCAACTCGATAACGTCCAAGTCCACGAAGGGCTGATCACCGACCTGCAATGGGCACCAGACCGGACATATTTCATTACTGCATCAAAGGACAAGACAGCCAAGGTAATTTAGTACTCCTTTCCTCATGAAGTCCATGCGTGGATCTAAATTTTTACCAGCTCGTCAACGCACGCGATCTCGAGGTCATGAAAACATACGTCACCGACACCCCCTTAAATAGCGCTTCCATTACGCCCAAGAAAGACTTCGTCATCCTCGGAGGCGGCCAAGCAGCCATGGACGTGACCACCACCTCAGCCCGTCAAGGAAAATTCGAGGCACGTTTCTACCACAAGATCTTCGAGGATGAGATCGGCAGAGTAAAGGGTCACTTCGGTCCTCTTAACACAGTTGCAGTGGATCCCCAGGGTAAAGGATATGCAAGCGGTAGTGAGGACGGATATGTTCGCGTACATCAATTTGATAAGGGGTATTTCGATTTCACTTATGAGGTTGAGAGGCAGGCAAAGGCAGCGGCAGCAGCACAACAACAGCAGCAGTGAGGATAACTGGGAATGGCTTTTAGGTTGCATTTGGTGGCGTTGCGGATTTGATCAAAAACGGCTGTAGAATTGATTGCGAGATAGAGGCTATCCAGTTCAAGAAAACCCATTCTCTTGGATGAGATATTTATCATCACGCTTCTGCTCAGGCCGGAAGCCGGCCGACAGTGAATCCGGCGGCTTTGTCCAATGAGCACGAGGCCGTGGACGGCCCGCCTATTGAGATAGAAATTCTTCAAAGACCAGTATCAAACAGCAAAATACCATGTCTAGTATGTCCTCGGCTTATTCATCCCTGTGCAGTTAAGACTTTTCCCGCAACCACATGCATAGCTTGATGAAACTGGGCAAAGCGGACATAACCCCGCTATCGTCATAGATGTATTACAAACAAACCCCACCAATACCAAAGCCCCATATTGCCAACCACCATCAACTATAAATTCCCCCTACTCTTCAAGAATTAATTTTACAGGTTCTAATTCAGTCATCTCTGCTTCATCCCTACTAACCTGCTACCCCAATTGATTATATTCCAGCCATGACTACAACCATGCGTGCTGTCGGTAAGTACCTACACCCCTCTTCTAGCAACCTCGGACAGAAGCTCACAACCTCCAGACATCAAAGGCGACACCGGCCCCGCGACCTCCCTCTTCATCTCCTCCTCCGCACCCAAGCCCACAGCCTCCCCAGGGCAAGCCGTCGTTAAAATCAAAGCCTTCGGACTAAACCGCATGGACCTGCTCCAACGCGAAGGACACTACCCACTCCCACCACAAGCACCCAAGACCCTCGGCGTAGAATTCAGCGGTACAATTGAAACCCTAGGCCCAGATGTGAAGGAGGGGTTTAAGGTAGGAGACGAGGTGTTCGGGTTAGCTTATGGGGGCGCGTACGCGGAGTATATTGCTGTGAGCTCGCATATGCTTTTGCATAAGCCGGCACATTTGAGCTGGGAGGAGGCGGCTGGTGTTCCTGAGGTATAATACAAATTCCATTCCCCCTCTTCCTCTTCCTCTCTCTCTCGAAATACTAGATAAAGGCAACCATGGTGTAGCAATACTATTTCCTTTCAAACCCAAGACAATAAAACTTATTAACGTTATAACCCTCCCCTAGACATGGATAACAGCCACCCAAGCCATGTACCTAGTCGGCGACTTCCAAGCAGGCCAAAGCATCCTCTGGCACGCCGGCGCCTCCAGCGTCTCCATCGCCGGCATCCAGCTCTCCAAAGCCGCCGGCGCCAGCGCCATATACGTCACCGCAGGCTCTCAGGAAAAAATCGACTTCTGCGTCAAGGAACTCGGCGCCACCGCAGGCTTCAACTACAAAACGCAAGACTGGGCTAAAGAAATCCTCTCCCTCACAAACGGGAAGGGCGTCGATCTCACCATCGATTTCGTGGGCCAGAGCTATTTCCAGCAGAACCTCGATGTGGCAGCGAGGGATGGACGGATTGTTAATCTGGGTGCGATGAGTGGGACGAAGTTAGCTACTGCGGGGGTGGATATTGGTGCGTTTATAAGGAAGCGGGTTAGGTATGAGGGGAGTAGTTTGAGGAGTCGGGATGAGGAGTATCAGGGACGGTTGAGGGATCGACTGCAGGAGTATCTGCCGAGGTTTGAGGACGGGACTTTTAAGATTTATGTGGATAAGGTGTTGCCGTGGGAGGAGATTGTTGAGGCGCATCAGCTGATGGAGAGGAATACATCGAAGGGGAAGATTATTTGTACGGTGGATTGAAAGGGGTTATGAAGGTAATGATAATTATATCAGATGGAGTTTTACTTCCTTGGTAGTATCAAACTTAAATAAATGCTACGCAAAGTAGTATTTATAAAAGCTAAAACATTTATCAGTGCACAAACGTTTTAATCTGCCCTAGCCACCAAGCTCAGTAAATCCAAACTAGACAAGAAGACTGGCATATATAATCTATTGCCCTAAAGTATCCATCAAATCTGACTAGCAATCGCTGCTATACAGGGAGGGCCTATAACAAGCTCCATAAAAAAGGTAGGTAGGTAGGGAATCATCAATCCATCATACTCGTAAGCCCCCCTTTTCCAGCTAAAGCCAACAACTCAAGAACCAGACCTGCTGAACCCACGCCTAAAAGGGACAACTCCAATATCAAGCTATGTCACACATAGAATTCCAAATTACTCCCCTCGTCCCTTGTGGCTTCCCATTCTCTCAATGGAGCTCATTATCCCGCTTCTATATCCCAGACCACTTCCGGGTCTCGAGCCGTGGGCACTTCCACTCCTGCTAGCCCTCTCCTGATTATGCCCTGCTGGCGCGCCAAATCCCCCTCTGCCAATGCGGCTTTCCCCTGAAGCAAGGGTGGAGACGCTCGTAGGGGCGCGTAGGCCAGAGGCCCGTGATATGCTGCCTCTGAGGTTTTCAACAACGCCCGGCTGGGTGAGTGGTTGAGATGGGATGCTGGGTTGTTGATTCGAAGGAGCTGCATTCATTTCCGCAAGCATGTCATCAAAAGCTGCCACCACGGGAATCATCTCATCTACTGCAGCCACCAATTTGCCCTTTTCCACCCTCTCCTCGTCTAGGAGTCTCCGAAGATGCGAGTTGTCTTGCTTTACGCTCTTAACAACTTGGTTTAGGCCTTCCAACTCTGCTTCTAGCTCCTTCGACTTGGCATCTTTGGCAGCTTGCTTCTTCAGGTCCTCCGTGACTTCATGGGGATCCTTAGGCTCGACTTTGGTCATTGTTGCGTCGCGTCCCTGTCGTAGCTCGTCATTCTCCTTAGCGAGATCCCCGATTTGACTCTCGAGTTCTTTGATCTTCTTCTCCCATCGGCGCTCGTAGCTCTTTTTGAGGGCGGCAACCTTAGTCTCGTGCTTATCCTTGTACAATGTATGTAGCTCTCTAGATACCTTCTCGACAGCAATCTCGACCGCTCGGCCTCCACATACACACTCGCCTGGCTTAGTATCACTATGTTCCGAGGTTGGCGGTGCTTTCCCGGTCTTCACAGCAGCCAATTTGCTTTCCGCTTCTTGGGCCATGACTTCTGCCGCCTCTCTCCTTCTCTCACTTTCTTCCAAGCGACCTTCGAGGTCATCCCGATCTCGCTCCCCATGTAATATTTCATCCTTCACATTCCGTAAGACAGCCTCCATCTCCCGCCCTCTTCTCTCCCACTCCTCCTTTTCGGCGGCTAGCTGTTCCTTCAGGCTTCGTTCCTCTCGGACCTGTTCCAAGCTCTCGCCTACTCGGTTCTCAGCATCCCCCACAGCCGTCTTGAGGGAGTTGACCTCAGCTTCTTTCCCGCTTAACGAAGCTTTAAGACTACTGATCTCAGAGAGGAAACCTGATTTCAGACTCTCGAGTTCCCTAGGGGTGATCGATGGCATGCTTCGTGGTGTTGGAGCCGGTGGAATATCAAAATCGAGTAGGTTCGACATATTGCTTCGATTCAGAGCAGGCGTTGATCCCCATGGCATGTCTGGTATCGTAGTATTTTTGAGAGGGGATTGTCTGCTGTGTTTGCTGGGCGATTGGCGACTGTATGAGGAGAAATTATTAAACTGCTCCGTGAAGTCGAGAAGGTTTGTTGTGTTGCCATCATCTCGATCCTGCTCAAATCGGTGCCCACGAGGCGTTGGGGAAGGGGAGTGGTTATTCATTGGACGTCGAGCTGTTGCGGGGGTATATACTTGATTTCGTCTTGGGGTCGGCCCAGCGTCCGAGTATTTTGTAGGAGAGCGCCCAACCTTTGCAAACGTTGTCATGTCTGGTATAGCCGAGAATGTACTGAATGTGCTATCGTCCATGTTGGTAGCTTCATCGCAGCTAGGACTGGGTCCTCCTGGCCCTAGGAAGGTCAGGTTACCATCTGTGAGCCGCTCTTCGTTCTCGCTGTCCCCATCCTCCAATATCTCGATGGCTTTTGTAAGGCCGTCATTTTCTGCCAAAGCCACCTCGATCGACAGCTTTCTCTCCACAGCGACGGGTTGTTTCTCGGGTGACATCGATGGCCTGACTGGGAATCGCTTCTCGGGCGACGAGAGCTTTCGTGCGCTTCTCATTTGATCCGAAAGTTTCCTCGGGGATTCGTCTTTTGAGGTGGGAGATGTGCGACTCTTCAGCGGCTTCAAAGGCGATAAGGGATCCCGTTCGATGGGGCTTCTTGTTTTGGATCGAGACATCTTGCTCGGTGAGACATTTTCCACGCCTGCTGGGTCAGCAATGTTCGCAACGAATGGCGAGCTAGGGAGTCCATCGCTCTCGTTGTCCACATATGTTTTTGTAGTGTAACATGTTACTTCGTAACCGTCCTTCTGCGAGGCATCGAGTGGTGCGTTTGTGTTGAGCGCAGTGTCTCCTCTCTCTGAGAGAGGTGATGCCATTCCAATTGTAGATGATACTTGATTCCAGACTCCACGTATCATTATCTTTTTTTTGTTTTGAGATACGGTCGGTGGTCAAATAGTTCGTAGTGACGTTGTTGAGAGTTCTCGGGAGATTTGTTACGTTTGTTTACTTTGTATGTTTACAACACGAACTCGGCTCAACCCCGGTAGAATACTTTGTCTTCACACCCCTGTCCGCAGCAGGCCTCAATAGTCAATTGGATAGGAGACTACCTTATGAATTATCTCTTATGGTTCAGTAACCAAAATATTATGGTCGTTATATGAAAATCATTATTTGAAAAAGAAGTGTCCATGCTTTATCCTATGCTCATCCATTTAAAATGCGTCTATCCATAAGGTATCCACCTTGATGCCCAAACGCTTAGCCCGAAAAATGATTCCATTCCTAAACTCCAAGCACGCAGCACATCCATCTACCAACAGATATAGCAGGCATGCACTGACTCCCATTAACCAAACGCCACCAACAGCCGAATATTCCCAGTGCACGTGGATTCGGTATTTCCTGAATCCGTGGTTGTCTTCTTAAACATGCTATAGACACTTTGCTGTCCTTTCGCAGCAACCTTCAGGTTTGAGAATTGAGTTTCGGATTGCCTCTTTCCAAGCCTCAAACTCTCAAGGACCCTATTTAGTGTTAGAGCTAAGCCCAAACCTCTAGATGTATTAATGACTTACCATTCAACACCAACATATTTGAGGCCGCAACCCCCAACCCTCTTTATCTCTTTCTGAAGCTTTGTCCCCGCGAGTCCACCACCAGCTCCAGAACGTTGAGACCCAGAAGGGCGGCCAAGGATAACATGCGTGACATCTCTTCTCCCAAGGTGCATCGACAACCTTGCTCCATTCTCAGCTAGAGCGTGCTTGAGTTTATGGTCCGAGATCAATGGGTGCGTGCTACCATTGATGTAGATCACAAGCCCGTCAAAAATGCCTTTGCGCCGTTCTAGTGCCTGTTCCCCTTTGGAGACATCTGCTTCCTTTCTCCGGGCCGTAAGTTTTCCCTCTTCGGTTGGGGATGCTGTCCGCTATTAGTAGTCTACCCTAGCATTCTAACCGGTGCCAGACATACCATTTGCTTTCCTCCCGGCAGCCATATCCATCACGTTGAATTTCGCCCTTTGCCTTACGGCTTTCGGTATCAAAGCCCCCGCCTTCTCATCGTAATCCTCAGAGCCAACTCCCACTGTATCAGATATCCGTTTTCCGCCAGTGGCCCCGCTTATCAGCTGGTGGTGTAGCTTCACGTTCCTTGACTGCCTCCATCCTGTAGATCCTGCAAGCCCTGACTGGTTCTCGCTACGTTGGTGGCCAGTGGAAGAGGCATTCCAAGGATCGTAACGAGCGCCAAAATTTGCGTCGGCGGCTCTTTGTCCTGAAGGTGCTGAGGACATTTCCTTGTGGTTACCATTTAGGATTATTCGAATTTGTGCATAGCTAGCCGCTCTTGATCAATGTTCATATCGGAAGTATGGGCTGCATTCATGACACATTGCTAGCAGTTTGCAGGAAGGGGTCACTTTGCAGATATCCATATTTCCCGTCTTAGTGGGGTTGATATCATTGACCCGGTTGATGTGGCGACGCGTGGGACTGGTAGAACAACCTCGGGAGTGTCGCGAAATCACGTGTGGATCAATTAGTTACCTGGGACTTTGTGGGTAGGTACGACCTCGAACATGGAAATCCACTGATATGATGATCAGGACACACATAGGGGCAAAAGCATGGGCATATTGATTTCCAGGCGAAGCAGTTCTGAATTGCCTAAAACCACCAAGACGAGAGAGGTGCCAGTGTGCCACGCTTCGTTCAGCAGGATTCAGCCCAGCCTCCGCTCTACCGGACTTTGTGCCGTTCAGGTTTGTTGGACTGGGAGGAGTGCTCGTCCAGCTCCAGCTCCAGGAATAGTCGCATCATCCGATAATATCGTCGCTCCGATACGGTCGAGGCTTCTGCTCCATTGATTAAGAAGAAGATCTGGTCGTGGAACGTCTACTCGAGTACCTCAAGCGTCCCACAACAGAGCCTACAAATGCACACATGCAAGAACCCGCTCGCGCTGTGCAGACTCTTGCAGAGCACCGATTTTCTGCACAATCGTTGCGAGATCTGCTTGAATCGAGGCAGTATCAACGCAAGTATGTCGTGCGTTCAAGCTGATGCTCGACTCGTGCTTGATGCAGATGGCGCTGCTGCTCAAGTCCTGTCGGGCACCCACAAAAGCACCCTCATACATCCGCATCCGCATCCACATACATCTACCGACAAGGAAAGGCAAAGCAAGAGAGAGGCCAGTCCTAACATAGCCACATTACATGAAGATCGCTCGCGCCTCCCCTCCGGATCCTCCTCACAGCTAATCCCAACCGACGTTGTACATATCTTTAATATCGCTGCTGCTGCTATCATACAGCTGCAATATCGACCTGAGTGGGTTGTGCATCATTTGGGACACGACTGTTTGACGGCTTCATCAATGGCTTTGGGAGCCCGCCCCATGTGATAGTCGCGACAATAGCCAGTGGTCGCTAAAGCGAATCCTTGGACGACGATTACTTGTACGATACAACTTGGCCGGGGGATCGAGATTACGTCTGAGACGGGACTATCCGGCTACGCCATGGCGGGAGGTATTCGCTGTCCATACCAACCCCGCTTATAGGATGATGGCGGCGGGGATCAGGATCACGCTCCTGAGGCCAGGGGGGTGGGTGGTAATATGGGAAAGGATTGAGGCTATATCTGCCTATGAAGTATGTACGAAGTAGAACGGTTTGGAAAGGCCTGGTAGGAATCCAAAAAAAGCTGCAGCACACACGTTTATGGGCAGGTTCGAATCCTCCAGCGCTGCAACATCGCCATGCTCCTTCAGCGGAGTTCCTGCTTGCTTTCTTCAGGCCCGTCATACTCTGTACGATGGCCAGGGCTCGATATAGTGGGACATCCATGTCTCACCCTCGATCCTTGCCGGATTTCTCAGGTTGATTCACGAAACAATTGACTGCAAATTATAATACATCATCCCGGAAGGAGGCCGATATCGATGCGTCCGTGGGCGGAGTGACGCTGAGGGCTGCGCACCATGCGACCTGATGGCTTGTCTGATTGCTATTCTCAGTTTATTATTGGCGACAGTTGACTACCTATGGGCTCTCTGACTTGGCTATGAGGCCTCCACAGTGGATGATGTGTAAGTGAAAGGCTTGAGTGGACGAATGAGGGTTTTCCTCAAGGGAGCAAAAGGAGCGGTGAACCACGTTTCTAGCAACGCCATGTTCTCAAAACCAGCCACGCTTCGAAAGAGAGCGTCCCGGAGCGAATAAGAAATGTCATACATGATCGCTCTTTGGTCTACTGCCGCCAAGGGGTTATTATTGTTATTGTTGTTGGAGAATAATGTGGGAAACAACGCAACGCAACGCAGCTTGAGCCTTGATGGCCCCGAGTTCTTGCACGCTCAAGCCATCCTCGCCCAGATGTCGTGCGTTGGATCATCGAGCCGTCCACGCCGCATGATTGGCGGATAGCGCCACAAGGTGTGCAACCGCAGCCAAGGTGCGCAGGATGTACGATGATCCTTGCTTGCGAGAGACGGTCCGTTATCCGCGCTTGCATCTCGCGATTGAGTTTTGATCCGCCTTACGAATTGCATACATATCCATTGATAGTTGGACGATCCGGAGTCCCGGGCTTAAAATCCAGAGTCCGGACCCCAGAAGCCAGAAGCGGGTTCAATGCCTATGATCTCTCTTTCTTCGTCGGTCATCTCATGCCCATCACATGTGAGGCTGCGACACGAAAGAAAGAGAGAGGTTGGGCAAGATCTTCCTCGAGTCTTTGGCTGGTGCGGGCGTCTGGGCGGTTCGAAAGCTGACTGCAAGTTTCTTGGAGCGTGGGACTGGCTGGCGGGGCCGCTCTGGGCAACAATACTCGCTGCGGATAGGCTAAAGGCTCGACCCTAGACGCCCAAAACGGGCTCCGCGGGGGCTGCTGGGGTCTTGAAGACTCGCTCTCACCACAACGTGTATGGCTGTGATTGGGGAAGCCCCCGCAAAAGGCCCCCGATGATTGTCTTGATCGGCGCTGCTGGCGTGGGTTCTCGATAAGCTGATAGGATACAAACCAGGAGATTACAGACCGGTCGAAATCAACTGTCTTTCCCTCTGTTGATTCTCTTCATCTTCTGGTGTTGCACAGAAGATAGGCCAGCATCCTCATTCTTCGCCTTCCGTAGGAAACCTCCAGGATCCCCCGTGGCGACGTCGCAAGGCTTCGAACCATGACAAGCGCATGAAACAGGCTAAGAAACCATGTCCCAGCCATTCTTCTCCCGGTCCTCCGATCATTGGCCATGTCCGAGCTGCGCATAGCCGCTCTGCATATGCAATGCAAGTGCTCTGCTAGGCCCACATGTCTCTGGCGACGCTGCAGGGACCGCTGCCGGGAGTGAGAAAACGAGACGACAAAGACCACCAAGTGACGGAGCAATCGACAGGGGAGGCGAGGCGGTGAGCTTGCAAGAATACGTGGATCACCTATTGCCAATGAGCTTGGGGCCAGCCGTAAGACAACGTGACCCTGGCAACAATGGTGGTGCGATTTTGATTCCAATCCGGACCAGACTTTCGTGACTTCCGAGTATGAGCTTCCTCTCATTTTCCCATTTAGAGCCAAGGTATCACGGGGAGCTGCATCAGTGAGGCCGTGATGCTGTTCAGTACTGTATCATGGGTCCCGAACTTTGGGGGGCAAATATAAGGAATTATCACATTGATCATCCTGCCGAAGATCATCCTGAGGTGAAGTAGTGGGAAGAGATGTAGAAAACTGGTTTTCCGATTATCTTGCCAAAATCGGCATCGAACCCCGACGGACGTTGTTGTTGAGACCTAAAGACTAGCTAGCCTCATTCCAGACTGGAGATGTCGGCCGCTGAACATCGACCTTCATATACAGGATTCCCCAACGCCCCAAAGCTCTCCATGGTTACCTCACGATATTGGGCAACGCATGAGGCTCATGGTATGATCCTGCTAGATTACGAAGCCATAACGGCCCAGTCCAATGACCAGATTTGCAGAACCTGGAACTCGGTTGTGATTTTTTGAAGCGGCTTTAAACGGTATGTTGTGTAAGGGATTGCTGTGTGCTCCTTGCTTCGGGGCGACGCGGATGGTGGCGGTTGGCGTTGATTTCGAGGTCTTTACAATTTTCAACGAGGGAGGAATGTGTGACGTATCGAGAGTTCTTTGTGAAACAAGCTGATTCTATCTACCATGATGAAGAGTTGAAATTCCGGAGGTCAAGTAAGGGATGGTGGCTGTCGTTTGAGATAGCTCTATCGATAAGTGGCCCCGCTTTCGACCAGTCTTTTTTGTCCACGGCCTTGACCATCACAATACACGTTTGGGTGTACTCAGATATGAGACAGTCCAATTATCCAGTGAATCGAACTCCGGTAATGTGGGATCCTACTATTGAACTCGAAACCACGTCGAAGAAAATAATTTGATCTGACCTCAGCATGAGCATCGATACGTCGAGAACGGCCATCCTTTCCAGGATGTGCTGACCACACCCAGTTCGACTGTGCGACCGACTTATGTCAATATGTAGGTGGAAGAAATGCCGGCCTGGGTTGCACGGGCGAGCACGGTGCCTGTCAACTTTGACCCCATCCCATCTATTGTAGGATACATATCAGTTCATGGCGTCAACGCAGCAGAAGCTGCAGGCAAGAAGGATTGCAGATTCCCACGAGGCACGATAAACGAACTTTCCATCTCATGTGGGCTCGGTTCTATGCACGATCTGCAGGAATTTCACACAAAACACCCGTATCTCGATCTTCCGTTTTGTTTGTTGCCACTGTGTCAGCTCCATCCTATGGAACTAGATGTACCAACGCCGGCTTGATCAGAGACACGCCGGTTGAAGCTTTGTGTAAGAACAAAAATAGTCAGAGCTCCATGCACGGAGCCCTACATCCACAGGCAGACCCCAGAGTGGCGATGGCGGAAGGGCCTGCAAATGCAGGATAGAAACCAATCGAGGCCTGCAAATATCTCCCGGTTTGTACTCGTAGGAGGGGCCGGATAAGCCTGTCCCACCACAATTCTGAAGAGAAACATCCTCGCCTGCCAGGGATATGGTGTGTTCGACTGTTTGTTTATCAATTCCGTGAGTCTCCCCAGATGGAGCAAAGCTCAGTTTAGAACGGAAGTCGACACTGCCGAGAATATTTATAGCCTGTTGGACTTTTTCAAAGAACTGGTAACCAGGTTACGGACGGAGTACTCAATAACAACCGGGGTGCGGAGAATCTGGAGCCTTTGAAGAAATTGCAACGATATGTTCGGGACTAATCCGCTGTAAAAGTCTACTCCATACTACGTCCAGAAGCTAGGCGCTAGAAAAGAACCAACAGCCCAGAGCGCAGCAGATGCTGCACAACATCGACAATACTTTTGCCTCGCTACTTGCCTATGCATGGCGGCGCAGTCTGAACCGGCACAAACGGTGTGGCATTGCATTTGGCTGCTGCATTCCGGGATTTGCCAACAGGAAATATCGCCTAGTCTCTAGATCGAGCATCAGAAAACTCCTCCTCTACAGCCTTCGGCAGAATGAAGTCAATCGGAGAATTCCCTTTAACTACTGGGCATATTGTCGGGCTCCTGCTGTTATGTTAGCCTGATCGCCCTTTAGCTCTACTGCAGCTCTACCGCGTCTGCATTGCACTGCGCTGCGTTGCATATCTAGGTGCATAGCGCGATTGGCAGCAACCCCCATTCAATCAGCATGGCCTCAACCCTAAATTTTGGCGTGGAAAGGACGCACAACATAGCACATTGCCGCAATTTCCGCTATAGTGGACAAGACTAGCTCATCTATTGCTCTCCTGGCTATTATTGCACGACTTAAGAAAAGAAATCTGCTGTGTGTCAAACTTCGCGTTGCAGTCTTGGGAGCCCCTCCTGCAAATGCACCCCACTACCAGCGAGTGTTGACAAATGGTGGAATGGTGCAATCAGCCAAAACTCGTGATCAGTCGGGACACCAAGGACCTGGTGGAACAGCTAATTGCGCTGATTAATCACTAGGCAAAGAAGCAATACTTCGTACTTCATAAAGACAACAATTACATTGTGGCTTTGGCTAGGGCTTCCGGGCCGTTAGATCTTAATGGCTATCAGTGATCCACTTGACAGCTCAATCTAGTTGAATATTGCAACGTCATGCCGAACTGAACTGATCGGAGCTACACCAGCTAGAAGCCTATTGCAGGCCCCGCTACCGGCGCCTCGTGGACCTCCAAAGGCCGCTTCCCTCTCCATTTATTGGCCGTCTAGGACAATACTTCGTAGCCCTGGTACTCGTGGCTTCTCCGTCGGACACCTGGAGCTACGGCCCTGAGTTCTCAACAGATTCTGGAAATGGGCACCCAGTGAACGAGTCGAATCTTGGAACAACTATTACTCGTAACGTTTACGCAGTAGTAGGTAATCTCTACTCCGTACCAGGTACTTCGTATTTTGCGTTGTACAACCGCGATCAATTCGGATGCAGGCCCATTGGATGGCACGGGATCAATTGGTTTGTTGTTAAAGCCATGTAGGTCCACTTGATAGTGGAGCAAGACATACTACTATGTCCAGACGACCGACAAATGGGAGTACCTCGGCCGGTGGTTAACACCCTCCCCAGATTCCCAGAGAGCCAGCTTCCCAAACCGTGCAAAAGTTGCGAGCGAGACATGGCATTCAACGCTACTACGGATGGCCGGTGGAGACTCGCAGAGGCGCCCATGCTGGGCGCTTACGGTGTATCGCTGGCTTGTGCCGCATATGATCTCGGAAGTCAATATCTCAACATTAGGTACGGAGTACTACCTTGGTACCAAGTACTGAGTTCTACTTTCTTCCTAGCGAGGGCGGCTCGTCAATATATTATGGTTTTATACGAACGGTGCAACGGAGCTTTGAAAGTACAGAGAACATTATTAGCGCGCCGTTGTCCGGAGCAGTGGACAATGGGCAGCGAACGAAGTACTTCGCACAGTGTAGTACACATCCGGGATAGCTTTCGGGGCCACTTGTTCGGCCGGCACATGGGATCACGTTACAGCACAGCAGGACACTGAGCAGCACGGGACAATTTAGATCGATCCCACGACACGGTGCTTCCGTACAGAGGAGCCCGAGACACCAAGAGAATACATTGCGGAGTACTGTATCAGGCCTGCGAATCCGCGATAATGTGACGGCACCGTGCCGTACTAATTTGATTTTTATCGCGCCTAGCGAGCTACTATCAGCTAGGGCGCGATCGAGACCGGGAAGTATCTCCGTGCAAGGCCCTTTGTACTTTACGAATGTACGGATGTACGAAGGACGAGTACCACCTATGAAGTACCTTGGGCCAGAAGACCGAGCTTTCGAGTCTCGACGCCGATAAGGATGGAGGGGAGGAAGGGAGGGGGGGCTGGTGGTGGTCAGGCATTCTCACCAGGCTGGCTGCCCAGCGCTCAGTGCCCAGCGCTCAGAGCTCAAGAGCGCACTGGATCATCCATCGATTCCACGCGGAGTCTCAGCGTTTCTGCCAGGCGCTGCTCACTTGCCAGACACGGTCAGCCTGCCACTCCCACTGAGTGAGTGAAACGCTCCCAGCCTGCCAGCACAACCTTTCGTCTGGCTGTCTGGCTGTCTGGCTGTCTGGCAGTCCGGCTCCAGGGCTGGCCCCGTCAGCAGTTCTAGGGCCCCCCCCCTTCCCCCCTCCCCCCTGGCCACGCAGATGTGTTGGTTCACTCGTCGGGTTCTCCCCTGGCTGGTCAGTAGTTTCCCTGCCCTGGTCGGCGTGCTCGCTGGTGGCTCGTTTAGCACCCACTTCGAGCCACTTCCCTGGGGGCAACGGCCGCAAAGGCGAGCGGGCACTCAGTTCCTGTGCAATCCTGTCCGCACCGGGGAAACAATTGGCGCGGGGGGGTGGGAGGGATGGTTGGAAAGGGCTCGGCTGCTCAGGAAGTGGAAGAGGGTGAGGAGGAGAGTGAGGGAGTGGGAGAGGGAGGGAGAGGAAGGGCAAAAGAAATATACGGTATGGTGGGACATGGAAGGAAGAGGATGCTGATTCAACGCAATGATGATAATGGCCGTGGGAGGCCGGAGAAAGGAATTAATTGTCTGGTACTTGTTTTTGCTGTCTGCTGCCCAGAGACATCTTCTTGGGCACTAGAAGCCCCCCCAAGCCCGCCGCCACTTAGTGCCAGTGGGCGCCAGAAGAGCTCCAGCGTGGCCGACCCGCTGTGCTTGCTGTACGGCGCACAGTGCACACGCTATCAGAGTGCCGGCCTGGGAAGAGTGGACAGTGGCCAGCGGCCAGCGGACTTACTTGCTATTTACTGGGTAGTGGGCGCTGAAGCCCTCGACAGGGCCACTTCTTTGTTTGTGTTTCCACCAGGGCCCAAGTACGGAGTAGTCCAGCCCAGCCCGGTTCTTCTATTCTTCTGCACTACAATCAGATAAACGCCGTTTCTCTTTTTTTATTGTTTTATTATTCTCTTATACGCCGTACGGGAGCACGAAGTACAGAGCACCGCTACAGCACCCCCAGAGGTACTTACTTACGCCGTACTTCGTATACCAAGCCAAGCCAAAGCCTCTACTGCTCTGTCCCTCTATCTCGCAGACTCTCAGACTCTCAGACTCTCTCTCCAGGACCTGCCTACCTACAAACATACGTACTGGACTGTACCTACCTACTTCGTCCCTTGGATACTCTATCACCGCTACGCCCTTTTAGTGCCTTCCTCCTCCAGCCCCCAGACTTCCTGGTCGCTCGCTTCCCGGCCTAAGAATCATTAGATCTCCTAAACCCACGCTCATGCTCATCCTTCCCTGGTTATCCTAACCGCACTCCATCATCCTCTCCACAACCACCCCCCCAGGCCGACACTACAACCCCCCCCAACCTCCACTCCATCCTCCCCCAACCTGGAGCTTCCCAACCTCTCCGCCCCCCGTCGGCCTCCTCTGTTCTGCCCTTTTCCTTGGTGTCTCGCTGCTACGAGTACGCCGACCTCTCCTCTGGTCTCCTCTTCTCTCCTCTACCCTTCCCTCCCTTCCCTCCCCATCCCTCTTCCGCGCCCGCCCTCCGCGCCCCCTCCTCTTTCCCTTCTATCCACCCACCCCCGACCTCTCTCTTTTCCTTGGTAGGAAGGTGTTGGTTGCAGCGGTTGTACTGTCTGTATGTACATGTCTCCAAAGCCTCTCTTCCACCCTCTTGCTCTCTTGCGCTCCTCCGCTTTATTGCTTTCCTATTCCTCTCGCTGTAGCGCTGACTGATATCAGTACAGTACCTGCATTAGAGGTGGGCTGAACCTCTCCAATTCTTCAAACGGATCCTTCTCTCCTCCCCCCACTCAACACCGCTCGCTCTCTCTCTCTCTCTCTCTTACCCGCCTCCTCACATCGCTATCGTCCTCATCCTCTGCCTCGCGCATCTGCACGCACGCACCGATCTTCTCCCGCCTATCCTCCACCTTGGCTAGCCACCCCATCTCTGCCATTGCCCCTCTGTTGCAGGAAAGAGCCATCTCTGACGAGCATCACGATTTCCTACACTTGTCGCGTCCTCGAATCGAAGCACAGGTTGAATCCTTTTTTACGAAGCGATCCTACGCACAAGCATACCTGCAGCTTCGCGTAACCTGTCAGCCATCCTGTCGTGGAGCTTCAATCGCATCTGCAACTGAGCTCACCGGCCGCGTACTTTCAGGGTCCCTCCATATCTTAACGATTTCTACGAGCCAAACGTCCTGCTTTCGAAGTTTGAAGTTTTTATAACGAAAACCCTCATTCGGCGGCATATGCATCATTTCTGTCTCTGATCAATAGATACGACATCATTTGCGCCCTCTTGCCAAAGTCCCCTCCTCCGAGGTCCTCAACATCCCAAACATCGCTCCAGGTTTTCATTGGAGGCATTGTTTACGTTGACCAAGATCACTGGGAATTCGAGATCACGGCTTCTGTCCCGAGCTCAATTCGTACGACCCGCTACGTGATCCATTAGTGCGAGCTTCGACTGCTCCACTGCACATAGACTCACGAGATTCACGTGGAGTCTAACCAATCCATTGTCCTTTCCGGACTTGTATCATTCCAACCGAAAAGCTGGATCTCCCGTCGATATCACAAGTGCAAACCCGGGGACCCTCTGACGTGCCATACTACAATCATCACGCGGCGCAACGACCGTTGTATGTGAATGATAGGCTGCCTGCACTGCCTTTGCCCCAGCCGCAACAGGCATACTCGTCCGGTACCTCGTCTCCCCGGGTTGGCTCACTCAGTTCCCTTGGATCAGCATCAATCCTAAACGGGAGTTCTCAGTCGTCGTACACGACGGCGTCTTCCTCGAACGGGCCAAAGACACCCTCTCCAACCATTCCCGCCAACACTGGTCTCCCAGCGGCTTTATCGCAGGCGGCATACAACAATACGTCGCCCTCCGGCACCGCCTATTCCTACAACCAAGACTCATATTCAAATATGAATCACGGCCAACAAGATATGTACTACTCGTCACATATCTCGGCCGGGCAACCGCCACCCCCGCAAACTGTCACGTCTGGTGGGATGAGCCATTATCCACAGCACCAGCAACCGCCTCTGCTACAACCAGGGCCTGCTCAATACTCCACCGCGCCAGGGCCCTATAACCAATATGGATATTCCAACGGGCTGACATCGCCTCCAGCGGCGGGCCACCCGGTGCCAGGTTCAATGGGCCAGGGAAACAACGTCTTGCCATTGCCCGCTATGTCTGCTGCTCAGCCAGGCATGCCGGGTCAGGGTTATGGAGCACAGCAAGGTTTCGACACGACCGGCCAAGTAGCGCCTCCGGGCATGAAGCCGAGAGTCACGGCGACTTTGTGGGAAGATGAGGGTAGCTTGTGTTTTCAGGTCGAGGCTAAAGGGGTTTGTGTGGCTCGACGCGAGGGTTAGTAGACGAAGTGCACCGGATGGATTGAAAGTTGCTAACAGTTTCTCAGACAATCACATGATCAATGGCACGAAGCTTTTGAATGTGGCAGGAATGACTCGAGGTCGAAGAGATGGCATACTCAAGAGCGAAAAGCTGAGGCATGTCGTTAAGATTGGCCCAATGCACCTCAAGGGAGTCTGGTAAGTAGGATTTGTATATTCGTATATTCGGAACTGACTGTTGGTCCAGGATCCCATTCGAGCGGGCATTGGATTTTGCGAACAAGGAGAAAATAACAGAGTTGCTATATCCTCTGTTTGTTCACAACATTGGTGCGCTTTTGTATCACCCGACGAATCAAACTCGAACAAATGCGGTTATGGCAGCCGCAGAGCGTCGAAAACAAGAGCAGAACCAATTGCGCAATTCCCAGGCCCCAGGTTTGCCATCTTTACATCAACACCACCACCATTCAATGAATAGTTCAATTGGAAACCAGCTTCCAGGTCCGCAGCACTCACTTGCACCACATCCCAGCAATGTGGGCCGACCGGGCATGGACCGGGCACATACATTTCCAACTCCCCCAACAAGCGCGTCGAGTGTAATGGGGAATATGGGCAGCTCGGATGGAAATTTCCAATGGGGGTCTCAAGGTGGGATGAGCGGCCAAGGTGCAAATCCCTTGTCGATCGATACTGGCTTAAGCAACGCACGGTCAATGCCCACAACTCCTGCGACGACCCCTCCGGGCACCTCAATTCAGAGTATGCAGCAGTATCAACAAAGCGCACAACCGTATGATGCTTCCCGACCAGTGTACTCAGCTCCCCCTCCACAACAACCTGCTTACCCCCAACCGACGAATGGCCAGCAAAACATGTCCCGCTACCCTCAGTCAAATCCTTACATCAAGAATGAGATGGGGCCGCCATTAGCAAGAGCCCCAGGTTCGGAATCAGAGCACCACGAAAGCAAAGATTCCAACGGGATGCTTCACAACCAGCTACAGGGGCAGGTTGGGCATGTCCAGGGTGAAGAGGAGGCAGAGCACGAACATGATGCCGAGTACACTCATGACAATTCCTCCAACTACGACGCAACGCGTGCTTCGTACAACTACGCGAATGGGCCAGCAGTCGGCTCGTTACCGGGAGAGCATGCCCATCTGTCTCCGGAAATGACCGGTTCTCCTAATAATCCAGCGTCGGGGCGGGCCACGCCAAGAACGGCGGCTGCACCACAGCCATACTATGCTCAACAGCAAGGTGGTTATAGTACTCCCCCACGTGTTCCGCAACCACCATCCAGTAATCTCTATAATGTAATGAGTAGTGAGCGTGGGACCGCAAACGGGAACTCGTCCGGGGACGTGTACGGCTCGCAATCGGATCTCGGAAACCCGATACCGAATGGCTATGCTGCCCAACAGCCTGTCATGAACGGAGCTCCCACGAGCAACAAACGCGGACGCGACGACGATGATGATGCTCGCCCTTCAAGTCGGGGTCCCGGAGGCGATGTTGATGGCCTGAAAAGGCGCAAGACGATCCGTGAAGGATCAGTATCGGGGCCCACTTACGATGCTGGCTTGAACCGCGCACGATCTGCGGTGACCCAACGACGCCGATAACCTCTCGCCCTCCCCAGCCAGATCTTCTGCACATTCTTACCGGGTCTGGACCGTCTCACCCAGACTCTATCCATACGCCATCCCTCCCCGGCTTTGGCCTACGAACATATTCAAAATCTCCACCAACCACATTCATTAGACAAAATTTCCTTCATCAACAACTGTTCTTGTATTGGCTGAAAACACCAATTCAGCATATTTTTTTTTACTTCAGATGACGGACGAGTTACGACTTTGATTTTTTTTAAAGAAGTCCATGTGGCTATGCATATGGCTGATGATTTACGCTTTGCAACGGGGAAGGGGCCGATAATCGATGAGACAAGGCCCAGAGATACACATGCAAGCGGAGACTTGGAAAAAACGCCTGCTTATGAACCTAGGCACGGATGGATTATTGGCTCAGAGGAGCCCTCTGATTCACCGAATCACCAGACAAACTTCTTTCCTTTTTTTGTGGAACTTATTACACTTTTAACGACGATTATGACGATTTTCCTTTATTTCTAACCCTCGAGCTGCTGCTGGTTTTCCTTTGATGTAACCCCGACGACGACTTTACGAGAAAGAGAAGTTCTAAAAGCTTGGTTTTGTTGTTGTGTTGCATAGCAGTACAAGTCGGTTTTTTTTTTGGTCCGGGCCTTGCTTTTTCATGATTGATATCTGTCGATACAGGACCTTCTCTACAGCGCTAGGGAACGGGCAATGGCAATGGCATGGATCCGCGGAGGTTGCGAGTCACCTTTTTATTATTACTCACACACCTTTATTAAAATGGAAAACATCTTGGTATACGGAAGTCCCCACCCATTTGTTGCCTGTGACCGAGTGAGTGAGTGACTTGACATGTGAAAGTAATTTGGACGTAGGCGCGCAGCACAGGGGATGGGAGGCTGGGTAAGATACTTGCTAGGTAATAAGTAGGTAGGTGCTCTATCTGCATGCCCTCCGAACCCCACTAAGCTGCCTGTCCCATCACGACCTTGTCTTTTAATTGTTTTGTCTTTTCCCCCGAGAGCTAGGAAATTGTCGGGCCGCACTTATGCCTCTTCCTGCAGCATAATTTCGTCAAGTGAGGTTCCCCTTGTCTACACAAAGTACTTCATGTATTATGCACTTAGTGGACTTCTCGAGGCAGCTTAATTATTTATCGCACCTATCTTCTTAATACGGAGGTAGGTCCTAAGTGGATTTTGGGTAGGGTCCTGTAGTAGTCGGCCATTAAGCAGAAAGCTGCTTCTATAAGCTTTTAAGTCTAGGTTCTCAGGGAAAGGGGAATGTGCATAAATACGGTACCCAGTTCGTGGCTGTCTTTCGTAGAGCATCCCAGATCTATCTTTCATTGGTAGAGTCGGTGCAGTTACCTTGTGTATTAAAACGTAATGCTCGGCACTGCCATCCTTCCCAAGAAGCCTAGCTCTAATTAGCGGCGTATACGGCTTGTTTTCCTTGCGTGCTCGACTTTGTATTAGGGATCTCAGGTTTGAAATATTGTTGTCATTATCTAAATGCCTCTTGCTCGTAGCATACATATATAACGTTTCCTATCCTATCCTATTCCCCAGTAATTCAATGCTCTCTTTTCTTTCTCATCTTGTTGTATCTTCCTCTTCCACTTCATCACCTCTTTGGGTGGATGAAGGGGTGGACCGTTTAGTACATATTCCTACACGTATTCCGTCCTCGGTGCTCATTCGGTGCCTCGGCTTCCATCGTCTTTGTATGTTTACAGTTCTATCCCTATGTTGTACATGAAACCATGACTCCATCACGACTAGCGTGGTTGAAAATCAGAGCCGCAGTATTCTTCCGGGCTAGCATGCTGTTTTGTTGCTGTTGAGAGACGGCGCTTCTTCCTATCCACGTGATGCCACTCAATCAATCGACCCGGTATACCAAAAAGTTTACCATCCCAGTAGGGGCATTGGGCCTATCGACTTCCATAGAGCCTTCCATCATCTTCACCTTCTCCACACCTTGAGCAGCCTGACTAAGGCATTCCTGCATATCCACGTCGCCGACGGGAATTTCTCGTCTCTTGAGTTCAACCCTCTCGCCCTCTTCTGTCTCAACCCTCACGTAGGTGGGAGGCATAGCCCCATACATGACACTAAGCATAACCCCTTCAAAATCCTCGCCTTGGGGTTCGGAACCTAAGTTGAAGGTTTGGACCGCATATGCGTTAGCCTGGGAGTTGGCGACAAGGCTGCTGTGGAGGAGCTTGGAGATCACTGGCCAGGCAGCGGCGGGGACTTGTGCGTAAGTTTTCGCTGGTGATAGAGGAGCAGATGGTGGAGAAAAGGAGCATTGGACGGTGCTGGATGGCATATGTGGGAGGAATTGCAGGAGGCTACGTGGTAGTGATAAATCTGTGGATAGTGTTAGTTTAAATTTGGGGCTTATGGATTTAGAAAGCGTGATGAGAGGAAATGTAATGAGTGATAGGATGTATTTGAGTTTGTGCGGCCGGGGAGCCTCAGGAGATGTAGGAGCTGATGAGATAGGAAGTGGGATGCTGGGGGAGTAGTAAACTCTAAGTATAACACTATATCCGGTGAAACTGCTCAGTTCTTGAAAACGCAAACTATTGCATCTTGTAATCAAGCACCGTCCTGTAAAAACCAATAACAGCAGTAAAGAAGAGAGATATTCAGACATACCCATTGCCCTTGCCGACACCGACACTACGGCTAACAACAGGAAAACCACATAACTGAACATCTTGTTTTCCTTCAGCCTTTGAGATTGGCTATGTTCTCTCTTGAATAAATCCGTCTGAACTTTCACTAGGACGATATTTCTCCGTTCAATAAATATAGAGATAAGCGATAAATATAAAACAAGGAGCTCAAGGCGAGGTGAAACAGAAAAAAGTCGAAAAGTTATCAACAACAGATGAACCCTCACGGAACTGCCGCGAACGATATACTTATGTGCATGATCGATGGATCAGTTAGCTCCGTAGTATATTACGTGAAGTCAGGAGTTAACTACGTAGCATACTACGTGAAAAGTCATGAGCCCATCGTTAGGATCATATAGGATTTAGAGTTAGTTGAGTAGCGGTAGTCATATTAGGGGCACAGCTGAAATTAGCCGGTTTAAGACATGTCGAAGGATTTGACACGCCGCAAGCTAACCTAGGGGTTGGTATTTTGGACGTCCTTTGGCTGGTCTATTTGTGCTGGTTTACGTGGGTCGTTCTTATAAATAATTCGACTGCGGCGCGGTGCGTTTTTAATTTTGAGACGATCGGTATTCAGGCGCTGTTACTGTTATTGTTAGAGATGGCGTTGCTGGTTGCTACGCCTGTGCCAAGTCGGTTTTATATTCTCTTGGCATATGCGAAAATGATGTTATTTGGAATTCCAATCCTGAGATCATCAGGAATGAGATCCACTGCATCTGCTCAGTAGTTGCACAGTGAATGGCGATTTGGATACTGAATTGTGCTCGGTGATCCTATGTTGAAAGGCGTAGTTTAAGTTTCATTCTCTTGCTGCATTGCGCTACGAAACAAGCACTCAAATCTTCAATCCTATCCCTGTTGGCTATTCATTCTCTTGCAGCATTGCGCCACGAAACAAGCACTCATATCTTGGATCCTATCCTTAGCGGCTCCTTAGTTAATAATGGTTTCAAGGATCTATTACAGTCTAGCCAGTAATAATGTGTTATTACGGAATGATAGAGAGCGACAGGAAGCTCTGGGCGTGGTGGTTTGCCCCTTAATAGAAGGTATGCACGTAGTCACTATATCTGAGAACGGACAAGAATTTCGCCCTGGTCTTGTAGACTAGCGAAGTCGGCAGCTTGAACTGTTGCATAACGTGAGTAAAAGAGAATGGGCGAGGAGAGCCAAAACGCGTGAAAACCCCCCCAAATGACTTATTGATCGACACCTAACCCGTGATATAGCCCATAACGCCAGTAGCAACGTAGTCTCTAGTGGGATTTCAACCAAGCCAACATTTGATCAAAGGCCTCTGCTTGAGCTGCCTTGATTTTGGCATCCTGATACTCCCCTACTACTCCAAATCCATGCGGAACACCCGAATACGTCTTGAATTCATACTCGACGTTATTCTCCTTCAAGTACTTGTCGCCATATCCTCGGACATCGTTAGGAAACAGTTGGTCGTCCTCCACACAAATGAAGGCCAGTGGTGCCTTGGTTCCTTCAAAATCCTCTCTCGACACTAGCGTAGCATGGGCGATAGCTCCTGCTTTGATAAAGGGGCCGTTCTTGACTGCACCCGCTTCTTCGTCCTGTGCTTTCTGGCCCCATGCAGGTGTATTTGGTTTCTCGCCAGCCAGGAGAAGAGTCATCCTCCCACCAAAGCAATAGCCAACAGAGTAAATCCCTCCACCACTTGCTACAGCATCCGCGAACTCATCCTTAGCTGCGTCGATTACTTTGTGAACAATTGGCAAGACCTTCTCAGGTGTCTGCCTTGCCAACCACATATCGATCAAGAAACTCTTGGCCGTCTCCGCTGCGCGCATCTTGATCTGCTCAATAACCGAAGGATCCTTCTCTTCCTCATATGTTGCGGAGCCAGGCAAGGGATCATTGTTAAACATATCAGGCATTACCACTAGGTATCCCTCTCTCGCGAAGTTATCGGCTTGTATTTGGTTGTTGTCAGAGTCCAGACCCGTGGCGCCGGTCAAGAGAAGTAGAAGCTTTGAAGGGGCATGGGGATAATCCGCGGGTTTCGAGATATATGTTTCGACTCCTCCCAATTGTGTCAGCTCGCCAGACGGGCCCCGTCCAAACGCTGATTCAAGTCAGTACACGGTGCCAGCTAAACTGCTAGCTGGCTGCCAGCTCTCAGAGTATACTGACGAGTAGGTCTATCTGTCAGACAGTGCTCCTGTAAATCGTTAGCAAAAGGAGTCTTTTTGTTCATAGTAGGAGATTCAGCGCGACATACTCCCAGACCGGCACCACTCTGGGCGGGGGGATCCCCCGAAATAAAGGAGCCTTGCTCCGTCTCTGTCTCTGTCTCGAGCGCGTCGCCCTCCGGAGCTTTAGTTGCTACAGATGGATCCGCCATAATTACGGTTGATGGGGGAGATGACTTCTAGGGCTTGGTAACGTTGATGGGATATTTGTAGAGAGTGTAGAAAGTATGTCTGAGGTAAGGGTCCTATCTATACCTTTGTTTGTATACGTACCTTATGGCGGGGCAGTGCCTTGGTTGGATGACACCGCCGCTTACTAAGCACGTACGAGTAGTAGCGGGGACCACTTTACGCCTCGACGCGTCCCATCGCGTCTGTCATCACGACAGGACAGTACTCCTGTTTTCTTTCCCCCGCCATCAACACCACCACTCTCCCCTATACACATATATCTCACCCACATCTCGAACTCGATATTACGCTGTCCAAGATGGCAGATGCAGCTCAAGCTCAGATATCGCGGGGCGCCTTGAAGTACGTTTGTTTTCTCCATTTTCGCGCGCTATGAGCAACCCCACTGACCCTAACCGCCGTCAGCGCTATCTTCAACGACCCTGATAATGTCGCGAGAAATTTTCCCGTACCAATTTGCCAATGCGTCCAGATAAAAGCCTTGGGATCTACAGGCGAGAACCCTTCAGAGCGATACCGTCTCGTTCTGAGTGACGTGGACAACTTTGTTCAGAGCATGCTTGCCACTCGTAAGGCGTCCCGCCTCTTTCTCCGCCGTCACACTTACTCATATCATCATAGAGGCGAATCATGTTGTACACGACGGAAAGTTGAAGAAGGGATCGATCGTTCGACTCAAGTCATGGCAGGCGAACGAGGTCAAGGGCAAAAGGTTGGTGGATTGCTATTAGACAAGGCTCCTTGGCTGATCATTTCAGAATCCTCATCGTTCTGGACCTTGAAGTTATTGAAAGCTTAGGCGAACTCGAAAAAATTGGAGACCCCGTGGCTCTACCAGCGCGAGACGAAGAGGCAAAGCCGGTCAACACAACTATTGGCGGGACCAGATTTTATGGGAACGACAAACCCCAGCCGGCTGCCCCTCGGGCGGCCTCGCGCACTGTGCCAACGAGCTCAGCATCGGGAAGTCACGGCACAATCCATCCTATTGAAGCTCTTTCGCCCTACGGCCACAAGTGGACAATCAAAGCTCGCGTCACCAATAAATCAGAAATCAGAACCTGGCACAAGGCGAGCAGCGAAGGAAAATTATTCAGTGTCAATCTTCTGGATGAAAGTGGGGAGATTAAAGCTACTGGCTTCAACAATGAATGTGATGCGCTGTATGACGTATTTCAGGAAGGCTCCGTCTACTACATTTCGACTCCATGTCGAGTGCAATTAGCAAGGAAGCAGTTCTCTAATATACCCAACGACTATGAGCTTACCTTCGAAAAGGATACATTGGTCGAAAAGGCGGAAGACCAAGAGAACGTCCCTCAGGTTCGATACAACTTCACAACCATCGGCCAACTTCAGGATATCGATAAGGATTCAACAATTGATGTTATCGGGGTGCTTAAAGAGGTTGCCGAGGTCAATCAAATTGAATCCAAGTCCACAGGAAAGGGATATGATAAGCGTGACTTGACCCTGGTGGATGATAGCGGCTTTTCTGTCAGACTGACGATATGGGGCAAGACTGCAACGGCTTTTGACACGAATCCCGAATCCATAGTTGCGTTTAAGGGCGCAAAAGTCTCCGATTTCAATGGTCGAAGTCTCAGTTTACTGTCCTCAGGGTCCATGTCCCTCGACCCGGATATCCCAGAAGCTCATAAGTTAAAGGGATGGTATGACTCTCAGGGCCGAAGTGAGAGCTTCGCAACACACACAAACATGGCCAGCGCGGGCGCAGCTGGAGGTCGCCAAGATCAAACAAAGACTATCTCTCAAGTGCGAGACGAAAACCTCGGAATGTCTGAGAAGGATGATTACTTCTCTGTCAAGGCTACTATTGTTTTCATCAAACAAGACTCGATATCATATCCTGCTTGTCTAAGCGAGAATTGTAACAAGAAAGTCACGGAGCTGCCGGATGGTACCTGGCGTTGCGAGAAGTGCGAGATAGCTCATCCTAGGCCGCAGCACCGCTATATCATGACGCTGAACGTTGCCGATCATACTGGCCAGTTGTATTTGAGTTGCTTTGATGACGTTGGCCGTCTGGTAATGGGCATGGATGCGGATCAATTGAACGAGCTAAAGGAGAATGACGCCGAGGGTGCGCAGAAAGCTTTTGATGATGCCAATTGCAAGACCCTATTCTTCAGATGCAGAGCTAGGATGGACACTTACAATGATCAGCAGAGGTACTATTCCTGTTCGACCGACTTTATAACTGTGCTAAACATATTTTCAGGGTTCGATACCAAGTGCTTAGCGCCGCACCTATTGACTTCAAATCAGAGGCGCGGAAGCTTACGGAGCTCATTAAGCTGTACAACATTGACTAAGGTGGATTTATTATTGATTTGTCGTGGGACTTGTTAATGTCGGCATGAGGATGGGATGTATTTGTTATGTGCTAAGTAACATGTTTGCTGCTCTGTTGAAAGAGAGCACCAGCACAATGTCATGGGGCGAGGGTTTGGTAGAGGAGGTCAATGTCAATGGTCCTTGCCATGATGTGATTCGTATGCTAAGGCGGGGGCGGCGTTAATGGCTTGAATCCTTGCCAAAAATGAATAAATGAATTGATCCATTGCGAATACATCGATAGGTTAGCGGCCATTGTGATTTTGTGTTATGCAGGGCAGGCACGGCAGCTGATTCCAGGGGAGAAGCATCACTGACCACATGGACTGGAATACGAATAAGCCCTTACAATATCCTGCCTTTAAAGGTACCTACAATATCTAGGCGAATCCTGAAGTTCATTAGAGTAGCCGGAAACTCTCCATTACAATAAACGACAATCGCCCCTAATAGTTTTCAATGCTCTAATAGGAGTTATTCTACAGTGCCTAGGACCAAAACCCTCTAAATGATGCACTATTGACCAAGGTTGTAGCGTTGTAATCATGGGTGGATTGTATTCTAGTCAATGTTGTATACTATTGACATTGCCTCCAGCGTAACTGCGTTCTTAATCGACTGCAATGCAAGAAGCGCTTGATCATGTCCAATCTTCTCTGCGCATGTACACAGCTTATATTTCAATTGACACAGTCCTACCAGGAAGGGGTTTAATGCTGCAGGCCTTATACTGGCCTAGTCCTTTCATGTATTGTTTATGGAAATGTGTCTCTCTATCGTGAATGTCATAACTTCAAGACGCCAGAGCAACCATAATGGCAGCAAATCCACCGTGTACGCCGCTCAACCTCTTAGAACTTCAGACAAACCAGCATGACTAGGATACCTAGCAGGGACAAGGCCATCATCTTCATTCTTAAGAATACTGGCCTCTTCTGTCATCTACGGTATGACAATACCCACGAATTCAAGACTTTTTAACCTCTAGCTCCCAAGACGCCCTCAATATAAACTATCCATGAGATCCTCGTCATCAACACCATTCCAGTCCATATCTCCCCCGGAAATCCCTTGGTCGTGCATAGTCTTAGTGTTCTTCTTTTGCTTCTGAAGATGCTTGACGTAGTCTTTATCGTAGGTCATTATGTGATCCGTGTTCTTGATCTCCTGCGTCAGATTCTTAATGCGCAGCGTTGATGCTGCGAGCTCTGCTTGCACCTGCTTCTCGCTCAAGACAGGGCCACCTTGTGAGAATGTAAGAACTGATCCTTGGTTGGAGGGATTGCTTAGAGTGGCGTTTAGAGAACCGTCAGCAATCATGTTTTGTACCAAGGTTTCGACAGCCTGGGAACTCGGCAGCTTGGCACCTGTCTCGCCACTCATGGTAAGATTGTGGATCTCTGCTATGGATATCTTGCTGTGGACACCTGCAAGATTCCGGATCTGGAACTTTTGGTATGCCGCCAGGACGTTGAGGATGAGACCGGTGTTGCAATCATTTTGCCATATGTGTTTCCCTGCCTCTACCTCCGACTTGAGCCTGGAAGCAGTACCAAGCTGAAAAATTCGGGCGACGGTCTCATAGGGTTTAGCAAGGGTATGGTACAACTTTGATACGCTGCTGGCTTTCGGTATATCCATTAATCTCCCCTCCACCAGAAGATTGATGAGCACCCATTTCTTATACGCCTCCACCATAATCTTGCTAATAGAGCTATCTTTGGCAGGATATGTAACCGCGTCTTCTAGGCACTCTAAAGCGCGCTTCCAATTCCTCAAAGCAATGTAGACCATTCCGCTATAGAGGAAATATTCTAAAACATCGTGGTGCCGGATACCTTTCCCTGGGAAACCATTCGCGGGCGTGATGTAGGCTTGGGGTGGAAGCGCGGTATCGCAAATATGTTTTGCTTTTGGTTGGTTGCGAGATCCTGGGATATATAGTATGGGCTTTTCGAGGACGGGGATCACATTGTCGTAACTCCGAGATTCTAATGCCAGCTTCACGAGGAGAAGGTGCTTCGAGGTAAACACGGTGCCCGTAGGATCGATACGTAGCAGTGCATCTCTAATGGGTGGGAGGGCGAGCGGAATCTAGAATAAGTTAGGACTTAAGTGTGCCTCCCCTTCGATCTCCAGATGCATACCTGCTGATGACTGCGTGCAATCGCGGCGGTGGCCTCAATAATACGCGATATTTCGGAGCCCAAATAGCGAGCTTGCCGAGGGTCGAAGTTTGGAAGGAAATCGGTAATCTTGCCCCAAAGCATGTCAAGGTCCACGTCTTTGGCGCCGCTTTGCATGGCAGACATATGTGCAGTCAGAATGAGGGCGTATGGGACGGTGTTTAGCGCAGGATTAATAATCTAAGTGGCATTATTAGCACCATCATCAAGAGGTCCATGATGATTACTTACATCTAGGGCATTTTCACCGCTAGAGGTTTGCTGTAGTAGCTTGCCCTCTGGTATACTCTTGATGGCCGAGATCTGGGCTTTGATGCCTTCATCGTATTGGACGATGCTGAGAGGTTTTGGAGGTGGGGGGTGAGGCGGAAACGATAGAAGCTTTGGCAATAGGTCGTCCATTCTGAGATCGCCGATAGCACGGTATAAGGATCCCCAGGGGCCACGTCTTGAGCAGGCAACTCTCGTCAAGCCAAGTGTGCTCTCTGTAAGCTGCGAGCTGGGCTGCTCTAGACCCCAGCAGTACAATTATTAATTAAAATACCGCAATTCTCCCAAATCTGAAATGACAGTATGAGTATGGTCCTTATAACTGGTATGTTATCGTAAAGTACGCGGGCTCGGCGGGGTCGCGACGAGGTTGGAGATGCCTGGACTTACGTTGTTGGAGACAAGGCTGTGTACTTTGTATCTACTTATCTCTGGCGACGACTAGGATGAGCGGCGTGTCTGAATTAATATGTGGGGTTGACGGAGTGGCGGGGAGCCGAAGATGAGCCGGGACCGAAAATCTTGGCATCAAAATGTACGAATTGCACGTCCAGTGACCTTCGAGTCACCACTTCAATATCAACACCAAAAACAACTCCCGCCCCTAGACTTATCCAATGTCTCTCACAAATGCTTCTCCTGCTGATGCAGCAAAGTCTGCAAAGTCAGCCTCACATCTCCTTGCAACTCTTCCCACTTCTGCAAGGAATAATGCTTTAACAGCCATCCACGCGGCGCTTTCCCAATCCAAAGACGAAATTCTAGCAGCCAATGCTCAGGATTTAGCACTGGCCGGAAAGGCCGCTGAAAATGGCGAACTCAGCTTAAGCATAGTCTCACGTCTGGATCTGGGTAAGAAGGGGAAATGGGAGGATATGTTAAAGGGTATTCTGGATGTCCGTGACTTGGACGATCCTGGTATGTTGCCTCTGGTCTGCTCCCCTGCTTCACATGACTGAGGCTGATGAAACGACTCACAGTGGGTAAAGTTACGTTACGGACACGGCTTGATGATGGATTAGATCTTGAAAGAGTATCCTGCCCAATTGGTGTTCTTCTCATTATTTTCGAAGCCCGTCCAGAAGTTATTGCCAATATCGCCTCACTTGCCATAAAGTCAGGCAATGCTGCCATTCTGAAAGGTACGGAGCCATACTCGTTCCAAAAGTCATATCACTAATGAGTCACCAGGTGGCAAGGAATCGACAGAATCGTTTATTGCAATTTCCAAGGTGATATCTGCAGCTCTGGAATCAACAGAAGTTCCAAACAATGCAATCCAGTTGGTCACCACGAGGGATGTAATCCCTCAGCTTCTGGACTTGGATCAATACATCGACCTTGTTATCCCAAGAGGCTCCAATGAACTGGTGCGGTATATCAAATCATCCACCAAAATCCCTGTCCTCGGTCATGCCGATGGACTTTGTTCGATATATCTCGAACACAGTGTCAGCCAGGAGGTAGCCGTCCGTGTCATAGTCGATTCCAAGACATCGTACCCAGCGGCGTGCAACAGTGTTGAGACTCTTTTGGTAGAAGAGGCTGCTCTCGAAAAACTGCTTCCTCCCGTAGCACAAGCCTTATTAGAGAATGGTGTCTCGCTCCGGTGCGATGCGTCAAGTAAGACGGCTCTTACGGCCAAATTGCCAGCACATTCATCAGCCATACTTCAAGATGCTGAGGCGACGGACTTCGACACAGAGCACCTCTCTCTCGTACTTGCCATCAAGACAGTCTCCTCCCTCACAGAAGCTGTATCCCACATCAATACCCACGGTTCCCATCACACTGACGTTATCCTCACGTCTTCGGCGCCTCTGGCCGAACAATTCATGTCAAGTGTCGACTCGGCAGGTGTCTTCTGGAACGCATCTACTCGCATGGCTGATGGGATGCGGTATGGGTTCGGGACCGAAGTCGGGATTAGCACTAATAAAATCCACGCAAGAGGTCCTGTAGGTTTGGAGGGGCTTATGATTTACAAGTATAAGGTAAGGGGGGCGGGGCATATCACGATGGAGTATGGTGAAGGAGAGGGGCAAAAGCCCTTCAAACATGAGAAGCTAGCGTTATAAACCTGTGATTAGGGGCCACAAAAGCTTTTGATTTGCAAGCATTGTATCTCAGTAATGTTGGCTATACCGGATAGCTGCTACAATCTATCAACAGTGAGAATTGACTAGCTATACTCCTATGCATTCTAGAACAATGTCCGATTTGAAGTCATGAAACATCTTTTTTATAGTATCATTTATTCCTACGTATTGAAGTAGAAACTGCTCTGTATTTCCCCTTTGACGCATTCCACCTTTCGGTCCCTTGACATTTATTTTCCCTCACTGGTTATTTTGCACTAGAATCTAAATAGATCCATTCTTATGGTTGTTTATGTTGGGGAATAGTTCAGGGTGAATCAGATAGCAGCTATATGCAGAGACTCTCCATCTCTAGTATTTTATCAATGTTCTGCGAGGTATTACAGTCATCTTGGTCTAGTGAATCAAGAACAGCGAGCAGTGGGAAAAATCCTAGTCTATAAATTCAGGAACGACCTGAATAGCTACATATCTAGGAACCTCTCACATCAATAACCTTGAGGCCTCTTGCCAGCCCTATACGTGCCAGTTTTATCTAAGAACACGTCCATATCTACTCAGATTTTAAACTCTGCCTATTGGAAGATTTCCACCATGGGTAAGAAGAAGCGCCATGACCCAATTCATGACTGGCTAGACGCCGGAATCCGACGTGCATTTGGAGACAAAAGAGCCTGGAATAAATTCTACAACAAAGGCGGTAGTGATAGCGACTCATCCTGGGATAGCGGCCGTAGCGGGCTCCAACGACGATCCACTACTGGCGGGATATCGAACGGGCAGAGGAGCCAGCTACTTTCCCGCCACAATGGGTTTGCACCAGGATTTGGGAATAATGTCCAGAACTTTTCCCAGGGTGCCGGAAATCTCACATATTCATATAAGGGAAGTCGTGGAGCGCTTACCCATCCAGGCCCCTATAACTCGACATTACAAACAGCTCCACTTCCTCCTCTGCCTCCCATGAGAAACTCCAGGCAGCTTCCTTACTTGGGACCTGTCCCGGGTCAATTCAATTCAAACGTCCCCGGATATTCACAGCAGCCTTCCATGGGAAATATGGGCCCCGTCCCTCAACAAGAGCTACCGCACCGCCCCGCACGTGGTGCCTCGATATCGGGACCAAGTTCACCATTTGTGCAACGAAGCGGCCTTCCACAGAGACCTGGTCAATTTGGACCTCAGCGCCGGAGAGCTACAGCCCCGGCCCAATTACCCCTACGGAACCCTTCTCATCAATCTACTCATGGCCTCGCCCCGAGAGCAAATACTGACATGTATAGACTGGGGGATATGCAGAGAACGTACATTGAGGGCATGGTGGATCCTCGTCAAATCCAGCAGCGCCAGAGGGGTAGATAGCCTGTGAAGTAATGGGCTGGCATTCAGTCTTATCTAGATACGTTAGTATAGGTAGGAATAGTAGTTGAATAGAATCGTTGGAATTATGCACTCTAGTCACGTTTATATCATCTGCGTGACGGTGACTGGGACTCGTAACTAGAAAGTATTCATACCTACTAAGCTGTACGTGAAATTTGTAATAACCCTGGAATATGGTCAAGGAGAGAGGCGGTTATGATTATCTCAAGCGCTTGATTCAGTTACCAGGTAGCCGTGATTCGCGAAATTTGTTATAGTATGTACATAGTCACCTCTACCTTCCATTCGAACTACTGGTCTTGACAACCTACCCATTCTATTAACATACTGAACTTATCTCACAAGCTTAGACCGATTACTTTTTGGCGAGCACATAGAGCAGCACCACCAGTCTTGAAAGGCTGTCACTTCCTTCAGCATACCAAACCCGTTTACTAAATACCGAACAAGACTCTGTTGCAAATGCACAGGGCACAGTCACCACCCTCTGTTCAATTCAAAACACCGCGAATAGCATGCCGATCAAGAACTGATTAAAGAACAAGAGAAACAGTGTTCGAGAGAAGGCTGCTGGCTTAGATGAAGAAAACAAGGGAGAAAGCCCCCGCAGTCACAGCATTGGAGCGGATCCGAGAGGAGAACTAGGAAGGAGATACACTGAAAGCGGCAAGATGGGTGACGAAAGTGCCCTAGAACATGAAGACCGTCATCAGAAGCGAGGAGTCATAACTTTCAATCTTCCAGGATATAAAATTGCCGTCGAGAAGAAGCCTTCTCGTTCATCTCAAACAGGTGGCCGGGATTCAAGATCATCAGGCGATAAGTCTGGACAGGGTTCGTCTAGGTCATTAGGGGCGTTGGGACGGAGGTTATCACAGCGGATCAAGCGCAGCAGCAACGGATTCCCAATCCTGACCCAGTTTGCTCCCGAACCCGGTCATATTCCATATAGGCAAGTCGAAACAGATCAAGCAGAGCAGCAGAGAGCTCAAGAGCATGCAGACAGAGTGCTTGCACTGCAACGATACGCGCAAGAACGAAGAGAAGCAGAGAAAAAAATCCAGCGAGAAACGGTCGAAGTGGCCGAGCGATATAATAAACCGATGAGCTATCAAATGGAAGTGAGTGGAGAGGTAGGGCGGGTAGCGAGGGAACGCGAAGGGGGAGATATAGAAAGAATAAGGAAAGAGAGAAGAGAGGCAACGCAAAGTCGGGAGTTGAGAGATGCAGTGAGAAAGTATGGTGATGAGAAGCGGCGGAAGGACGAAGAGGAGAGAAGAGCAGAGGAGCAAGGGCGAACTAGGAAGGGAAAACAATGGGAGGCGGCCGGGAGAGAACACACTGGGACGCAGCGGCGCAGGCGGGAGATTGCTGCTCCAAGACAGATCCATCGACCTGCCAAAGTTCCAATTGTCAACGGAGTTCCGGCTACCATGAATAAGCAGCAAGAAGATATGACCGGAACTTATATTGAACGAATGGTCCCAAGGGATAAGGTCCCACCAGCTGCGTTGACCGAAGAAAATCTCCGGGGACGACAAGAAGGGTTTACGAACTCCGCTGTACCAAGTATAATGAATAGGGGTTTAGGGGATATGACCAGGACGATTCTTGAGGGATATGTTTCTCTAGAAGACATCCGGAGAAGAGAGGAAGAGGAGCGCCATCA
Source organism: Venustampulla echinocandica (assembly GCF_003357145.1). Taxonomy (NCBI): domain Eukaryota; kingdom Fungi; phylum Ascomycota; class Leotiomycetes; order Helotiales; family Pleuroascaceae; genus Venustampulla; species Venustampulla echinocandica. The sequence goes on from NW_022474207.1 coordinate 2,845,866, forward strand.
AAGATGGCGATGAACTAGTCTCAAAATAGTTTGATTAAACGATTGATGGGAGCATCAACTTATCGTGCATTTAGCGGTTGATGACCAAAAGCATCGACGATCTCCTACAGGTTCTGTGGTCTCCGAATGGTTGGAGCGTTAGGAATAATGAGTTGTGAACGCAAAGGAGCACTGCCAGAGGTCTCACTTCAAGATACCATATTAGACACGCAATTGTCACTTAACAGCGTAGGATTTTGGGCCTCGTACGCTCCAACCAGAGCGGTAGGTCCCTTGAATGCAACCTTTAACACAACCTTTAACACAACCTTTAACACAACCTTTAACACAACCTTTAACACAACCTTTAACACCTAACCTCAATACCACTCCTGCTGATCGTCAGATACTTGACTCCCTTATACGGCTTGACGCCCTCCCCCAAGCCTCGACTCTTCCTATTATCAATAACTACGCTCTCCACTTTGATTCCGCTAGCCAGCCATCCTTTCGTAGAGAAGCTGATCGACGCAGAACTAGGCATGAGAATTTTATTCTGTGCAACCTTGTATGCATCAGTCCCCTCATCTGCCTTCTCGGCGGCCTTTTGCGCATGTACTGGCGTACTCTGATATGCATCCTCATCATAGTCATATCTCCCATCGAGCCTGAAGCCATTACCCTCAAAATCTCCGTCATCTGTAAGGGGACCGGCCACGGTACAGCGTAGGCTCGCTCCTCCCGGGACAGCCTCCTTTGCCGGAATATGCCACTCAAGATTCTTGCCTCCTGGATTATATGTGGTATCACCTCTGCTTGCTCTAATTTCTGACAAATTCCTCACATCAGCTGGCAAAGGAATTGTGACTACCAGATCATCCAGCACTGGCATTGAGGAAGTTCCCGAATGCATGCCCAGCCCGCCTCCAAACCCAGATCCAGCACGCCCACCAAGTTGGCCAGCCCCCCTTGAGGATGACCCAGAAATTGAAGAGTTGCCCTGACCCGGGATCTTAGTAATGAATAGCCTTACTTCGAATTCAGATCCCGTGGGGCCGAGACTCGTCTTGACCTCGACATGAGCTGGCAGCTTCAGACTTGACGAATTTGTGTTACCAACTTTATCGCTCTGAGAAGGGAGTAAATTAACTTCATAGCCGGCTAACACAAAACGGCCATCGGGTGGTACGAAGCTCAACTCTCCCGGGTTTTCTCTCCATCTGGCTAACCTTACGCATGGATGGAAGACAGGCAGCTCCATTACACTGTCAAGGTTGTGTTTCCCTGAAGGGGTTGAAAGATTAAGTAAGAGGTCAGGAACGCCAGATATCTTTGACGTGAACGCGATAGTGCCATTTGCAAAAGCTGCCAAAGGGCGACCGGAAGGAGCAAGCGTCACGGATAGTGTTTCGACAATATCAACATATAGCTCATTAGATGTATGCCGTACATTTGCCCTCCGCCATGGCAGTGCTGGGGTATTTGTTGCCAGTGTCCCAGTCGAGGATATAGCTGACATATTCGAACTCGAGGACGCCGACGCGAATCCCGCTTTCCTATGACTTTGTTATTACTAGAGTATTTGCTTGTTCAAGGGATATAACAAACCCAGGGATATTGATGCCACCCAACAACTTCCCAATCCACCCTTCAACTTCCACCAGGTCTCTCAACGCATTGGGTTCTGTTGTACTAACAGCCCCCGCATCGCACATCTCATTCAAAAGTTGAGCGGCGACATCATAATTACTCTCCACCTTCTGTGCTAGTAACGGGGCGCCGATAAACTCCTCGAACACATCTATGACTCGGTGTAGGAATTCGAGGGCAAGTAAGGGCTCAATCTCGTGGGAGGACGTTAGGAGGAACAATAGGTTGGAATGGATGAGACTGAACACCAGGGTAGGTGGCGAGGTATTTGGGAGGTATATTAGATTTGGTCGGGGTGCTGGATGACCAAGGTAGAGGGGTAGTAACTGCTGGGCAGAGATAGGTCGAGCCGTGTATATGTGGGAGAGTATGGGCCTTTAGGAGCAGTCAGAATTTGGAATATTTGTAGTACGGACCGGTTTACGTACTTGTGCTCATCGTAAATATACAGAGCCTCTATGACCTGGCTCATGATCAATTATCTGTTCTTGTTGTATCATCCCGAGTTCCAGAAACGCTCTGGTGGGGAGTTGTGAAGGGGGACGTGGGGCTGGCCAGGTCGCGACATCCCATGGACCGCCGCGTCGCTTGTTGCAATGAAAAACCCGCGGTTTTGCGAGCTTTTCCTCCTATCATAATAACACTCTCTTCAAATCAACTACAGTACTACGTTCCTTTGCGTGATCGCACGAGATTCAAACAGTATTCACTCTTTTTAAAGCACAGTGAACCATGTCGAAGTCCATTATACCTCGTCTACAGGACATCGACAAACCGGAGCCCCTTCAAGCCGTTCTTGCAAAAGAAGGACCAGAAGATTGCCTGCCATGCAGACTAGTCGGTCAGACGCGATTCATAGAAATATTTGGGAAATTAAGCTGACGGCTCCTGTAGGAGCTACTGCATTTATAGGGCTAGGCGCCTACACCTACGTGTCGGGGCATTCTCAACTCAAAGCTCACCAAGCAAAGATTCTTCAAAGTAAATCACTATTGGGGATGAAGAGCCGGCAAGCAGGCATCACCAGCATCGCGTTGACCCTAGCGGGTATGGGCTTCTGGAGGCTGGTCAATTGAGATCCTCAGTCGTGCAGATTTTCACGAAACAAGGGACTTTGCGGCTCCTCGAAAATGTATGTCGTAACCTTTGTCGCCAGTATCTTAACTCATCTAATCATACAATTCATGCAGCAGACATATTTGAGCTGGCTACTTCCTTCATAGCCCACTCCGCCTTCTCCCTTTTCAGATGATGCTTTACAATCCACACTGTCAAAAGCGCGTATACCGCCGAAAATGCCCAGGGAAGGCCCCATCCGACGCCGAATGCGATATTCTTGTCTAAGACCATGATCAAGACCGTCGAAATAATGGCAATGGCGAGGAGACCCACGCCCCACATCCAGTCTAGAATGAGGATCATCCGCCTGAACCGAGGACTGACTTCGTATCTCTTCATGATGGCTTCGCGATATGGAACTCCTCCTTGGCCTTCCAGCGCTCCCGCATCTTCGACGTAAGCGAACAGTGCCGGTCTCCAGAGAGATCCCTTTGGGGTCGAGGACATGTTAAATGGAAGTGTCTTGCGCATCTGTGTAAGGATAGCAGTGCCACAAAAGAGGAACCCAACATAGAAGCAGATTGTTGGGGAAGCCATCGCACAAACACGAACCCACGGGTTGTGGGGGATTGTGGCAGCTACGAGTTCGATCTCGACTAGTGTTATAATGATTAATATATTGACCTGAAGAAATTCCGCCTGCTTCCGGGTTAGCATCTCTACATATTATGTGCTGCGAGCGCTTACTATCCCCCATTTGGTCCACCCCACGGGTCTCCATTTTGGTGATTTCTTGGGCAGGAACAGCCTGAGCGAGCGGAAGAAGTAGTGGGTGAAGCTTATTAAGCCATAGACGCCTGTGATAATGGCAAAAACTAAGGAGGGTTAGAAATGTTGTGGGAGCTGCCATGGGGCTGACTACATACTCGTTTGCAAACTAAGATCTGTATCGAATTTCAACGCATAAAAATAAGTTATTGGGAGGCAACAAAGATCTAATGTAACGAGAGTAACGCCAGTCCATAGAATAACTTGCCGCCTTCGAGAGGGAGGCACTGCATGTAGTTTTGGCAATGGTTCAGTATGGCTCGTTTTCTGTGGCGAATCCAGACTTGAATCCGGAACTGGCTCACTTGTTGTTACCTCTTGAGATTGGAGTTGCGGATTCATGGAGATATAAAGAGATAATAGGTCTCTGCGATTAAGCGTTCTTGAATTGCTGATATGTTACCTGGCCACCATACTGTGTTGGCTAGCAAGGCGGATAGCCTTCTTTGTCTGGCCAGAGAAATTATTTTGCTCTAATGATATAGGGAAACACGGGAACATGATATCATACTTCGTGTTGTACGCGTTGCTTCCTCCGGTGTTCTGCCGCTGCCTTGGCGCTAGGAGGTCTCAGCAACAAAGTTCATCCGATCTCCGATCCATACTTATCTTTTTCACGAGCGGCCCAGACCAGACCAGTAACTTCACAACAATTAAGCCCTCGTCAAGACAAGAAACGCATACTCAGTTCTCTGTCGCTATCATTTTGCGGCAGCAAGAATGGCAATTACCATAGTGGCTCCAGCTCCAGCAGTGCAGCCAGAGGAGTCCCGGCATGAGGATGATTCTGAAAACGGCGGGGTGGATTTAGAAGGAGATGTTGATATGCGGGCTGCTACACACGCACAACGTTCCGCCAAAGACATTGTCACTCCTGGTGAAACTATCACAGATGATCCGCAATGGATGAGGTATATATGGCACTTTTATTATTTACCGCGGCATTTGCTAACGACGTCGCAGAGGTCACGGCACATACATCGCACCTGCTCGCACCGAAATAATAGCCACGGTAGCTGGTACTATTCAAAAGACAAATAAACTGCTCTCGGTTCGGCCTCTCCGGGCTCGTTATACCCCCGAGATTGGTGATCTTGTCGTGGGCCGCATCATCGAAGTACAACCTAAGCGCTGGCGAGTTGATGTTGGAGCTCCTGTCCTTGCAAATCTGCCTCTCTCTGCCATCAACTTGCCAGGTGGAATTCTGCGCAAGAGGACAGAGACGGATGAATTGCAGATCAGGACATTCTTTAGTGAAGGCGATTTGCTGGTTGCTGAGGTCCAGGCTTTACATCAGGATGGCAGTGCAAGTCTTCATACCAGGAGTTTGAAGTATGGAAAGCTTAGAAATGGGATGTTTATGAGCGTCAGTGGAACTGGAGGTGGTGGTGGCGTAGTTAGGGCTAGGAGACAGACCTGGACGATTGACACGGTGCACGGAGGAGGGAAGGTTGATGTGGTTCTAGGTGTCAATGGGTACATTTGGATCAGCAAACATGTCGAAGTTGCCGATAATGATACATCAATTACCCGAATCGAGGAGAGCGTTAGCAATATGGCCTACTCGAGCCAGAACGACGAAATCCCACCTGAGACAAGGAGAGAAATATCCAGGGTTCGGGGAGTGATAACGCTATTAGTGGAAGAAGGGCTTCCTGTTGATGAAGATTTAGTTATGAAAGTCTACGAGGCCGCCGTTATGGTTGATGCCGAGGATGAAGGGGAAAGTAGCCCATATCTGGGGAAAGAGAAGCGCGAGAGGGTCTTAAGTCTATTGAGCGGCCCGTGAGAAAGAACATCTACCACGCAAATACCTTTTCTGGCGTCGAGGGTTGGATAACCGGCCCGCGTTTGGGACTCGATGTCGTCAGCCATTCCTTGTTACTGGCAATAGCTGCAGAGCAGACTGGAGGAATCAGAGAAAACCAAGGATCTAGGGACCCGAGGTGGGGTTGGAGGGGCCTTACACTACCTTATGCCCACCTCATTGCTACTAGCAACCATCTGGGGCATTTTGCGAGAAGTGGCAGAGACCCAATGCCAACAAGCATTCGAGCCGCAGGATCCGTATTGCGAGCCGGCTAAGAATCCTGTATATTAAGGCATTCAAAGTTGTAGTGGGATGTGCAAGAAACCTCCCTAGATAGTGAATTGATTGCTTTAGGGGAAGATTTTAAGAACCTTTACCTGTTGAAACATTCGCGCCAAAAGTGTGATTCGTAATAAAGCTTATACACACGGTGGGTAATTGCTTCGTCGTTTGGACCCAGGCAGATCCCTAGAACCCGTTTCGATCAATATTGAAAATATCATTAGGTTAGGTAGGTACCCGTAGGTATGTATCCCCTTCTCATCTAATCCCGGAAACTAGCTTATAAACGCAAGGAACACTTACGATACGCTAGTGCTACATCTTCCTACTCTGTAGGGCCAACGACTAGTTATAGGGCTGACAGGTCCCTGCCGAATGACTACAAGTTACAAATGGCAACCTTGTACTAAATGACAACCATCTTCTAAACTCTATCTTTTCTAGGCCATATAAAGGGCAGTTTCCAAACACAATGTAAATGATCGAAGTTGAATCTAGCTAGGCGCGGTTCCCTGTCTGAACCATAAACCGAGCAGCAGTTAGATCGTTGCTTTATACATATCAAGCTTGAATTGACGGTTGAACCGAGGCTGGGACAGTAATTTAACATTGTATTAAGTGAATCGAGCACTAAGAGCATAAGTAATGATGGTAGCTAATTGAGAAGGGCGAGTAGTAAAAAGAGAAGAAGGGAAGCGGATAATATTATAGCAGTTAGAGTTCGGTTAGATTTCAGCTTTTGACCTTGCTCCCTATTTAAAATACCTACATGTACTCTTATATGTAGCGGAACCTACGTCTTAACTTTAAGCAGTCGTTTTTCACTCCCGTATCATTGAGCCTCTCCGGTCCCTGCACCTCGTTGAAGGATGAAAAACCACCAACTCACAAGCTCCGGAGCATTCTCTGAGGAAGGGGTCTCCCCGTTACGAAGTGCCGCAGAATTGCCTTTTATCAGCCATCAGCATTCCAACACGAGCAAAGTGTTGTTGAGAAGAGAATGGAAACATGTAAAGTTATACAAGGATTGATCACTTATCTGGAACGAAATGGGAGTGATGAGTTGGGGGCGAGTTTGTATCGACTAATTAATACTTTTTAGCGACAGCGAAAGAAATACTTTCTGTACATATAACAAAGGAAAGGGATCCGTTACACCATGCCCCCATACCTAACCAAACCTACCTTACATATACCATTTAAGTAAAAGTGCTTGGACGTTACTCACTTCAACCATGGTAACTGCCCAGGAATGTCCCAGAACCTCTTCGCACCCGCAGCCATCAACGCAACAATCGCCCACCTAACGACCGCCCCCTTGGCGCTCTCACCCCCCAGTGCTCCTAAAAAAGTCAACCAATACCCCAGCCCCCTGAATTCCCTCCCTTCCCTATCAAAATTAGGTTTCTTGTCACTCATTCTCTTGAATTGCTTCAATTTAGCGTCACCATAGGGAGGATATCTGACATCGAGCAGCTTCTCCATCCAACCGGGAGTGGTGGTTACGGAGCGACAATGGGTGAAGGTGTCGAAGGAGGCTTTGCCTCGATAAGCGCCCTGGCCTGAGTCGCCTACTCCACCGAAGGCGAGGGTAGGGATAGAGCCATGGAAGAAAGAATCATTGATTGAGGCTCCGCCGGAGGTTATGTTGTCAAGGACTGCGGCAGTTAGCATGTGTTGCCCGTGGAAGCCTTGGCATATAATGAACTATGGTGCCACTTACGTTTAGATGTTTCCTTTTTAGAACCGAATGCATAGAGACCCAGAGGCGTTGAATGGACCGCATTAGCAGTCTCAATCGCCTCCTCCACATTATCAATAGCAAGAACAGGAATAAGGGGGCCAAATGATTCATCAACAATCATAGAGTCCTTAATATCATTAACCTGAACCACAGTGATCTCAATAAAGTTTTCGGATTCATCCATTTCTCCGCCAATCAAAATCTTTCCCTTGGAATCATCGACCATCTTCTTGATTCGTAAAAAGTGTCGCTTATTGACGATTCTGCCAAAGTCGGGACTTGCTTTTTGGCCATTAGGGAAGAACTCCTTGAGTGCTATTTTCAGTTGTTCTATAAATGCCGGAAGTATTTCCTTCTCAACCATGATATAGTTCTGGCTAATGCAAACTTGACCAGCGTTGAGAACCTTGCCCCATAACAGCCGGCGAGCCGCAAGACGGGGGTCAGCATTTTTTGTCACAATTGCTGGGTTGCGGCCTCCAAGTTCAAGAGTAACTGGGGTCAATGTCTCGGCAGCCTTCTTTGCAACAATTGTGCCGACTTGGGCGCTTCCTGTATAGAAGATCTTGTCCCACTTCTCATTGAGTAGTGCGTTTGTCTCTGGAATGGCACCATTGATAACGGCAAACGCATTTGGATCGAGGTATTCCTCAAAGATCGTTTTCAAGACCATTGCCGTTGCGGGAGAAACTTCTGAGGGCTTCAAAACACCGGTGCAGCCAGCTGCAATAGCACCAATGAAGGGGCCAAGTGAGAGTTGCACGGGGAAGTTGTATGCACCTATAACTAGGATCGTGCCAAGAGGTTCTTTCCTGATTCTGGGGCTGACAAGTCGGTTGGTGAGAGGGATGTCCGGCGCAGTTTCATCCTTCATCCACTTTTCCAAATTCTTGGTAATGAACATAATGTCATTCTTGCACCAATCTACCTCCGAGATGACCGTTTCGAAGATCGGTTTGCCCAGGTCCTGCTTGCATGCCTCGATGAGGGCATCGGTATTGTCCACAAGGCCCCAATATAGCTTGCGTAGCTGCGTCAATCGATATGAAAGTGGCTTTGTCTTTTGCGAACGGTATGTGGTTTTGATGCGATTGACCGTGCTGGGGATCGAGTCGATGGCCGTGGCCTCGAACGGTGGGATTTGAACAGGTGCCATTGTAACGTAGCTGTTCGAATAACTTGGTCAGCGAATTTATTTAGAATTTAAAAAGGTCAGAGAATAACAAAAGCGTCGATCTCAGGATGGCATTGTAAATGAAGGAAGTAATCAGACAGCGGGCACTCATTCGCCCACCACGCACTCCAACTACAACTGTAACAGTAACTGTCATCTGGCATCTCAGCAGCTTTGCAGAGCTTCTTTCTCGGGTTCGTCCGCAATAACCCTCCATGATATAAAGGCCAAGTCTCAAGTAATCAGATGCGCCCAGCAACAACAGCTAGGAGGTAGTCCTGGCTCAGTTGCTACGCATAGCGTGCATAGCCATCAAGGGAGCAGTTAAGAATCAAACGGGGTATACTCACATTCTTCAATATATTGCTTCCTATTGTTCTAATAAAGACAGAATCGCAATGTAGTTCAATGAGGAGTTGCGATCTATATATGCGGTCGGAGTTACGAAACAGATGAGTAACCGCGTGGCAATGGAGGGATCATCGTGCCGAGGTCTGGGTGTCTGGGAAGATGCGAGTATGATTCTGGACAGCTCGCTACTCGTGCGGCCAGAAAGGCCTAAAATTAGAACGATTCTTCCACTTGAATCAAGAGAGCTGTGAAAGCGGGAACCAATCAACACCAGCAAGGGCTCTTCCTCCAGAACATTAGTAATTATGATGATAAATGCTGCTTATCAAGTTTCATGCGACAAGTTTCATGCGACAAGCATTGCTGTGGAAGTTGGTTTTCTATCTCGACATTTTACATTTCGCCCGGATAACTGTACGAAAGCTCCCTTTTTTAGGGGATCTCAATATTGCTTAGTACCGTCTTATGTCCCACAATCGTCTCTGCTACGAGGCCAACACATTGGAATTGTACATTTGCAGATGTCCTAGCACAATATTTTACAGTGGTCATTAAATCCAACTTCTCCACTTCTACCTTCTGACACCCACCCTCTTCCCAGTCGGTCCCCTCCCCTTTAATCCCTTACCAGCCATAGCCATTTCGGGAATTGCTTCCCTAGCGACAGGTTTTGCCCATGCCATCTCGATTTGCTTTATCCCATCTACTAACTGGCCAGCGGTTTCTCGTTTCTGATCCTTCATTACTGCTTGTTGACGATGCTTAACTAACTCCTGGCGCCGATCTTCTGTCATTTCCCACTCCTTGGGGAAGCGGAGTTTTCGCTTAAAGTGATGATGTCGGGTATCCAAAGGTACATCTTCAAAGGTATCCGTAGGATCCTGCAACTATTAGACCAAGTAATTATAAAATAAGAAAGGGAACATACCCTTGCTTCATGAAGAAGTGTATCAACCAAATCACCTAGATACCGTTTGTTTTGAGCTTGCGTCTCAAACATTTCACAGCTCATTCGAACAGTATCTGCCTCTGGGTTGTATCTCGGCCCCAGTAATTTTCTCAGCTTGTCTCTTTGGATCGATGTTAGATTGGGCATGTCTGCTGGAGAAAACTCCAAGACGACTTTCTTCTCCGCTGGGTGGTGTTCCCCCATGTAAGTTGTGTATCTGAATCGCAATGGCATGTCTGCTGTTGGTGGTTCGAATGGCTTTGCTAACTCTGCAGTTTTCTATTAGCAATCTATTTTATGCAAGCCATTGGGGGTTGCAAAAAACAACATACTTGACAAAAGCGGCATCTCCCAAGCGGCCAATCTGGCATAATGTCTCCACTCTCTGTGCTGTTCCAATTCACCATGGGCGAGTGATGAAAGATCATCCTCCATATCCTCAGCAAACCCTCCATCTTCGAATGGTTCTGGGTCCCCCATATTCAAGAATGTCTCCTTGAGCTTCTTTTTCGCTGGTAGGAATTCTGGCCCTGGCGGACCAAAATCCAACTCTGCATCTAGATAATCTTGTATATCTTTCGCTGAACTGTCTATCTCTGCGTGCGCGGCCCTTAAGTCGACCCCGAGGGCCTGTTCAGCTTTCGAAATAACAGCCGCCTCGGCCTCGGGATCGATCGTGGTCTTCCATCGTGTAGGAGTGGTGGAAAACACTCTCCGTCTCCCAATTGGCCGGGCACTGCACTTAGAGGAGAGCGACGCGCCAGCGCAGCTTCTGGCTGTCAACCGGAGGCCCTTGAGAGCCGTTGCCATGACGGGTGGTGTGTGGATATAGCGGTCGCCTTTCCAGGAGATACTAGGTGAGATAAAATTGTAGATCGAGGCTGAGGCCAATATATGCGCTAAGATCGATTGAGGACTAGCCGGCTCCTGCTACAGGGACGTTCAAGATTGATAGGGATTGTTCCCCAACCCCGACAACCATCGCCCAGCCCAACAGGGTAATCATCTGAAGGGCAAGCTCCAAACCCTCACAAACAACTCAACGAAATTTCCTGTCTAGTATATGCATTCCCACTAGTAATAAATCTTTTACTGTGAGGCTACGAAATCCCGAAAGCTGGCCCATTGATCCAAGCTAGATTAGGGCGACAACGTTGGAATCCACAGCACCCTACAAGACAGGCTCATTTTGGCACTCCTTTTCTCTTCTTCCACCCTATCTACGACTCATGACATGGAACCGGTAAAACGACGAATGCGTCGGGAATGTTTTTTAACCATTGGCGCAACCGCCGATTTCCCTCAGCTGCTTGCAGCGGCAGTATCAGATCCGACATTACAGAAACTCAGAGATCTCGGCTTTACTGATCTCACATTACAAGTCGGCGAGTTGGCAGATTATTTCCTCCAAATCAAGCCAGTCGATAGCAAAGGCATTAATATCCGGCACTTTGCATTCAACAAACATGGCCTGCAAGATGAGATGAGAAAGTGTCAGGCAAAGCCGGGCGTATCGGAGGAGGGTATCGTGATTTGCCATGCTGGTAAGCTATTCTTCTGGATATATAAAACACAACAAGAAACGATGTTAACTTCTTGAAGGAGCTGGCACTATTCTAGATGCTATGCGGTTGGATTTGCCGCTTGTGGTAGTACCAAATATCTCACTCCTGGATAACCATCAGGAAGAACTTGCGTCCGAGCTGGAGAAGCAAGGATATGTGGTCAAATCAGATTTACTGTACGTATCATTTAATTAGGTTCTCTGGGGTATTTTTGCTCTTGCTATTGCGTTTATTGTTTCTCATGCACCTAGGCACCCCCTTGGATATCGCATTGTATCGAGAGGCATACTAATTTAAAGTAGAGGTCTTGCTGGAGCAATTGAAAAGGCAATTGAGATGAAGCGAGCAGCTTGGGGTCGTTCTAGTGGCAATGCTGGCGGTATTGCCCGGATTGTTGACTCGGTGTGCGAATACGAGGAAGAGGTTAAGGGGCGCCTTGACTGAGTAATTGTCATATTATGGGAAAATTTGGGCACTTGTTTATGGCGTTTCATATGGGATAGGAGATGATACCCCTCATGACAATAATTTGTCGAATGGTATGGGCGACGCGGCTAGAGAATGGCAATCGATCAGCGCAGGAGCAAGTAGTGCCATGTGTTTGCAGCCCTTCAGGAAAGTACCCCGGATGGGGATGTTCAGGGGGGAAAATTCCGAACCACCCTTGAGGGCCGAGAGTAGTGGGATTGGGGATTTATCTACCAAATTGGTCGGATATTCTGCAGCTGCTGGTCGTTGTGAAGGCACCCGCTTGGTCCGAATGGATGTATCGTTTGAACGAGCCGGACCCCAGCTCTAGGTCCTTACAGTTCTTGAAATTACCTAGGGCATTCCAACCGTTATTAGGTCCAAGCCTTTTAAGGTCCCTTCATTTCAAGTGTTAAGGCGCCTGGAATTACAAACCTGGGTTAGGCTCCTGAGGCTCTTGAGCACGTTTGAGGGATCTTTGGCATGTTAGTACTAAGAAATGCTGCTTAAAAACTTATCCTGCTCTCTATACTAAAAGAAACCGCCCGTTTCGAATGAACCATGTTAAGTTACCTTAATTAGCAATGCCAAATTCCCGTATCTTTGACAGCCGAATAATGAGTACCTAGGTACCTAAGATCCTGGTTGCTGACTCCGCTATAAAGTAAGCTGACAGCAGTTAAGGTCTCACTACTGTTATTATTGAAAAAAACAATTGGACCTTTTGCGGGCACGCATCAGTCACTCGTTCCTTGTCTACACCGACCGGTCCTAAACAGTGTAAGCATTATTGATCGAATTCAGATGGCCATGATGGCCTGGAAAGGTCGATATAGCTGACAGCTCCCGCTTTAGAACCACAAAGATAAGACTCTAACTCGCACCTCCTTTGAAGAATAAAATCATGGCCCTCAATCCAGACTTCACACTATGCGAGGCATCCCCTGACCAAATGGACGAAGTCATGCGTGTGATGGAAGTTGCCTACCGGAACGATGGGATTTGGAAATTCGTCCGAGAAAACTGCGACGATGAAGAGCTTCACGAATGGGTTATGAAGTGGCTCGCCCCCCGATGGACTATGCCCGATATTACTACATATATCATCACAGAGAAGAGTTCTGGGTAAGTAACCCCCCCTGCACTATTTATATATTGAATTTGACATTTTATTCATGTAGGAAGATTATAGCGTGGACTGCTCTCCAGTTCCCATGGAAATGGCGGACTGAGAAGGATGCTAAGTTCATGACTCCCGAGGCTAAAGCCGTAGCCTTGAATGAAGTATTGCCGCCAATTCTATTAAAAGAAATGTTCCTTCCTGCGCTGGAAGAATTCTGGGCGAGCCTAGGGGAGTCCGCAAAGCATGGTTACAACCCAGAGGAAGATTACCGTACGTGTCGTTGTTCATTATCTTGAACGGGTCTTGTACAATCCGAATGGGATACAGTATCTAATATATACCAGACCGCAAAGGCACAATGGTCCAGCCTGAATTCCAGAGATTGGGCTTAGGATCAGTTCTCACGCGGGTCACTAATGAGATTATGGATGGGAATCCTGCTAGGACCTGGGCTCCTGCAAGACCGTCGTCTATCAAGATGTTCAGGAATATGGGCTTCAAAGATATCGCTACACAGGACTCACATCTGGAACGGTGGGGTGGCACGAGAGAAGATAGTATCACTTACTTTGTACGTCGGGACCCTTGAATTATCTAGATACTCTAGATTCCCATGCTTGAAAACCCTGTTGGTTATGATAGTATCTAGCTAGCAGTCCCACCATAGCTCTGCGTGTTGTCCGCCACGCTCGATGTCGCCGGTGACGCTGGCATGAAATTGCCCCCTTCCTGTTGCTACTTTTTCTGCCCTCAGTCAAGACTCGCCAAGCTGTCTAGTTACTCTCCGGCACGTATCTCATAGCCCCTGACTGTACTTACCCATGTTAAAGACCCAGGGTAGCAGAGGCAGCTGTTGTGATTTGTGCTTGATACCTCTTCAAGAACCTTTTGGTCAAACGCAAAATATGCAAAACTCATAAGGAAGGCATTACCTAGTGTAGAGTAGTAGAAGTGTCTAAATGGAAATCATAAACAATAGACGATAATCTTAGACAGTAATAGTACAGAAGGTAATTATTCTCTATACATACTTACAGTCCCCGCAATTTTGTAGGATCCTCCGACTCAACCGGTTTGTACCGCTCCTCCAAGGTTTCTTCCACGCTCTTATCAAGTCCATTAGGCTTCTCATATCTTTCATGCAGTGCTTTCTCAACAGCCGAAGAATGGCTTATAGCAGATGATTGTGCTTTAGATTCGATCTTCTCTTCCGCAAGCCCAATAGCTGCTTGTGCTCTGTCAATGGCCTCTTTGCCCTTCTCAACTCCTTTGCTTAGAGCGTCTCTTACAGCACCACGCGCTGCATCGACCGTTCCACCACTCCTCCGGATGGAGTCACTGACAGCGATTGCCCCTGATTTTGCTTCGTCCGTGGCCCTGACGGCTTTTGCCGCCGCAGTATCTCGATATTCAGCAGCTTGATCCTTGGCGTGCTTTGCCGCAGATTTACTCTGATCAATAGCTTCCTGAACCTTATGTGCAGATACCTTCTCAAGATGTTCAATTTCATCCCTTGACTTCTGTATGCCTCCACCAAGCAATCGCGAAACTGAACCCACTATACCCTCTCTCGCCTCATCCCAATCTGTTCTCTGCACCCACCGCACGGCATTCTCAACCTCTGCATTCCATCGGTCCTTGGCGGCTTCTGTTAACGTACTTCTTTCTTCACGGGCAAGTTCTGCACGGCTTTGTGGCGGGGGTAGAGGGGTGGGCTGGAGGAGGCCTTCTAGAACCCGTGATTGTGAACGGAGGGATTGGGCTTGAGATGACCGATTCCGCTCATGTGCGAGGACTGTGAGGTAGGCAAGGCCGAGTGTGAGTGTGACACCGCTTGTCTGGGAGCTTCATTAGCTACGATTATCTATAATGGGCTATGTTTTCCACTTACGAAGCCGGTGGTGAACCCCATGCTTTTTGGTGAAGCTTGGTACGATGCGCCAACAGCGCAATGCTCTGCTGTATGAGTTGTAATTATGTCACAGATATGCGATATAATTAATTGATACCGAAGGGGCTCCGGAGAGCTTTTGGAAAGCTGTTGAGCAAGGGTTGACGTTCTTGATGTAGGTGGGTTGATTCAAGCTTGCGGCTCGCCAAAAATTCGAAGCCGGATGAAAATCCCGGGGTTGTACAGGAGCAACCGCAACCACAACTTTCAGACGCGACAGCATTCGGAGTACTCAACTCTCAGCGTACCTATTCAAGGCCCTATACCACTCAGAGCAGCGAATTGGTCACATTGCCTTGATCAAATCCCCGAATAAACTTTTACTATGGCTGGAGGGCGAATGAAATACCGCCATCTCGGCCGCTCATCCGCACATAGACAAGCTCTCCTTCGAAACCTCGTAACCTCTCTCATCGAACACGAATCGATATCGACGACATGGCCTAAAGCAAAGGAGGCGCAACGCCTGGCGGAGAAGCTTATCACGCTGGGGAAGAAGAACACAGAAGCGAGTAAGAGGAGAGCGTTTAGTGTATTCTATGTACGTTACAGGGCTGGCACTTCCACTCCACCTATTACACCCATTTATTGTTCCTTGGGAATGGGTAAGGCTGACAGAGTATGCTAGACACCGCATAAATTGATGCCAAAGCTGTTCGGCTCGCTTCGAGAACGATATTCTGAGAGACCTGGCGGATACACACGTATTCTACGTGTCGAGCCCCTCAAGCCTGACATGGCACCTTCAGCGATTTTAGAACTCGTCGATGGTCCTAAGGATATGCGCTTTGCGATGACAGCGAGGACGATAGTGCGGGAAAGGGGCCAGGGAAGGCCTGTTGGCGAGATCACGGCGAAGAATATTGATAAGGTTACACGGTTTAGGCCGGGTGGGGAGGCGGAATTGGAGGATATGGTAGAGCAGATGTCTGATTTGGAGGTTGGGGATAGAAATAATGCTGCGAGTGAGGAGAGAAGATGGGGTGGGACTGTATAAATAGCCGGTAGGGCGAGAGGAAACCATGTGGACAACCATATGAGTGTTGGTACTTATCAGTATTGCATGTCAGGGGCGTTGCTGGTATTGGTATTTGTAAAATATGGAGTATGAAATTGTTCTACAGGAAATCAAATGTATCCCCTTTGTCTCTGAGCATCTTTCCTACTCGCTCAGTCCCAGCAATTCTCTCCAGCTTCAGTACATCCCATTTTGAGAAGATGGCCCTTACACTTCCCTCTCCTGGTGCCAGCTTCCCTTCTTGCACACTTCGACCTAGGTATCCTGCAACTATCTCCTTGTAGAAGACTGGATTATCAGGTAACCCGTACATGATTACTTTTCTAACCCCCCGCACCTGGTACCTCCTAAAATGGTGGGCTCGTTCGGTATACAGCAGGACACTATGTCGTCCGGTGAAGAAGTGCGATCTTGCCCTAGCTACATCTCTCACAGAGGTGTACTCTGAGATACTGCCGAAGGACAAGCTGCTAGTCGTAGTAGATGTTGATAAATAATTTCTCACTCGGACGAAATCCAGGTAGGAAGGAATGAACATAAGAGTGCCAGCAGTATCTTTCGCACGGCGAGTCAGGGATGGGATTATAGCGGATGTGAAGTAGGTGAAACGAGCGTCTGGATCCGTAGCGAAAGAAGGAGATTCTAACCGGGAAAAGGTCTGTTTGATTTTCAAGCCCAGTTCTTGGATAGCCCCAGAGTAGGTATCACTGATTTTGACTTTGCCTGCCCAGTTGGTTGATTGATTGTAGAACAGGGTATTGAGTTCAGGTGTGTTGAACCCAGCGAGTGCAATGACTTGGCGGAAGTATTTGGCATTGTTGTCCAGATACCAGGACCGGACGCGGCTGAAGTCGCAGCCATGGGCCTCCTTTGGCTGCATATTGAGATGCTCAAAGATGTATTCCACGTGCTCCCAGTTTTGCATTAGCAGAGCATCCGCCTGATCAACTATAATCATTTCGATAGAGCTCAAGAAGTCGTAATCGCCCTTCTTGTCATCTTTTCCTTCGAGGGCCATGCGCAAGCCCAGCGGGCTTGCAAATATAATATCGGAGTTGTAGAACTGAGAGAAATACTTGATGGTTTTCCGTGTGAATTTTAGACCAAGGCGGAACATATCATCGTCGTTTCCTTCGAATAATTCGCTGAAATCCTCGGGCTTGTCAGCTGAGAATTTTTCGCCCTTCTCAACATACGAATCTTCAAAGCGTTTGCGATTCTCTTGCTGTTCTGGCGGGCATATAGACGTGATGGCATCTATCATTCGACAGCAGGACTGACGGGTAGGCAGGATCATCAGGACTTTGGGCCGGGTGAAACCCTGGTCCCTTAACTCAAGATCATCGCTCCCTTCCTTTGCGAGGCGGGCATTGTTTTTGATAACACGGTCTCGGGTTCTACTACCATTAGTCTAATTCTAAGTTTGGGAAGACGGAAAGTCGGGATACTGACTTGAACACATGGTTGACAGCGTGTAGGCAAGTTAGCCGGCGTAGTTCCTCCGAATTAGAAGGCTTTCGCTCACAATACAATATGTCTTGGTAGTTGAACATATATGCCGCTATACTTTTCTCCATATGGTTGAACTCGGGCCATTGTTTTGCCACGGCCCCAGCTAGCTTTAGCTTTAACTTCAGGTCAGCAGGGCTAGATACCGAGGGTGCCAGGGCGACCGTTTTCTGATCCACTTCCTGAGGAGTGCTGAAAACAGCCTTCCCAACTTTTGGGAGAATTAGCTTTTGTGTCGCCCATTGGTTCAGCTGCAGAGCCTTCAGTTTCTGCGACAACAGGTTTCCATCTGGGTTTGCGAAATGGACTTCAAAAGGGTCCAAAGAATCTTCAGAGTCTTCCTCCTCATCATCATCTAGCAGGGCATCAGCTGTAGTGTCTGGACCCTCTTCTTCCTCGTCCACATCATCAGTCTCGTCGGAGAGTTTCTCCAGTCTCTCTGAGCTATCGTCAGACACAGTCTCCGCTGGCTTTCCCGGCTGGGGATGGTCTAATTTCCTTCTTTTGGCTTGTGGTGCAGAACCAGCAGCGAGACTTTGTATAAGCGCCGAATAAGGTCGCACTGCCGGGAGTGGTTCATCCTCTTCATCGGTAGATTCGTCTTCGCTAGGCGACTTGTCATCCTCCTCTTCAGACGGATTCTCGGACTCTGAGTCTTGGCCAGCGTTCCTACTCTTTGTTAACAGGAAACTTGTTAAGATGCATAGAGAACAATATATACGCTTCTTCCTGCTTCGCAATTCGTGCGCTGTCGAAAACAGGACGTTTGGCTCTAAATCCACCACCTCCCCGTCCGCGACCACCTCCACCACCACCTCCCCGAACACCTCCGCCTCCACGTCCGCGGCCTCGAGAACCACTGGATCCAGAACCTCGCCCTCGGGAGCCGCCTCGATTTCCGTGGAATGCCATGGTGCTGCCAGAGTACAATTAGGAATATCTCGTAGCTTGAACCTCCTCGAAAAATTAATTTACGGCTTTCACACAGATAAGCTTTCTTATCTTAGCGCCAGTCGAGGGTTCGTTAGACAGGGGTTCGAATAAAGACTGCAAAACAGAACGGCTTCCATTGCAGAGACTTTGACGTTGGTGAATTAGGAAAATCAAGGTAGCCATCTGAATAAATACTCTCGAACTGAACGACCTCTCTAAAGCACCCGTTTCCGGCTATTATACTTAACGAGGAGCAATCGATTCCCAGCTCCCACCAGCAACAAGTGGTGGTACGTGCACGTGAACTACAAGCCCACAAATCCAACCCACCAAAGGGCAAAGGCAAAATAGTCGACGAAAGAGATCGGTGGGGAATTTTCAACCACACGTCAACCCACCAACGTCCACAGCCTCGAGAACCTCCATCTCTGCACCGGATCGATTCTACTCCTGTTGCCCACCATGGCGGTCGATCCTCCCTCATTTTTGCATCTTGCGCGGCCTCTTGCGCCCACGGTAATCGGTGTCCAGCCCACTACTGCGCCAGTAAATGTCATAATCCAGCCACAAGTTCGTCTCCATGCCGCAGAACTTCGCATGAATAAGAACTTACAATGAATAGGCAATCTTCTCGATCCTTGACCACGCTATCCGACGAGATATCCGGGACACGCAATCCACACGAGTTATCGGAGCCCTGCTTGGCGTACGCTCAGAAGATGGCATGGAAGCTGAAGTTCGAAATTGCTTTGCGATCCCGCACACGGAGAACGAAGATCAAGTTGAAGTGGACGTTGAATACCAAAAGAATATGCTTGCTTTGCAACTTAAAGCCAACCCGAGGGAGGTTTTGCTGGGATGGTATACCACCAGTCTTGACCTGAACAGCTTCAGCGCCCTGATTCAGAACTTCTTTGCGAGCCCGGAGACCGGAACTTTCCCTCATCCTTCTATCCATGTGACTGTTTCAACGGATCCGGGGAAAGGAATCGAGGCCAAGGCATACATCAGTGCGCCCGTGGGGGTGAACGCCGAGCGTGCTTCTGAGAGCTGCCTCTTCCTTCCAGTTCCATACGATATCCGATACAGCGAATCCGAGAAGAGTGGACTTGAGTTAATCTCTGGTGCAAAGGATAGCGAGAGCCGTGCTGCTCCAGTAGTCTCAGATATCGAGGGACTTGAGCGGGCCGTTGACCAAGCTCTCGATCTCCTCGAGCGGGTTGCCGAGTACGTTAATTCTGTGTTGGATGAGGAAAGGCAGCCTTCAAATCCGCTGGGACAGTTTTTGATGAATGCCTTGTCGTTGGCGCCAAAGGTTGACCCTGAAGTGATTGAGAGAGATTTCAATAACCACGTCCAGGATGTGCTTGTTGTTTCATACCTTGCAAACACCATCCGCACCCAGATTGACCTTTCCCAGAGACTCGCGACCGCTACTCTCACTATGGGTGGTTCTGATGCCTTAGCGTCAACTGGTGGAGGGGAAGGCGGCGAGAAAGGCGGCCAGCGAGGCGGAAAGCGTGGTGGACGTGGAGGTGGTGGACGCGGTGGACAGCAAAGGGAACCAAGAGAGCCAAACGAGTAATTTTATGATTCATTCTGCTATTTCCACGCAGCTCGGCGGTGCATGATGTGCATTGTACAGGATGGAAAAGATTACGGCGTTACGGTGGGGCTATAAAGACATTCGCGTAGAATGGTATTCTGCACCAGGATTTTGTTTGTGTTCCAAGATTAAATCGTTGTACTCTGTTTTATTCATGTCTACCAGTCCAATGCCGTAAATTGGTTGTAAAGCTCCATTTGATGAGCCCGCCAAATTAAGCCCGCAATTTCCACCAACTCCACCAATGCTACCAAACGCCACTTTCTGTTGATAACATTACCATGAACCATTAAACTCCTGTAGGTGGCTTTGGGGGAAGCGTTGATGAATTGCCATAATTAGGAAGATGATGTCCAACTTGCCCATTCTGCGGCAGCCCCTGCATGCCTTGGGGCACACCTTGAGGTAGCCCTTGAGGTAGCCCTTGAGGTATTCCCTGAGGCATTCCATGAGCCATGCCTTGTTGCATGCTTTGATGCATCATTGGCCTGTGAGCTATATGCGGAGATGCATGGTAAGACGGCAAAGAGTTATTCGAACCTTGCCGAGCCATGCTGTAACCCATTCCGCTTCCAAATTGCTGTTGGGGGGCAGTATATGTGTCATATGTGAGATGCGGGGATCCGTGGAGAGGAGACCCATGATGTGGCATGGTCTGCGGAATTGGGAGACCGGCGTTGCCAGGGACGAAGGATTGTGTTTTTGGATTAAACGCATGCCGATTGAAACTCCCGGGGATCGGGTGCTGGCTCTTGGGATCAGCTGGATTTGCAGTGCTTGGCAGCTGGCCAAACGCATAGGGAATGGAATTCGGAGGTCCAGTCGCCATTGGTCCTCGGGGTTGATATGGACTCTGATACAGAGGCTGCTGCTGCTGCTGCCACTGCTGTGGTGCAACTGGAGCCGGCTGAACAGGTGAGCCGTAGGCAGTAATAGGGGCACTATGCGGCTGAAATCGGGGTTGGCCTGGTTGGGCATATTGCTAAGTGGTGTTAGGAAAATATGGCTCGAGAGGTAGGAATCGTAATGATTTACCTGGGGTATATTGTTATATACTTGCATGTTTCCATTGCTAACAGCGGTCGGATTGAATTGTTGTGGTGGGCCATTGAATTGAGGCGGCACTGAGGTGTGATACATATTCTGGCCAGTCCCATTAAATGTCTGCGGGGGCATAGGCGAATAATGAGATGTTGGAGTCCATGTCGGTACCTGAGTTTGGGGGAAGAAGGGAGTATACTGCGATCGAACGTCAAAGTTTTCCGAATCATCTCGTCGCTTTACCGGCTTGGATCGTTTACTCTGACTAGATCTGTCTTTCGTTGAAATAGAGCTAGACCGCGACATCTCATTACCATCTTCGGTATCTTTCAACTAGTTAGCGGCTGGTACTCTCCTGTAGGTCGGGGTAGCTGCATACCTGGTGTGGCATCTCCTGCCTTTTCATCCTTACCGAAGATACGCTCGCGTGCCCTGTTGTAAGCGGCCTCTCGTTCTTCTCTAGACAACCTACACTACGTTAGCAAATGAAGATATACAGGGTCGATAGAAATCTCACTTTTCTTTAGCTGAAAGGGATTTTTCTTTGCCATCACTACCAGTTTCTGAAGTCGCTTTTGAAGTACTTGGGCCAGTGTCATTATCTCCCCCCCGTCGCATTATCTTCATCGCTGGCATCGTTGGAGGCGGGGTATTCCCTGATGTGGGGGGGTTTGAGATGCTGGTCAATGAGGGAGGCAACCGGCAAAACGGGGTCCGGAAAATACGAACAGCTCCGGCTACAGAGTCAACTTGATGGGTCATGTGGTAATAATCAGCCAGCTTATGAGTTAGCATCCTGCAGAACGAGTTGCATGGTGGTAGATCGATGAACGGCTCTCTGATGATAGAGGTTAGCGTCGTAGCTCTAAAAGTCGATTGCCTAATCAGCAAAGAAGACATAGGACTCACTTGGAATCAATAACAAATTTTTGCAAGTCTTGCTCTAATCGGAGCAGGAAAATGCGGTCTTTCGGTGACTCGAGTGCTTCCAACAATTTCTCATCTGGCGTTTGGCGATAGAAGAGATTAAAGGCATCTGGAACACCCGGCTGCCCAATAAGGGTCTTATTAGGCTTTCCATCATCTGTGACCTGCGGTCCAGACGACCCACTCTGAGGGGTATTGACTCCGTGACTTTGTCGTTCGGGCATAGGCTGCATACGCCTGTCTGGAGATTCATAAAACTGAGCACGGTATGCACGAGCAGCTGCCTCAGATCCAATCCGGGAGCCAGCGACGATTGAGCCTCGTCCTGAAAAAGTATCATCGTCCTCGGCAGCTTTGACACTGGCGCTATCATCAGGCCGCAAGGATTCCTTCTCATCCAATGCAAACGTAGTTCCGGATGTGATACTCTTCCCATCTAGACTCGGTGGCTTAGTACCCAGCTCTGATCCAGAATCTGGACGCTGAAATGGGTCCTCCGCGAAAGTATCTGCTGGATCCGGCTTCTTCCTAGCATTTATAGCGCCTGTGCCTGAACCATTCACGACTAAACTGGGCATTGGCATACTGCGGTCTCCGTCAATGTTCAGAGCTTTGACTGCATCCACCAGATTGGCTTCACATGCGGATGCGGGCTGAGGGTGGGTCATAACTTTTGGCCCACCCTCTTCCTGTACAGACTGGTTATTATCGAGGGATGACTCGGCAGCCTGAGGGGATTCGTGCAGTTCTTGCTCCTTATGAGCCTGCATTAAGATGTTCTCCGTTTTCAAAGCTCGAGCAGGGACAGATCCTGCAGCTTTATTAAAAGAACTAAGGGCTACATTGTCCTTGCCAGCAGATGCAGCTACCTTTGAGAGTGAAGATATGTCAGCAACAGGTCCTGTGAGGTGGAGGGCGGGAAACGTGTGTCGGCATGGATTTCATACCTTAGCAAACGACAATCGAGAAGTATCCGCAGACATTTGTGCAGTAGCCATTGCGAAGTATATTGCAGTCGAGAAAGGACCGCGGGAGCTGCGGAAATGAACGTAGCAGTTCAAATGAGACAGCGTAAGATCTCAGCTTGGCGAAAGGATTGAAGATCGGGAAGTGAATCGAATATTAAGGGAAGAGGTTAACCAGAGCGCCCGATGAAAAGACGTGACATCCGGTCATTGTCGTAACTAACCAGCTGGTGGTGGAAGGGGGGCAATATGAGGGGTTCGATAGGTCTGCCGTTACCAGTGTCGTGCAATAGACTGGTTTTGATCTTGATCGCGCGAGGGCGTACAACGTTGATGAAGTTCGAGTGCTGGTTGAAGTGGTGGTGATTTATCGATTCGATTCGATTTTCGACCCGTGCAACCCCAAACGTTGTCGAAGGCTAATCTCGGGCAGGGGGCTTAACAATGGGCAAAGCCTAGCGGGGGGACAATTTGAATAGTTAAAGAACAGACGAGGAGGAGGAGGATAATCAAGACATCCTCGGCGCAGAGAAGCTGTTCGAGGTCGTGGAAGGTGAAGAAGGCTTGCTGCGTAAAGCCATAATTCATAAATCGGCGCCCAAAGCAGAGGTTAAGGCTGCACTAAGAACCCTTGTCCTCGCCTGCGCAGCGTCCCAAGAGTAGCAAATATCTACGAAGTATCTACCGACGAAGTACTACTGTAGGTAATGTTCCGTCCTCACCTCACCCTTTGCGACAATAAGTATAATGACAAGCTGGCAACCCGTCATGCGCTAGGATTCCCCTTTATCCAGCCCAGTTTATATGCCAAGAGAGCATTCGTTGGCTTTTGGTTCTTCCTATTCATGCTGATGTGAAGCGTCTATCTACCGCTCCACCTCCCTGTCCGCGACATCTACTTCTACTTCGCACTTCGTACATACACAACCACAACCACAGCCACAGCCTCCATGAACCGATATCAAAGGCTGCCCACCGGTGGCCCCTCCAAGGCCACAGCCAGCACATTGTGCCAGAAATGTCTGAAGAGAGATATGTCTCCCCGCGCGTGTTTCTAATTCAAAAGGCTAACCGCATGCACGCCATTATTCCTACGAATGCAAAGCGATTGCACAAGAGCGCCCTTATGTCCCTCGACCTTCTAGAACCCAGCAGCTCTTGAATCCCAAACTTGTCCCCAAACTGACAAGCGATGTCCCGCAAGATCTGCTGAGGAAGTACGTCTTTACCCCCCACACCCTCTTCTTGTCTCCCGTTGCCTTGTGTTGCAGTGATGGGAAGTGGTGGTAGGAATTTACCAATTCTATTTCTCTGGGCTATTACAGGGCTTTCGGACGCAGACTGCAGCAGAGTATTTTGTCTGTTTTGCCAAGCCATGGCGCACAAGGAGGCCTATCTCTTTTGTTCTTCGTTGATTTATAGCGCAAGGAACGCCCTGGGGTGATATATGATCTTCTTGCTAAATGTGTTATCAGAAAAGGCATTGCCGACGAACAACTTGCGAAAGCTGAGCAGGAGAGGGGCCGGAAGCGCGAAAGGACGAGCGAGGAGCCCGAGGCTGCGGGGGCATCGAAGAGGATCCGATCTGCATCCGTCTCTTCCACAATATCCGTCTCTACCATATCTACAAATATGACACGATCCCAATCCCCTCGCCGATCCAATTCAGGCGGAAAACGCAGGCTTGGATCACCAAGTCTGTCACAATCACCATTTCCCAACGATTCGAGTCGCCAGGACCGGAGATTCCCTAGCGTCTCGAGGTCGCCCCCATCCCAACCTAAGGCTATGGATCGAGAAAAGAAACGGAGGCGGAGTTCTTTCTCGTCCGTGGATTCAATTTCTTCTGACGATAGGAGAGACAACAGGCGGGACTCTAGACGGCGGGATAGTAGCCGCAGCACCCGAAGGAGATATCAACATATGAGCCCTCCCATGAGAGGCAGAAGGACCGAGAGCACAAGTCCGAAGAGGGAAGCAAGAAGGATACCGTCGGACCGGGATCCTTCGCGAGAGGACTTCGGGAATGGCGGGGGTTCTCATCGTAATGATTTCAAGGACCACCAACCTCCTGCGAGAGAGAGGAGCTTAAGCCCTTTCAGCAAAAGATTGGCCCTCACCCAATCTATGAATATGGGGCGATGAAATTGATAGGGTGGTTTGATTTTATAAAGTGACACTGGTAGAACCCAGTTCCAGGTTCCTAAGACAGCTACCAGACTGGCTCTCCCGATGTAAATAGGTACCCATACCCAGACTACTCTACACGATGAATGAGACTCCGAACGCCATTATAATGCTTTCCATGCAATGCAAATCAATGAGGCGATGAGACCCTCCTTTATCACTGGATTTCAGCATCCTCTCTCTCGCGTTGCTCCTCTACTTCCTCCTCTCTTTCCCTTAACTTGACACCCTCAACCAGAGCAATTCCTTCCATTCCCGCCTCCTCACCACCTTCACTCGCAGTGGCAGCCCCACTTCCGGATTTCGCCTTTGCCGCCTTCTGTGCCCCTTCGATCCTCTCTCTCACCATTCGCGCGATAGCATTGTCTGTCCGAACATTCAAAATCTCCAGCTTCTTCTCCAAATCCCTCTTCAAGTCCCAGTTCGGTTTCTTAGGTTGTAATTTAAACAGATCTACCCCTTTATCATCATCTTCTTCCTCCGCCGCCTTCCTCCTGATCTCCTCTTCGACGTCTCTTGCTTGCTGCTCCAGGGTCTTCTCAGCTGCTAGGGTTGGCGGCGCCTCGAAGCCCAACTTCGGGCCCTTAGCTTCGGGGTCATAATTTCGACCTGAGAGGTGGAGCGTGGCGACATCAGGCGCGGCCGGGGGTGATGGGGAGCGTGTTGATTCTGGAGGGACAATTTCATCGGCCGGTTGCTTGCGCTTCAGAGATTTGAGCTTTGCCAAACGGGCTTTTCTCTCATCCGCCGCTGCCCCTAGAGTCGCATGGGTGGCCGACATTTGGTCGCGTTCACCGGAGCGTTCAATTGATCGGTTTGAGAGTACAGAACAGCTTTTATGTTTGTTTCAGGTTTGATCTTGAATATTGTCCAAGGCTGAAGCTGTGGTGGTGCACCCAGGCACTTCCGGACATTTTGCCTGAGGCGGACCGCGACGCACGCTAATCTGATTCCCGCAAACCTTAAACCTCGGAACCCAGAGCTTTAAAATGTTTTGCGTGATCACCATGAAAACACGATCCGGTAGATAAATACAGCTATCTGCCAATGCTTATACGAGCGGAACTGCTGCCCAGACGGTGGCCAACTATAGAACTGCCCGTCCTCCAATTTTTAGCGCCCCGGGTCTTCCAGCTATGGCCATACCAGCACGGTTCACGTCGAAACTATTCCGCATCTCAACCTGTTCAGCGCGATGAGGGTATCGATGGGTCTCTGTCGGAATCTGCCTTTGGGCATGAAAATGAAAATTGGCAGCAGGGTTGGAAGCAAGAATCATGGAGGCAGAAGTCGGTCGAGCCACCGGCGGGAGGCAGACGGGGTGTCAGGCGCTCTGGGCTTGTCAGACATGTCCACGCGAAAAGAGGCATTTTACCAAGAAAGAAGGGGGGCCTAAATGAGGCCGAACGATATTTTTCCCATCTAGAAATCTTCCGGCAGTCTCCTCGCCGACCTCAAAAAACGTACCAGCGGTACGGCCTCCGAACTCATGCGCCGAAAGTCAGCAGTTTGCAGAATCCATATCCTTGCAAGGACGACCCGTCGCCTATGCCCATATCGTTTCTACGATCTTGCTATCGTGTCTATAGCAAATATCCTCCATCGAAAGGCCGAGACATGCGATGGGATCTGGTAACAGAGTTGATTAGTATGAGCACCTCCACTTCCATACGCGAGAGATGGAGGGAGGCTATCCCACATAGCGGTCCGTGGATGGCAGTCATAGCAATAGCCATGAGAGACTATCCCCACAAGGCCCTGAAAGTCCTGAGCGGTACCTATACAGACCCATACCCTCCTGCTCCTGTTGTGGCCGACAGTCTTGACTTTATCATTTGGTATTATCTCGATGGTACGAAACCAACTAGTGATGGACCCAGCGTCTATCTCTACAAGACAATAACCAAATTATTACGGCATGGTCCCCCAGATTACGTGTATCTGTCACATCCTTCTATACTCCTCCTCCTATCACGTGTACCAACAGCCGATCATGTGGTAGAACTCTACCGGTCCCTAGAAGAAATAAACAATCCTTTTACGGCCGACACGCTTGCACATTTTGCTTCTCGCCTAGCCGACTCGGGCCCAGCCTACCAGAATATAGCGTTTGAGATTCTTCGGAGGATTGGCGATCTAAAAGAACCCTTCAATTCCGGCAAAATGAGGAGTATTTGCACAACTATGCTTCTAAACTCGAGCCGAGACGGGAAAGTCAGCCATTCGGAGATGTTTGAATACATGATGAAGTGCGGATTGGTACCGAATGGCATCATATATAACGTTGTACTTTCGAAGATGCTGGAAGCCGGGGATTCTGTAGGAGGTTGGCGGCTCTACCAAAGGATGAAGAACCATGGGCCCAGGCCGAGTAACCGTACATACTCAATATTGTTGAATGATGCTAAATGTAGAATGGATACGAATGACATTCAGCGGGTGCTTACAGTTGTGAAAAAGAGTCAGATTCGAAATCGGTTCATTGTCGCGGATGCCCTTCATTCAATATTACATTTCGATAAACAAGAGTCTTTACGAGCACTATACGAAGCAGAACCCGAGCCTTACGAGACAAACCGCCGCCGCCCAACATCCTTGGAGAAGATGCTCCCAATTTACTGCGAATACTTCAGTTTTACACCCTTGGCGAATCTCCTACCTGGGTTGGCGCAGCGGTTCCCCGAGTTCGTGGAACCACAAGATTGCCCACGATTAATCCCAATCCGCCCGCCTCCAGTGATCATTGTAATTATGGTCACTGCATTTCTGAAGGATTGCGTAGACCCAAAATCACCAAAAGCGTTCTATACCCATTGGTGCAAATTGGCACGGGATGGAGATCCACTTTTGATTGCGCTCTCTAAAGTCCGTGACGGCTTCTATTTTGTTCATGTCTTTAACTTGGTCCTCATGGCATTAGGTCGTCATGCTATCAATTTACCAACTTGTTTGAAGATCATCGGGGAGATGAGTTCTTCAGGAATTGGGCCCGCAGCTGGGGCAGAGCCAGCGGGAGTGAACAAGCCGGAACCTGTATTGCGGCTGCCGAAGCCAGGTGTTGGTACTTGGAGCGTTCTCGCCCAAATCTTCATGGCCCAACGCCAACCACGGGCTGCCGAGAAAGTCCTCGCAA
This sequence comes from Venustampulla echinocandica, assembly GCF_003357145.1. Classification (NCBI taxonomy): domain Eukaryota; kingdom Fungi; phylum Ascomycota; class Leotiomycetes; order Helotiales; family Pleuroascaceae; genus Venustampulla; species Venustampulla echinocandica. The sequence continues at coordinate 2,874,118 of NW_022474207.1, forward strand.
TGATGAGGGAGCGAGGAATACCACCCAACGATGTCACGTGGAACATCTTGATAGCAGGCTACGTAAGAATGCAGAACATGCCGATGATAATCGATGCGGTGGATCGAAAAGAACGCGCAGGCTGTCCACATGATCGGATAACCTTTTCGATATTGAGACGCGTGGAGGATCGGAGATCGCTTTTCGAGGGCCTGCAGAAGAAGCAGATGGAGACACTCCAGAGTTACCTATTGGAGCAAGAGACTAGCGAGGGAGAAGGTAAATCGGATGATAAGTTAGAAGAGGATGTTGATAGGGAGCATGTTGATGACGAGGAGCTTGTGGTTGAGGACATGCCATCTGCAAGTTGGTATAGGACATCTCTCGCCCCACTGGGTGAGAGTAAGAATCAAGTATAGTTGTATAATAGATGGCAATTTTTAACAAGGATAGGTGTTGGGGTGGGTTGTATAGTACGGGTTTTTGCATACTCACTTGGGGATCTGGAGTATGTGAACTTAGCGAGCTACATTTATTAGACAAAAAGACAAAGTAACAATTGGCTTAATAACTCCTCGTTTCCCCCAGTCTGAGTTTAGCCCTCTCGTGCTTAAATCTTGGATCAACTTCAATCTTTGGGTAAGACGTGGCCGTGAAGGACGGTGACCCTGCTTACAGAAGAGTTCAATTCATCATCCTCTTTGTACATTTCAGTTGTCGTATTAGTTTGTCTTCTGGTGTTATTTTTAGCTATAATATAGTTATGACAGACACACATACTATAGTCCTAATTAATCACTTAACAGAAATAAGCCAAATGTTGTCTTTGTAATATTCTAATTCATCGCTGTTGCATCATTTAGCTGCAATAATAATTATGCTAGTAGTATGCCCGTCTTGAGACTCCCTCTGTGTAGCGCCGGGGTATAGTGTGAAATGCCTGTCCACCACGGTGCTACCTCTAGACGCCTAGCAAACATGAAGAGGCTCAATTTCCTTAATGTCACCCTCCCAAACTCCAAATGCACCCACGTCATATCCATGCCTATGTCTATATCCATGCCGCACAATGGATAGAAAGCCACTATCGTCAAGTGTTTATGCGAGGTTTTTGCAAGCTCCACACAGCACCAAAGTGCACTGGCACTCCCATCCCTTTTCGTCATTGAGAGCCTTTTGTGTAGAAGCAACCTCTTTTTCACAAATTGCACAAGTCTCGCTGCCGCAACTGCAAGTCCATAAGCGTGAGATATGGACGGATCGACGGGTCGGCGATGCTTTTGGGCAATAGCTACAGGCCGAATGACCGCCAACGCACTGCCAAACAGTACAAGTAGCGTTGACACCCTGGGATAGTACCGTTTGGATCTCTTTGTCGTCTTCTGGGCGTGTGACTACTCGAAAGCACCGATTGCATTCGAGGGGAGCCTGTTTAGAAGAGACTGCAGGGTTTAAAATAATAGGGCGGAACCAAACATGAGCACAAAGCCATGTTTCAATACCACCTCCCGAAGGCTCATTACCAAAACGATCGCCATCGCCCTCTTGAAAAGTAAGGTTTCCGTCGAGATCGTCTGCCGCGGTAGGATAATCCGAAGCTCCGTAGGGGAGGTCTTCGTTATCCTCACACTCCCCATCACATACGTTCATGGGTCTCATGCATTCCCAGCAAAAATGCGCACCGCATCTGCATTCAATGTGGGAGCATCCAACCATCTTGCGTATGCCAGCACGGCATTTGGGGCAGCGTTTTACATTCAATTTGCGTAATTTTTCTTGAAAGTGTGCGCTGATGTCATCTGGTGGGCAGTCGCCAAGATGGCTGACAGAGCGGCACCTTGTGCAAACCATAACAGAGCATTTTGGACATGCCACGTTGGGTTTGAGAGGCTTCTTGGGTGCCTCCCAGCCGTCGATATAAAGTTGGAGGTCAACCCACTGCGGTGGTTCGGTGGTTTGCTGAGCGTTTTCTGGCAGGAGAGATTCTAGCTGCTGAGTTTCTCTCTCGGGGGTTCGTGAAGGCTCCAAGAGGAGACTTGGTGGGATGAAAGCTGAGCATGAGCGAATAGGACAGTATCGACGGTCATCGGTGCTCCACTCCAAATACTTTTCCTTATATAAATCAATCTAATGATTATTAGCATTCGAACTTTCCAATCCCCCTGAAAACTCACCTCGGCAATGGTCAAGAGATTAGATATGGAAACGAGCGGTATGGCTTTGCAACACTTGGGCGGCATCTTTGCTTCGTTTCTGCAAGCATCGAGGAACCAATCCTTTAAACAGGTCGCACAATATTCCCCTTTTGTACACTTTGTGCATGTGTATAAAATGTCATCAGGTTTAACACTCTCGAGGCAAACCGTGCAGGTATTGACCATTCTCTCGTCTGGTGTCAACATACTTGTGCCAGGTCCAGATGATGCCGTTGATGGTGGCACAGTACGTGTGACTGTAGGGGACTCTAGGCCAGCCAGTGTATGGTCACCGTTTTCAAGCGACTCGCGGACGGTCATTACTCCGCGCGACGCGTGTCTATCCACCTCACTGTGTTCATCCATTCTAGATAGTGGAACAAGCTAGCTCTTGCTCTTGGTCCTTTCTTGGTAAACAAGAACTTATGTCTAGAGAGGCTTGAATTAGTTGTTGAATATACGAGGAATGACGGGCGGCCGAACACTTATCTAAAAGACGTAGGTGTTTGGAAGGATGGTACCCGAGTACTCGTGTCTATAAAGCCTCACGTTAGTTGTTGAAGATAGGGGGAATAAGGGTGGCCGAACAATTATCTAGAGGGCGAAGGTACCTAGGTACTTAGAAACGGAGATGGTACCCGAGCCTGCAAAGCCGTGTGTTGGTTGTTGAAACAGAGAGGGGTGGCGGGTGGCCGAGCGCTTAACTAGAAGATTGTTTGGAATGGAGATAATAGATCGGGCACTCCAGCCGGTAGAGCCTTAACGGGTAGCTAAACACTTAACTTGGAAACGTGTAGATTTGAGAAGCTGCTCAAAATCATACTCGTAGGAGGTCAAAGGGATGCTTGGGATTGACGGTGGACGAAGGTGCGGCCTCCAGGAGCTTCACTCAACTTCTCCTGTTTTAATTACAGCGACAGCCGGGTAGTCAGCCTCGTCTGATCAACGGGGTCAACTGGAAGAAGTCTGGTCCGGTTTGGTGTTGAGAGAGGAGTGACGTGAAGTTGGAAAGAAGGCTGTTGTTGAGAGATGGGAAGTTTGATCGCAGTTGGTGTTAGGAGAGGAGTAATACGAAGTTGCGAAGAAGGCTGTAGTTGCGAAGAAGGTTGTAGTTGAGATAGGAGTGGTGTGAACTTGAGAAGAAGAAGGTTGTAGTCGCGAAGAAGGTTGTAGTCGCGAAGAAGGTTGTAGTCGCGAAGAAGGTTGTAGTCGCGAAGAAGGTTGTNGAAGAAGGTTGTAGTCGCGAAGAAGGTTGTAGTCGCGAAGAAGGTTGTAGTCGCGAAGAAGGTTGTAGTCGCGAAGAAGGTTGTGGTTGAGATAGGAGTGGTGTGAACTTGGGAATAAGGTTGTTGTTGGAAAGGAGACGGGATGTGGAAGGAGAGTAGCTTAAATAGAAGTTAAGCCAAACAGTGAATATCCCATCCCCTCTGAATTTCAGAATAGGAAATTCCAACTTGCATAGACTATATGAGACGAGTTATATGAGTAGCTCCCTCCTTAATTAACTAAAGTTGTTATTAAGATATCGGAAGCCTGATCACAGTTGGTGTTCAGGGTGAGGGGTGATGTGAGGTTGGGAAGAAGGTTGTTGTTGGAAAGGAGACGGGATGTGGAAGGAGAGCAGCTTAAATAGAAGTTAAGCCAAACAGTGAATATTCCATCCCTTCTGAATTCCAGAATAGGAAATTCCAACTTGCATAGACTATATGAGGCGAGTTGCATAAATAGCTCCTTCCTCAGTTGACTAAGGTTGTTGTTAAGATATCGGAAGTCTGATCACAGTTGGTGTCGAGGGAGGAGTGATGTGAGGTTGGGAAGGTTGTAATTGGAAAGGAGATGGGATGTGGAAGAAGAGCGGCTTAAATAGAAAACAAGCCAAACAGTGAATATTCCACTCCCCTTCGAACCACCAGCATAGGAAAGTCCAGCCTATATAGACTAAGCCGCACTAACTGCATCTAGATTGGGGGTCAATTATTTTGGAATATAAGCGAGCACAAATTGTGTTTAGGTACCTACCTTAGATACCTAGGTAGGCCTATAGAGTCGATATTCAGCCCTAGTATACCTAAGGAGACTCCCATCTTTAGTGAGATGTAGTTGTATTAGGGCAAGGCTTCAGGGCTACGGAGCACAAAATAAGGTTATCTTACCGGGCACTAAATAAAACATACCAGCCAATCAGAAAGCGAGCCAAGATATCCTTGGATGTATCGTTTTCTGGTGGAAATACGAAATGCTTTGACTGCTCTATTCCATATCCTCGCTGCAGACATTGCCATAATGTCCGACAAAGATGCTGGCACACCGCGGGTCTTCCTCTTGCGACACGGTATGTGCCATGAGAACCCCCTTCCGCTCCTCTAGGCAGTAGCTGGAAGTATGCCCGCAGCGCGCCACCCCCCAACCTCACAGCATCTGACCTCTTGACTTTCCAGGGGAGACCGAATGGACCATATCAGGGCGCTATACAGGCCGTAGTGACATTCCCTTGACATCTGGCGGCGAACTTCAGGTCTTGAACTCCGCGCGCGTTGTTGTTGGGCCCCGGAAGCTTATCGATCCCTCGAGAGTCGCGCATCTGTTCGTCAGCCCACGGTCAAGGGCCAAGCGCACATACGACCTCCTGTTCGAGGACTACCAGGAAGCCCTTGAGGGCAAAAGCGAAACTACTGAAGATATACGCGAATGGGATTATGGCCTTTATGAAGGACTCTTGACCGCGCAGATTAGAGAAGGCCGAAAGGGGCGCGCTCTGGATAAGGAACGGCCATGGAATATCTGGGTCGATGGCTGTGAGGAGGGCGAGTCGCCTGCAGAAGTCACCGAACGTCTAGATAGGATCATTGCCAAGATCAGGGAGGTCCAAGGCCCTCACATGTACGGAGAGAAGGGTGTTGATGTGGTGTTGATTGCGCATGGACATATATTACGGGCTTTTGCGAAGCGGTGGATTGGCTTCGAACTCAGCATGCGGCTACCGATGATGCTGGAGCCTGGCGCTGTTGGTGTGCTGAGCTATGAACACCATAAGGTGGATGAACCTGCCTTGTTGCTGGGTGTGAATATGGGTAGCAGTCAATAGACCTTAGAGGGGCTCCACATTTTCGCAGCCGAACTCCAAGTCCTTTTATGCAATCGGAGAGTTTCATGACTTTGCTGCTAGATATTCGATTAGGTTCCGAAGCAATGGCGAAGGGTGGCCTTGGCCTACAGTACTCAGTACTCAGTACTCAGTACTCAGCACTCAGTCCGGATCAATCCGCAGCACTGTAAGGAGAGAGGCGTTCTCCGTTGGTGTCTGAGACAGCGAGCTCCTGGCTAGGGCGCCCGCCATTGTTCTGCCGCCCTCCCAAATCCCAAGATAACCCGTTCAAGAACAAGGAGCCAAGGGAGTGACGAGGCCATCCTCGAGAAATCCGCGATTCCTAGATACGATGCGAGGACCCCTCTGCCAAATCGTCGCTGTTCTATCGAAATATCAGGTCGAGGAATGGATCTCTGTCCCCCTTTTTTCCCCTTTCCCCCTTGCCCCTGACTCGCTTCGTAGGGCGGTCAGCGACTCCGAGACGGAATTCTGCCCAGCCGCCCTGGTACTGCTGGTGACGAGGAAATTCAATACTTTGTTCCTACGAAGTACACAATACTCAAGCACTCTGCAACTCCTTTCGTGTTTCCAGAGCGGTCCCTCGTTCCATAAGTATAACTCCGCAAGGGTTGTGGCCATGTCGCAATTACTCGAAATATGTCCTTGAAATGCACTATTTGCTGCATTTCAGCGAGAGTCAGGCTCCACCTCCGTTTCGATCCTCATCGCAAGTTTGGGCTGTCGTTGTCTTCAACTTCACGTTCTGTTCGAACACTCTCTTCAGGTCCCGACCCGGAATCCATGTGCCCCCTTTTCATGGAGCACGTCACGCCGCAGGGCTGAAAGGGCTCTCATATTTGACCTCACTTATCCAGATCTTGAAGATGCAAGCTGCGTCCTAGGATGGGGCTGGCTGTGTCAGTTCGCATGGCCTGCGGTGGTTGGATTGCGGTATGCAAGTATCTTCAATGCCTCCACCAACTTACCTGCCTCTTTAAAAGCACCCATACCCGCCAGCGAATAATTACTGGGCCACTGCGCAACACGTAAGAACCCTTTCTCTATCACCATTAGAGGGCTGGGCGGGGGAGGTTGATCGATATCCCTTGCCGCGAACCATTGTCGTTGAATTCCTTATGCAAGGCGATACCAACGATAAGCACGCCTCCCTTTCCCACCCCCCCGCTTGCGCCTCCAAATTTTTGCCTCGAGGACACCTCAGTGATGTCCAATTTCTTTCCTCTCCTCTTTTTTTTTTACCAATTACTATACTCTTGCTTAGGAGGTGAAGTTATGTTATCGTGATCCTTCCGATTGGCAATATTTTGCTCAATTGGACATCGAATTTGGAAACACTTGGCCAACGGCTGGCTCTCTACTCTCTATCAACGATGGCACTACAGAGAATAGCCCTCGCCGGTGCGATTCTCACATCTCTTTCGAATGCCACTCCAACAATTGATTTACCTCTAAACTCTCAAGTGCCTCCTATTGCCCGAGTATCCCAGCCTTTCTCCTACACCTTTCCCAGCTCAACTTTCTCATCGACGCTTCCTATAAAATATACACTTTCTAGTGGACCCAGTTGGCTTTCGCTAAATGGTGTAACACGCACTCTATCCGGCACTCCTTCTGCGAATGATGCTGGCGCCGGGGTTGTCACTGGAGTACCGATTAGCCTCACGGCGACCGACAGTTCAGGTTCTATCACTCAGAATGCTACATTGGTTGTCTCCAGAAATCCGGCGCCGGTAGTAAGCATTCAACCCTCGACACAACTGCCTGCCCTGGGCGTCTTTTCGGCACCTTCAACTCTCCTCTACCACCCCTCAACTCCCTTCAAAATCAAATTCGACTCTAGCACATTCTCACCGAATGATGGGACCTCAGCACTGAAATACTACGCTGTCACACTTGATAATACACCCTTGCCATCTTGGGTGACCTTCGATGAAAGCTCGTTATCATTCAGCGGCCAGACACCGGATTACCAGTCACTCATTCAACCCCCGCAGACTTTTGGAGTAAAGCTTATCGCTTCTGATGTTGAGGGGTTTTCTGCGACGTTCATAAATTTCAACTTCGAGGTCGGGGTCCACTTGCTGAGCTTTAGCAGAGTATCGATGTCCCTCAATGTCACTGCTGGCGATCATGTCGATTTCACCGGGCTTGAGGGAAATCTTCAAATCGATGGACAGGCGGCGAACAATTCGGTAATTTCGTCGATTGTGGTGGATAAACCCTCTTGGCTGGATTTCGATAATTCGACACTGAAGTTCACGGGAACTGCCCCGGTGGGTGTAGTACCCGCCACCATTACCGTGGTCGCCACCGATATATATGGAGATACTGCGAATGCCACAATAGCCATTGCCGCTGCCGGGTCCATTTTCAGCAAGTCGATTCCGAGGTTAAATGCTACGATAGGTTCAGGCTTCTTATATAATATGAGCTCCTACCTCAGAAATCCGTCCGATGTTGATATCTCAATTAACTCTACTGCCACCGATTCTTGGATATCGTTCAACTCTACAGCCTTTATACTCTCTGGCCACGTCCCCATGAGCGTTAGTCCTGCCGACATTGAAATTATGTTAACGGCCACGACGAAATCCTCGCACCGTTCTGAATCCCAATCATTCAAGTTATCCCTTGACTCTGCGACTGACCCCTCGTCATCTACTAAATCATCGTCCTCTCATACCGCACAAAATAAGAGTCCCTCCCAAACAAAAGTATCGACTTCTCCACAGGCGAACGCCCCTAATAAGTTTAGCAAGGGGGTCATAGTAGCAATCGTGCTTCCAATAGCTTTGGCAATAGCCGCACTACTTCTGTTGATTTTCTGCTGCCAAAAGCGCAGATACGATGCGAAAGCTGCATCCCGACCGCCGTCCAAGAGCGAAATATCAGGACCCGTCCTTGAGGCTGCCTCAAGCGTACCGGACATCGTCTTACCACCTCCGGTCGCTTTACCCAAACCCCTAGAATTAGACACGTCTGGATTTATGCACGGTTTAACTACAAATGAGAAGCATGTTGATACTTGGAAAGTCGCGCCGCGCCAGTCCGTCCGACGATCGCATACCACCGCCGACATATCTGATAAGCGAACGTCGCAGAAGAGTGACCCAGGGAATTCTGGGAAGCTGGTCCGCTCATATTCAGATAATGCCCTGTCGCAAACAGATACTAGTTGGAGATCTACTCAAGATACTGCATACCCAACGGTCTCCCGATCGTCTCGCACGAATTCCTCGCACAGATTGACAAGAACCTACTCAAACTATTCGAGGAAAGGGCACCAGAGGCGTTCAGCCCGGCTGCTTTCAGGCAGCGCTGTTGGGGCTGCTTTACTAGAGAGCACCGCACCAGAGAGCAGTGCAGTTGTAACTTCACAACCCCAGGGGAGTTCAATCTTGAACTTGAGAGACGACAACTTTTCTCTCGCTCCTCTAGAAAATTTCTCTGTGTTACCGAAAGATTTAAATATATTACAAGCAGCGGGGCCTACTAATACTCCGGAAGGATCGAATCGTAGGAAGTCTGCTATAAGACAATCTAGGCATATTGTGCCTGCAATTCATCCAAGGAGGAGAAGCGGTATCGGGCATGGTGGCCGACGATCCATCTCTTCATTATCCAGCATGAGCACGCGGCGAATTAGTATAGGACATGGCCAGGACTGGGCAGGAGATGTGAGCCGGCCACGCAGTCTTGCTCGAAACTCAAGGACGTGGATGACAGTGGCGACAAACAACCCCAGTGAACACAATCGTCGTAGCAACTTCAGCCTCCCATCTGAATACTCAGATACCTATCCAGCAGAAAACAACAGCAACAAAAACAACGCCCTCATGAGCATTCGTCAAGTAACGAAAAGTCCCGACGTTCTTTCTACCATATGCCCTTCTGAAGCAAGTGGGACTTCCCGCATCTCCCGACCGGTGAGCAGACGTCTAGGCTCGTCGCCCTTCTTTGGCGGCTCAACTAATCGCGAATCCCGCATATTATCGCCCAAAAGAGTACGGTCTTCGTATGCGGATTCTCTGACTACTGCAAGGGAGACGATGACCATCGGTAGTTTGGAAAATACTATCCTCTACGGCTTGAGAGAAGAGAGTGACGAGGCGCTGCGAGATTCCTTCGGCATTTCATATGGATTAGCGAGAGAGGGAACGAGGCAGTTAAGGTCTTATATCCAGGGTCAAATGACGCGGAACAAAACGAGGAGTAGTATCCTGTCTAATGAGTCAAAGGATAGTAGGTTTGATTCAGCGGCTTCGCTTGATCAATCGCAGATGCTCCCAGAGTCGGCGAGGACTAGGGGAGGGAATGAATACGAAGATTTAGTGGAAGCTGACGATTCGGATGGGAGTTGGGAAACCCAACGAAGTATACGAGATAGTGAGGGGAACTTGATAGAAGAATATGATGGGGACGATATTATTAGAACTGCGGAGCAAATTCAAAGGCCCAGACCGCATTCGGCTGCCGCAGGCGGATCTGGTTCGCAGCCTACGGTTCCTGGAATTGGATACAGTGCGAGGGTTGTGCAAGGAGCGTGGAGACGGCCGATTAGTATCGATACTAAAGAGGTTATGAGCTCACACGCTACAGTGGAGCCGGGCGAGTTGGATTATACAGCTTATGTCTGAATTTTGGATGATTTATTAGTACCATGAAGAGAGGGCTTTTCTTATGATTGCTTTCAAACGTAATAGATAATATAAAGGACTGTCAATATAAATATCAATCAATACATCATATTATGTATTAGCAATTCGGCTTTTGAGACGCTGCTTTTGATAGTCGTAGGCTTAGGGCTTGGCTCAGGTTAGAGTGGTGACTGCTCAGGTTTAAAGACAGACAAAGTGGACTTTGGAAAGGTCCGTTTTCTGTGCAGATTATAGTGGTGATAGTGATAACAATTATATTCAGATCCAGCTGTCACGTGCCACACAACAAATGCCTACCGCCGCCGCTGCTTTAAGACAATGACGCTACTGGTAAGATAGCCGAATGGCTTAGCGTTGCTACTTTGGATCCCCAAGCCAGCTCCCGCAACGCAAGCAAAAGCCTCGCAGATAGATCGTCATATTCGAACCCTTTTCTCTTCACACGCGACACTCTCACATTACACTCCTCTCCCCACGACGACATAGAACCTCTTCAGCCATACCTGGTACATATGGACAGATAATCGTTCTGCCTTCTCCCGAGCCTCGTCTTTACGCGACTGACCCCGCACTTCATCCAATTTTTCAACATTCGAACGCGAACTTTGACTCCAGCCACCTTGTCATTGCCTGGTCGTGTTTGAGAGTATCTGAACGCTCGCGAAGATGGGTCAGACTCTGTCGGAGCCAGTTGTAGACAAGGTATGCAACTCTCTCCTTTCTAGTTTTATTGGCGGGTTGGCTATCGCTTGCCCCGCGGTTGGCGGATCCCTTCACAGACCGAAAAACCCCCCTTCTGAATGCCAGGCCAAAGCCCGCTATATGCCCACAGTGCAGCGGCAGCCCGGTGTTCCGCACCGGCTGGCCGCATACATGACTGCTACCATTGACCGTTCATCGCTGGATTCACCTTGCTAATATATCTATTTCGCTAGAACTCAGAGTCGGGTGGTGACGAACGTTTAATCTATGGCGTATCTTCTATGCAAGGATGGCGTATAAGTATGGAGGATGCGCATGCTACAATCTTAGATTTACAAGCAAACACTGGAGAGGCTGCGCAGCCGACTTCTGTGGATGACAGGCTGTCATTCTTCGGAGTATACGATGGGCACGGAGGCGATAGGGTCGCGGTATTTGCCGGGGAAAATATACACCAGATCATTGCAAAGACGGAAGCTTTCAAGAACGGGGATATTGAACAGGCATTGAAGGACGGTTTTTTGGCCGCGGATCGGGCTATTCTAAATGGTCAGCCTACCTGATCCGTATGGGCTTGATAGGAAACTGACTCGTGCTTTGCAGACCCACGGTACGAGGAAGAAGTTTCCGGCTGCACAGCGTCTGTTGGTATCCTCTCCGCAACTAAGATATTCGTGGTATGTTGTGTATCGATTCTATGAGAGTATTCTTGTTGACTTTTTAGGGCAATGCTGGGGATTCCCGAAGTGTTCTCGGGGTGAAAGGCCGGGCTAAGCCGCTTTCGTTCGACCACAAACCTCAAAACGAAGGTAAGCATCGCTACCCTCGTTACTTATGCCCAAGACGATACTAACAATAACATAGGCGAGAAAGCTCGGATTACTGCAGCTGGAGGATTCGTTGACTTCGGGAGAGTGAACGGAAACCTTGCCTTATCGAGAGCTATCGGCGACTTCGAGTTCAAAAAGAGTGCGGAGCTTACCCCTGAGCAGCAGATTGTAACCGCGTATCCGGACGTAACTGTGCATGAAATCACAGATGACGATGAGTTCCTGATAGTTGCGTGCGATGGTAAGTAAAGCAACATTATACTCTGATAACTACTAACCTAAATCTTCAGGTATCTGGGATTGTCAGTCATCTCAAGCAGTCGTTGAGTTCGTTCGACGTGGCATTGCAGCAAAGCAAGAACTCTCAAAGATCTGCGAGAACATGATGGATAATTGCCTTGCGTCGAATTCCGAGACCGGCGGTGTTGGCTGTGATAACATGACCATGACCATTATTGGCCTTTTGCGTGGCAAGACTAAGACCGAGTGGTATGATGAGATCGCAAAGCGAGTCGCCAATGGAGATGGCCCTTGTGCACCTCCAGAGTATGGTAAGCATCAGTTTTATCTCTACCCGAAGACTGTAGTGCTAATAATTGATATAGCTGAGTTCCGAGGACCTGGTGTACACCACAACTTTGATGATAGTGACAGTGGCTATGATGTTGACATGGACCAAAAAATCAAGGCCTTTGGAGGCACTCAAAAAGGACGCATTATCCTTCTGGGTGATGGCACCGAAGTTTTGACGGATTCAGATGACACAGAGATGTTCGACCATCAGGAAGAAGATAAGGACCTTGCAAGTCAAGTATCCAAAGGACAAGTTGCTGGCAGTGACGAATCAAAACCCACCGCCAATTCAGAGGAAGGTACTAGTACGAAGCCAAATTCTACATCAGCAGACTCGGCAGCAAAGTAGCTAGGGGGGAATGCTTCTAAGGTCAAAGGCTAGCAAGGTGGGAACCCTGTGAATCTTCATAAGACCGACCTAAATGGCACGATTACTTGATACAAGATTCAATGGCACGCCGCCAGTCACTGAATGACGCAAACGTTTAGAAGGATGCCGCTTTCGCCCTCGCCCTCTGTTAGAGCTTCTAGCGTTTATGTTTTTATGGCAAGAACCAACGAGCTATTCTCGTGTACTTCTGATCTTATAACTCATGGGCTGGAGGGTAGCTTAGGCGGTTGGGACAGGCGACGGTCTGCAACATTTGTTCATTTGCAACTACGGGACATCGTATGGTGGCGGCTCTTTCTTTTTATTTCATTTTTCCGATTCAAGAATCTCATCACGCAGCGAGTGTTTTCCCTTTTCCTTTTGCATCAGAGATTTCAATGGGATGGATGGTCCATAGAGGAAGGCCAACATGTACTGAGAATGGCCAATTGATACCTGAAACCAAACATTACCGTAGCATCATGTTTGACCAGGAACTGCGGTATTAGGTATGTGCCGCCACAAGCAGAAAGGATAGGGATATTCGCGCGGCGGCACTCATCTCTCCAATACTCTAGTTTTACTCCTATGGAGTCCTACGTACTTGACTTTCATGGAGTTGGTTCCTCCTTGTAGAACTCTGCTAATTCCACGCCGGACGTGGCTAAAAGGTCTCGATGCCCCTTTTTAAACGTGTCGGCTTTAGCGCGTAGTCACGTTACTTAGTCGAGTATGACGATATTTTTCCTAGGATTCGCCCATGACAGCGCGCGTCGGGACGGGGCGGGTTTCTGCCATGTTTCTGCAAGTAACTAGCAGCTATATTATTACTCCATACAAAACTAGGAACACCGAGAATGGGGTTCGGCTTTTGATCAAAACATTGAATTGCTTCTTTTTTCTCGCATCCTTATTTTCCGAAACAATCTAATACCTATCTTTCTGGAAAAATTATTCTGATGCTTCATTGCAGCCCTAGTCCCAACCCCCATCCCTGCCGATCTTGCCCAACTAAAACCTACTTTCTGGCCTCGGGAAGCTGTCAGACCTCCTGTCTTCTGTCCTCTTACCTTCACCAGCTTTATAGCGCGGCTGTTTCACCCTCCACGACATCAATTTATGGGTCTGACAACGCGTCGTCAGCTCTGTATTATTTAGCAGCACCATCAGAAGATAATTAACGGCCACCCAGTAACACCATGTCGTCTCCCTCGTCGGCAGGTTCAGGAGTCGGGAAGCGGAAACGAACGTCGACTCTACCATCGTCAGACAATAAAATGTCAGCTGTGGGCCAATTGCAACCGTCATCTAGGGATGCTTCAGCGGAAGAGGGCGATTCTACAGCCCCTGAGTCCGCTATTATAAACCACAAGAAAACCCTCATTAACGACGCGACTAACCCTCCTGCGAAGCGGCTTCGATCATCGACTCACGACACGGTGTCCGATGGCTCTGATAATGCCCAGGATCCAGGCGAGCCATCAGATACCACAGAAGGAAGCGCAGAAATTGCGAATCGAGTAGCCCGGAAAGGGCGAAAAGGCACATCCCAGGACGAGGGCAATGACGATGCACCTCAATCTATGGCACCACCCCCTATTGGAAAATTGACCCATCCTGTTGGATACACGACAAATGATCCTCCTGTTGGGGGACCAGTTCGCGTATACGCTGACGGAGTCTTCGATCTATTTCATCTTGGGTATGCTTTTACACCACATTGGTAACCCGGAAAAGTTTCATCGGCTTCTTACTAATTATTGCTATGCAGACATATGCGCCAGCTCGAGCAAGCCAAAAAAGCCTTTCCCGATGTATATCTTATCGTTGGCGTAACTGGAGATAAGGAGACCCACAAACGAAAAGGACTGACTGTCCTCTCTGGACAAGAACGTGCGGAGACTGTTAGGCATTGCAAGTGGGTAGACGAAGTCATCGAGGACTGCCCCTGGATTGTTACGCCGGGATTCCTTGAAGAGCATAGGATTGACTATGTTGCTCATGACGACCTTCCATATGGTGCGGACGAAGGCGACGATATCTACAAGCCTATTAAGGAAGCCGGGAAGTTCCTTGTTACCCAACGAACAGAGGGTGTCAGCACTACTGGCATTATCACAAAGTAGGGAATCCTGACTTTTAGGAGGCGCATATGCTAATGTTGCACCACATAGAATTGTTCGAGATTACGAGAAATACATCGCTCGTCAATTCAAGCGTGGGACCTCTCGCCAGGAACTCAATGTGTCATGGTTGAAGAAGAACGAGTTAGACCTCAAGCGCCATGTGGCAGAGATGAGGGACGCCATCCGCTCAAATTGGGCCACCACTGGTCAAGAGTTGGGTAAAGAAATTAGACAGTTCTGGCAGGCCAGTCGACCCGGCAGCCCTGCTAGGATGTCAAGCTACGATGATTCAAATAGATCTAGCGGTCTTATCAGCCCCTCTGCCCTTTCGCATCTTAGCCGACGTTTGGAGATTCCTAGAGCCGAGAGCCCTGGCGGCCCTGGAAGCGACTTTGCCACTGGTTACAGTCTAGGACTGATTGGCGGTGTTCGGTCATGGGTAAGTTTAAGCTCATGTTGAAGCAATTAGAAATCCCATCTAACTTTAGAATCAGATGACTCGAAGTCGCCAATTAAACCAGGATAGCCAGCAAGGAAGCGATTACAGCGACGATGACAGCGATGGGAGGTCACCACCTCGGGGTAGAAAAGGCAAAGTTAGCAATGAATGCGAAGAGAGAGCAGTTGATGCTCAGATTGACGCCATGATGGATGAGAACTCCAAGGCCTCGGGAGCATAAAAAATGTTACGGACTCCAGTATATGTACGACAAGCCTTAGTATTAGCTCTCTTCCCAATAGGTAATCCTATAGGATACCTGACTTTCTGTTTTAATAAATAGATTTCTTTTCAAGTAGCTTTGTAAATAGAACTGGTTATTATATGTTGACGGTGGGAATACTGATACAATCAATCCTGCAGCATATCGATAATGATCACGAATGGATTGGGTTTAGAGACTCCTTGTGCGTGTTCAGAAGTGTCAACAAGATAGTGCGCCTACAAAACGGACGCGTAATAATAATAAAAACATGAGGCGGAAGTGTCCGGAATAACATATATTGCTTTGTTAGAGGTATTGATAGGACGACCTTCTCTGAACATTTTCCCCCCATAATCTGCGAATCTGTGTGGTTCACGAAGCAATTGCTGGCGATTTGCGGTGGTCACGTGCGTAATTGGACCTCCAATCAGCGTTCTCGGGTTTGTCGGTTACGGAGGAATATCAACTTCGACGACTTCAGAGCTTGGAGCTACAATCACTCCTTACGCCACTCCTCCCCCTCTTTCCTTTTCCTATTTCCTTCCTGTCTCGATATTACGAAGATGCTATCTTCCACGAGATCAGCAGCTGCGCTGGCGCTGCGGGGTATGCCACATACAAAAAGCCCCCTCACACTTGCCACAATAGCTAACTCTGCATCAGCCAAACCAGCTTCGTCCCTAATCACCCACCGATCAATTGCAGCAATTTCGTCCTCTGCTTCAAAGCCAGCGGCGGCAGTATCATCACCACACAATGTGCAAGGCAACCCGGGTACACCCCCACCAATGGGCATTGTGAGGAAGGAGAGGCGCGAGGTGCCATTGCCTAGCCAGGAGGGGAAGAAAGGTGCTATGCAATACGCATTGTACGTGTCCTAATACGAAGTTCTCTACGTGCGAATAAATTGTGCCCAAGGCTTCCAAGGCACAATGGCGGGCGTGGCGAGGCTCTTTAGATAATCCGTCTAACGCACGATGCAGAACAACCCTCGATCAAATCACCAATTGGGCCCGTCAAGGCTCTCTCTGGCCCATGACCTTTGGTCTCGCCTGCTGCGCCGTCGAAATGATGCATCTCTCAACACCGCGATACGATCAGGATCGCCTTGGTATAATTTTCCGTGCCTCCCCGCGTCAGTCCGATGTCATGATTGTGGCTGGTACTCTTACGAATAAGATGGCCCCCGCGCTTAGACAGGTTTACGATCAAATGCCTGAACCCAGGTGGGTTATTTCGATGGGAAGTTGTGCAAATGGTGGTGGGTATTATCATTATAGCTATAGTGTGGTGAGAGGATGTGATCGGATTGTGCCCGTTGATATCTACGTCCCTGGGTGTCCCCCATCATCCGAAGCTTTGATGTATGGAATATTCCAGCTTCAGAAGAAGGTTTGTTTCGCCTGGATGAATTCTCTGGTATAATTAAGACTAACGGTCCATGTAGATGAGACACACAAAAATTACCAGAATGTATGTTTCCCCCATAGCAGATTCACGACTTTCGCCAATCCATGCCTTGGTCATCATGGATTCCAGGCATATGGCGTAAAATTTTAACAGGAAATGCTGACTCTAAATACAGGTGGTACCGAAAGTAGGCAAAAACACATGTGGAGTGGAGCGGATGGGAAGTCTCTTATTGTACAATTTCAACCTGCATATAGTTGGGATGCATTGGCGTTCGTTTTTGCAGCACCGGAGAATACAAGTATTAAAAGAGATCCCCGGCTTTTCCTGTGATGACCACCCGTTACTTCTTTCTCATTGAGAGTCTGCGTCTAGATACTATACCGCCATTACTGTAAGGGCGTTTAAGAACCCTAAGGTAGAAGTCTTCGACCAGCCATACCATTACTAGATGGAATCTTGCAGTCTAACCAACCACCCACGAATGTAAATAACAGTCAGAGGGTTAACTTATCGGTCGATTTTCATAAACAAGTCACGTGATGATTAGACTGGGAAGTTCCTGGTTGCGCTAATCTTATCGCCGAAAATAAAAAGTTCTTCCCTCACAATTCAAGCACTCAAACCATGGCTGAACCAAAAATGGCCGATACCAGCACAACATCCTCGATAACGTCTACTTCGCACACCATGACCGCATGGCCAACATCCGCCACTCAAGCCAATTTTTCCAATCCTCATAATACCGCCTATCCCTCCCCAATGGCAGACCTACTAGCAGCTCTTGCACCGTCAAATCGACATACCTTCATCGCACCTCCGGCCTCATTACCTAACACAAGCCTGGAGTTTGCAAAAAGTACGCTAGATACGTTTGCTGGGAAATTGGGCGATGAGCAAGCGCAGAGATTGAAGGAGCTGAGGAACAAGAGGAAAAGAGGCGAAGTGGGAGAAGATGTGGGGGAGGTGCTGAAGATTCGGAAGGTACATACTGAAGGGTTTGCTGTGCAACAAGTTTGGGAGCAGGCGAGGAGGGTCATTGATTCTTTGAGGGGGGATGCGGAGAGAGGGCTTAGAGAACTTGGCGGGGAAGAGGCTGATAGTCACGATGAGGATGAGGTCCAGGAAGGAGAGGTAGATGGTGGGGTGGAATTGATGAAGTTTGATGAGGATGGGTTTGAAGTTGAGTCCGATGATGAGGAGTTAGAAGGAGAAGAGGAAGATGAAATGGAGGGTTCTGGAAGTGACGACGTTGGTGATGATGTGGATGGTCATCTTGAGTCCGAAAACGCTGAGATGGACGATGAGTTCGACGGTGAAGATGATTATGATGAGGAGATGTCAGAAGATGATGAGCCCACTGGAGTATTCGTCGAAGATCCAAACGGTCTAAATGACGGCTTTTTCTCCATCGATGAGTTCAACAAGCAGACCGAATTTCTTGAACAACAAGATGCTACTGCGGATCCCAATACCGGCGAAGCAAGTGACGAAGAAGATATCGACTGGGATGCTAATCCTCTCGGTATGACAACAAAACCAGTCTCGAGCTCACGGCGAGCTGCTGCGATGGATATCGATGATGATGAAGACGAAGATGAAGAATTGGAGGACGACGCTGGCCCCACTTTTGGAAATATGGATCTAAATGCCGCCGAAGGCGAAAGCGATGATGAAGACGAAGATGCCGACATGGACGAGGGTATGGATACAGCCGGTGATAATACGAATGACGTTACGTACAAAGATTTCTTCGCACCTCCTCCGCGCAAAGCTGGAAAAGGGGAACGGCAGGCAAAATATCTCGAGAGGCAGTCCCAGAAAGCTAAGGCGGCAGAGCCAGAGGATGATGGTGCAGATATCGAGCGAGCTATGGCAGACGTCAGACGTGATCTGTTCGATGATTTATCAGACGATGCCGGCTCAGAAGCTGCTATGTCAGATCTTGATCCGGCAGACCCAAAGTCACGGCGGTCGGCACACGAGCGTCGGCAAGCAAAACTCGCCGAAGAGATCCGTCGCCTGGAAGCTGCATCAGTTGCAAAGCGAGAATGGACGTTGTCTGGGGAAGCTCGAGCTGCCGATCGGCCACAGAACTCACTTTTGGATGAGGATCTTGATTTCGAGCGCACGGGAAAGCCCGTGCCAGTTATCACCGCTGAGGTCTCGGAAAATATTGAGGATCTCATCAAGAGGAGGATCTTAGCTCGGGAATTTGACGAAGTCGTCCGTCGTCGTCCAGACTCATTGACTCCAGCGAATACTCGGAGAGGTGCTTTTGAGCTTGATGATACCAAACCCCAACAAAGCCTAGCCGAGATGTATGAGGAAGAGCATGTCAAGAATACCAATCCCGATACCTACGTGAGCCAGGCAGATGAGAAAATGCTGAAGGAAGAGAAAGAGATCGAAGCGTTATGGAAAGAGGCCAGCGCAAAACTTGACGCCCTCAGCAGCTGGCATTATAAACCCAAGCCTGCAGCACCAAGTTTGACAGTGGTAGCCGACGTGGCCACTATCAGCATGGAAGACGCACAACCCACCACCGCTAGCGGAATTAACGGTGGCGAGAGCATGTTGGCGCCTCAGGAGATCTACAAAGCTGGACAAAATAAGGATACTATCACGCCTGGTGAAGTGGTTCCAAAGAGCGGAGCTCCAGTTGCAAGGCAAGAAATGACCCGCCAAGAGAAGTTAAGAAGAAGGAGAAGAGAGAAAGAGAGAATCAAGAAGCGTGGAGATGACGACCCTAATAAACGTCCTGAGGGAAAGAAGGCGCAGAAGAAGCGGGAGACCATTGGGGAGCTTAAGAAAGGTGGTGTTATGGTCATTGGAAGGAAAGGGGAGATCAGAGATGTTGAGGGGAATAAAGTCCAGGCTGCGGCATTGGTAAACGGTGCTGGTGGTTTCAAACTATAGAAAGCGAATTGAATGAATGATTATGGGCGCTCTGTTGTGGTAATACTGCAGACCAATTCAATTAAACAATGAACTCCAATTGCAAGGAATGAAAACTTCGAGGAGTTTTGCACTACCTGAAGAAACTATCAATTTACCATTTTAGCTATATCTAGCACAGCAAGTTGCACGTTAGTTCTCCATGGAACTCACCGCAGTATGGTAGGCTATTGGCTCTGTCTATTATGGAGTATTATCCTTCTAATTCAAGTGTACGAAGCAGTTGCAGTCTCGATTCATAAGCCTGTGGGGTTTAATAGGGGGGTGGGAACGTGGGTCCAGGGGTGTATATATCATATCCATCCGGGGTTCAGCCGAGGCTGGAGAAATCCCGGGGTTCCTTCGTGCAGCAATGAATTGTCATCGACGTCAACATAACAGGCCCCACCTTCAATACTTCCTCCCCTATAAATGTCATAAGAAATTCAGACCCCGCATATTATATTTAATTCCCAACCTGCTGCTCTGCTAATAGGGCCATTTTTTCTCAAACCTACCGAAACCGCTACTTTCACAATCGCAGTCAAAATGGCAGCTCCCGGCGAAGACTACCGCCCCGCTTACCCTCCCAAAACCAAACCCCACCTATCCAGTGGTATCCCATTCCCAGAAGCCTGCGCACATCACATCACAAACACATTTAAAGCATCGAGAGTTTATATCATCGTGTCGAATTCGATCAGTAAAACAGAAAACTTTACCAAGCTTGAGAAGGCACTTGTTGGAAAAGTCGCGGGGGTGAGGAAGGGAATCAAGCCCCACACGCCTTGGGATGACCTAGTGGAAATTATCCAAGATATCAAGGAGAAAAATGCGGATTCTATTGTTACTCTGGGAGGAGGATCCCTTACTGATGGAGCTAAAGTCATTACATTTGTAAGTGCAGATCTCATAAATATGTATTGAAGAGAGGGGAGGTGTTGACAGCAAACTAGGCATTAGCCAACGATATCTCTACTCTCGACGGATTGTATAAACTAACCGCAGATGCCAAAACTCAAAACCTAAAGCCCATCACAATGCCTGTGATCAATATCCCAACCTCTCTCTCCGGTGGAGAGTATTCTGCCTTTGCGGGTGCCACGAATACGAGAAATCATCACAAAGCCTCATTCTCACATCCTACCATGGGTGCAGACATTATCATCCTAGATCCAGCCCTTAGTACCACTACACCCAGGGGAATTTGGCTGTCTACGGGGATAAGAGGGGTAGATCATTGTGTCGAGGGCCTATGTTCTCTGCAGCCTACTGTGACAGAGGAAACAGAGAAACGCTTCTCAAAGGGTCTGAAACTCTTGGCTCCGAATCTACTACTTACAGCGAAGGATTGGGAGGCGGAAGAGCCAAGGTTACAAGAGCACCTTGGTGTTGTGGAGGCGATGGGAGCGTTGGGATTGGGTGTTCCTATGGGTGGGAGTCACGGTATTGGACATCAATTGGGACCTTTGGGCGTCGGCCATGGAGAGACCAGTTGTATCATGTTGCCGGCTGTGCTGAAGTATAATTACCTGCACGGAGATGAGAAGGTCAGGAGGCCCCAGCAAAAGGTACTGGATATTCTATGGGGCGAAGAAACTGTTGCGGGGGTATTGAAGAAGCGAGGTCTTAACAAGCAGACTGCTGATGCCGGTGATGCTGTTGGTGCGATTATTAGTGAGCTAGGAATGCCGACGACACTGAAAAGTGTGGGCGTTAAGAGGGAGCAATTGGATGCCCTGGCCGTTAACTGTCTGAAAGATCGCTGGTTGCAGACGAATGCAATTCCGTTGACAGAAAAGAAGCAAGTGCTTGAAATTCTAGAGATGGTGGTAGGGGATGGGAATAGCAGTCTATAAGAGAATCTAAAGACAGAAATTATTCAAAAATCCCAAAGCCAAGAGCTTGATTGGCCATCACAACATCTTCAAGGTTCCCTTCGTGTGTCCCGAAACCTGGCTACGTTGTGGTCTTTTTACTTTTCAATGGCCTCTCTATGTGTATCCATTTTTCTGTCAAGTGCATGTTATTAGCATTTATCCTAAATTTGTTTTGGGCTGAGCTATTCCCGAGTGATTCTGGGCTTTAAACCCCCGGAATGCTATAGGATATAATCACCCAGGCAGAGAGAACACAAATTTTATCCTTGCAACAAGCCTCGCAATCCTTCCTGCCTTCAACCGCCAAGCAAGTCATCTTGTATAAGGAGCACCGATTTTATTTAACGGCTGTAATCTTATATATCTCAAATAGGCGTCAAGAGACAGTGTGGCCTACATATTTTCTAGGCTACCACTATTCGTGGACATTGGTTTCGTACTTATCGCTCACATGTAACTAGTTGGTACAGCGGTATAATAGCATAACTACAAATACCCTCCCTACATAATATGGCAAGTTTAAACTGTAGCAAATTACCAGACGTAAGTGCTTTATATACCAGTGCAGTCAGCTAGTCTGTTAACTAAGTAAGCTTTGGTCTAAATTGGGGATAAAGGCTTGTACAGCTTCACACAAGTGAATCCACGCAAGTGCAGGATGTGTGAATCATACCGACTTTCTAGGAAATGAATGTCTAGGACTATAAATATAATGAATTCCGGCGCTTCGGCGACCAGATCGCTTCATCCACAACGAGAAAGGCAACATCATTGAACGACCCCTAACCCAACGGGTACGTTTTCTAAGGGAATAAGGTCCTCACATTGGAAGTCCTATGCACCTGGGCATGTTCTTGACTTTGCAACTGCTTTGAAGTTTGCTTTTGCTTGCCAGTTCAAATTTAAAAAATAGCGAAGGTGACGAAGGGGGAGGTAGCGGTACCTTAGGCTGCATGGCCATTCTCGGCGAACCGAAACGGGAACAAGGCGTTGCGCTTACACAGGGGAGAGTCGCTGCAGGCAGCACAACCACGTGGGTCACTTTATGCACAGTTTCCACTCGCTATCTTACTTAACTTCAGGTCCGAACTTTAACATCCGGAGGCTGAAAACTAACATGCTGAAGTTCTAGTTGCAAGTTCGATTCCGAAAATGGATCTTCATCTTCTTATCAAGACCAGCAGTTCCAAGCTGGATGGATCCTCCTCTTCAGCAGTCTTCCGACAGAAGTCCACATACAGCTAATGGAGCACCTCGACCCAGTCTCGCAGATGTGCCTTGGCTTGACCTCAAACTACTTCCACCGCGTCTTCCACACCGTTTATAACCGCGGCCCCTCTCTGGCATACAACATCAAGAGGTATCCCTTTTCTCTACGCATGCAAGCAAGTATCTGTGGCGCCC
This sequence comes from Venustampulla echinocandica, assembly GCF_003357145.1. Lineage (NCBI taxonomy): Eukaryota > Fungi > Ascomycota > Leotiomycetes > Helotiales > Pleuroascaceae > Venustampulla > Venustampulla echinocandica. The sequence continues at coordinate 2,896,995 of NW_022474207.1, forward strand.
ACGTGCTGAATTGGATCTGGGAGGATTGGTTTTTGCGAGATAATAACGATATCCTCTGGCATCGGAGCCTCGGGGAGTTGTTGTTCGATGAGAAGACGCTGTGGGGAAACTTGAGATGTTGCGGTGAGTGCCGAATTTATAAGCCTGAGACAGGTTATGAGAGATTTGCGGCTGAGGAGGACTTTTTTGGGGTGTTTGAGAAGGAGATAAATGCGTTGGAGAGGGAGGATGTGGAGTGGTATCTTGGGCAATGCCGGAGGTGTAGGGCAAAGATGCTGTTAACGACGTTTGGAAAGAGGAAAGTGGTATTTGAAGAGGTAAATTCTTGGGAGGAGAAGAGGAGTTTGGGGTTGCGAAGAAGTGAAGAATTTCAGGAAGACAGTATCGAGGAAAAGAAATATAGGGAGTTGTCAGGGAAGACTACAGAGCAGTATCATGCTGCAAGGTATGATTATGAAAGCTGGGAAGATGTTTTGGCGGGGCTGGGCCTCTGATGAACGGAAACCTTGGGTATTCTTTCCAGGTAACCATAGAACTCACTTATAGACAAACTCGTTGCTTCAGGCCCCTGGTTTAACGTGCTGTGTGAAAGCTAGTATTTCTACGCGTCATTCCTTGTCCATATTAAGAGCTAGTATTTGAAGCAAGTATCTAATTACCATGTTCACCAACCACAAACGCCATGCCATTTAAATGAAGACGCTTAATTTCTCTGCAATGCAATGTCCGCAACGCCCACCGCAAATGTTGTATGTATCCTTGCAAAGCCATTCGTATCTCAAATTAGTTGTCAAAGGTGCAATTACCATATCCATATTCTCGATCCAAGTCAACGTCCAAATTCACGAGTCTTGCAGCATGCTGCTTCAAAGCTTAAATCCCAAATCATCCTGATGGGTTGATGAAGTTCTCAAAGGGTGACGGCCGCAGCGTTTCGGCTTGCTGGGCTTGCCCCGGAAGCAAGTACCGTTGGCCTCGGCCGGAGCTTTCAGTCCAAAGTTACGCTTCAAGTGGCAGTACTCCAGGCCCTCCGGCATCCAGCCCTTGATATGCACATGCAACTCGCATCTGAAGAGACCGCAGTGCGTGCATGTTTGTTTGCCCACGACCTCCCAAGCAGCTTCGAGATTGTTCGGGCCAATGCGGCGGGTGTTGAGGGGCATCTTGGTACCATGGATAGCTCTAAAAACGCCGTAGGTTCGTGGGGAAGCGAGTCCAAGGCAGGCAGAGTCGATCTGGTCGAGGTAACCAAAGATCAGAAGTTGGAGTTCGGTGGGAAGGGTAGTCAAAGTAGCTCCAGTTTTGGACTTTGGAAGCTTAGAAAGGCGGTTGATCATGTCTGGTGTAATCTGAAACTCCCATTCTTCCTCGTCTGGGGTGGTCATCTCAGTATCGGTGCTCATGAGGGTGTCATTATCGGCGCTGGTGCTGCTTTGAGAGCTTGTAGGACTGGCACCGCCGAATGGAGGGAGTCCGAATGCAGGGAATGGCAAGGAGAGTGCCGAGAATTCAGAGACACCAACCAAAGCTCTGCACTGCGTCGATGTTTGTGCGAGAGCTTGAAGATCCATGGGGTGGAGGTGCTCGATGACCTCCAGCTGGATATCTTGGGGCAGGAATAGTCTATAGCTAACGGTAAGCTTCAATAACTATAAAGAAAAGGAATCAACTTACAAAACCATGTTGAGATGAGTTCTGAGGACAAGGCTATGACTCTTCAGTGCCGGTCCGGTCGCACGCCAGATGTGGTTGAAGGTGAGAAGTTGTTGAAGTCGCGTTCCAATCTTGTCGTGTGGGGTCAAAAAAAAGTCACGAGAGTGTTTAATTAGGGGTCCAGATCAGGGGCTATCCTGGCCGCCGGGCTTAGTACTGTCCCAGCGGGCGGTGGATAAATAGTTAGAGTTTAGGGCTTCCCGTGCCTCGGTATCCTTGGAGGGGAAAAGTCGGCATTTGAAATCATTTGTGGGACTCTTTTGTGAGAAGTGGAGATGCTAGCTGTGTAGAACGAAGCGCTTGCTGGGTGGCGACCCCAAAGAGGAGGGTTGATGAAAGGAGCCATAGGACCGGAAGAGCTTGTTTCGTAACACTTGTAAGAGACTTTGGCACTTAGTCCGGATTAGGCCGAACATGACTAGCGTGCCATGAGCATCTTCTGTATGTGTATGGAATGAATGTACGTTGCAGAATGATAATAGATGGCGTTATGTTAAAGTAAATAGAGCCAACAAAACGTTCATAATAGACACCTGACTAACGCCGCATGAAGTTGAAAAGGAGAGCGCTTATCAATGGTCCCGTGGTACTCTCACGGATCATTAGACGCACAGACGAAATCCTGTCATGGGTTTGTTTACCTGATAAGAAAGCTGTGCAGAAGAACATTAACCCATATCCCATACCTCATATTATACCGTAACGCTCAATATGTGTTCTTAGTCGCGCCCTATGGCTCATAATGAGATCCAAATCACGCTGATCACGACATCAAGGCCTTTGCCCTCCCCTCCTTCGTACTTGAAGCTCCACATCCCATCAGTCTTCTCATTCCAATATGCACCCGTTGCACTGTGCATTCCCCTCCGGCCAACATGTGGTTTACCATCAGTTCCTGTAGCATCTGCGTTCGAATCGCTTGTTGAAATCTTCGCGTCGCTCTCTTCTGTCTTGGGTATCGATGATTCTTGATTCGCCTTGGCTTTGTTCAACGCAGATGTTGGGACTAGGTGTTGGATGATTGTGCTGTTGACTGCGTATTTGTATGATGGGGTTCCCCCAGCAGGAGAGGATTCGGAGATCAGGGAGCGAAGGATGGAGTTCTGCGGGGGGGAGTCGTGTTAGCACTTGGGAGGTAAATGAACCGATCGGGTAAACAAACAATTATCGTTGTGTTCCATCCCTCGGTTTTTGAGTGTTCGTAGCAATCGATACCCCCTAGAGCACTTTGGCAAGCCTTCCGAAGATTAGCACGGTTTTAGGTAGGGTATGTAGGTATATAAACATACATCGTTGGCGATTTGCTTTAGCCTCGTGAAGGAGATTGGCTGGTCTTGGTCAGCCTGGTTCAATGCGAGGATTTGGGTTGCAATGGCTTACTGGCGTGGAAGTTGAAGTGGCCATAGTTCCTGCAACGACAAAATTTGGAGGAAGTATTGGGAGATAATTCGTGCAACTGTGGTGGAAGAATTCAAGGTTTAAGGGGCCTTCTCTAAGTACATCTCAAGGATGCGGAGACGCCCTGGTGATATGCATGTTTATTTATGCCTCAGGATCCAACAAAACAATAAATATTTAATAAGCCTTAGGCAGCAACAACAGAGCAATGCTCTGGCCGGAGTCCAACTTGCGCGCGCAATGTATTACTCCAAGATCAAGTGGCATTGCTGCGGGTAGAAATGTGATATGTTCTTCAAAGTGGAGTATTCATTTCTGGTATCGTCTAATGACTTTTTGCTAACACCAAACGCCTGACGCGAGATCATCCCTTCATTAACATCCACCTGATAGGTCCTACGATTCAAGCCAGTCCAGGAATTGAGGCGTGAAATAGCTAACCACAATTGTTGCACCAGCTCTCAATATACCCTCAGTAGACTCAAATGCAATTGTTTTCAAATCAAAAACACCCGCTTTTGCACCAGCATGAAACATCGCAAATTCTCCGCTCACCTGATAAGCCGCAACTGGCATGTTCTTGCCAATCTCCTTGGCATCACTAATGATGTCTAGGTACAGATTTGCTGGCTTGACCATGATAATATCAGCGCCTTCACTAATGTCCCTTTCAATTGCTCTTCGAGCTAGGCCTCTTCCCCCAGGTGGCAATTGGTAACACTTTCGGTCTCCGAAGGATGGGACAGAACCAGCTGCGTCGCGGAAAGGCCCATATAAGCATCCGGAGAATTTGGCGGCATATGACATCAAGAGAACCCTATGCGCGATGCCTTCCTCGATCAACTTAAGCTTGATTGCTCGGATACGGCCATCGTTCATGTCCGAAGGAGCAACACAGTGGGCACCAGCTCGCGCGTATGCGACGGCGACGTCTGAGATACGGTCGACAGATAATTGATTGTTCAGGCTGCCGTCATCTCGTAGAATGCCACAGTGCCCATGGGAGGTATATTCGCAGAGACAAACGTCGACAACCACGTATAGTTGCGGGAAGCGCTGTCGCAAGAGACGGATGCTGGCCATGACAGGTCCCTTCGGGTCATCAGCAGCAGTTCCTAAAGCGTCTTTTACGCCAGCTGCCATGGGTACGCCAAACAGGATGACCGATCTCAGGCCTTTGCGGACGAGGGGTTCGAGGAAAGGGACCAGTGTGTTAATACCGCGACGATGTTGATCTGGGAGGGAAGGGATAAGCGTTTCTTCATCATCTTGGTCGGAGATAAATAGAGGGTAGATGAGCATTGACTGGTGCGCAGTAAGTAAGAGAGCTTTGAAAGATGGGGGTTTGGAGGGCGTACCTTGGTCAACTGCTTCTCGGCTTGCCACGATCGAGCAAGTGGATGGGAATACCCTCCATGCAATTGACTCGAAATATCTCCAGCTATGCTCACGCTCGTAGCGCTAGTGCTGGCATACGACATTGCCCTAGAGATATGGGATCTGCGATCATCTGCAGTGGAGATTGTTGAGGAGCCACGAGTCAGTTGTTGTCTGTTATTGCCATTGTCTCTGAATGATAAGTCTTGAACGAGGCTGGAGAAAGACATGTTGTTCCCCTTGGATCGGAATGGAAGTTGTGGATGAAGGGCGCAAGATGTCCGAACGGGGAGGGAAAAGCCAGACACTCAGTCGGAATCGGAATCCAACCGAGGGATGCCAGGTTCCGGGGGCAACGGAGTGTATATAGCACCAACGTATGTCTACATAATAAAATGGGATGAATTGTAGCTTCTCCGAGCCAATCATCTAGAGCCGTTTACAAAGCTGTGGTATTCAACGTCGTCGTCCGAGGATCACCGCTCATCCACCGTCTTGCTGCAAAACTGCCGGTATAAATGCATACAATGGCGTTAGTTGTGTTTCTATACTTCATAGGCGGCACTATCACTCTCCATCTTAGACTTTAGAGACGTTTAGGATTGGCAACCAACCCCAGTAGTTGCTTGGTGGGCAGCATAAACGCATCCAAGAACTTGCAGAGTTGCAATTGGGTATTGCTAATATCTGTAGCCTGCCTAACAAAGCCTCTCCTCGATGTTTAATGCCTGCAGATGTTGAGGCTAATTCATTGTGGGATTTGGACCAGCGCCGGTCCGCACCTGGCTCGCGGCGGCAGGCCTAGCCAATGTTGAGTGCTTCACAGTCGAATAGAACGGTTATCTAGGCCAGAGTGTCTAAAGTGGTCCAAGTCCAATATATTCCATGCCAGGGCTCTCAAAGTTGTTAGTCCCTTTGGTGCTGCCGGTGGCCATGCGAGATTTTGCAATTTTCTTAGGCTCTCTATGTTGTAACGCTGCTTCCTCATCGCTGCAATATACTGCAGTATACTGCAATGCTACATAGTTCGCTAGCTCGGAGTCGGAATAAGGGACGTTGCAGAAGTTTCAGGCTTTGAGCTAGTCTTGTCTGATGAATTGTGTTCTGAGCCTGGGTTAGTGATCCGTTCGATAGGATAAGTCCAATAGCCCCGGGCGTACTCAGCTCATTCTTCGACTTGTTTGCTTTTAGATTCCTTCTGTTGTAATCTGTCCCTTGGCCAAGGAGGCGGTGGATAGTTAGCAAGCGGTGGGGAGGTGCGTTGGGTATTTTGACGTTGGAAAGTTGAGTGACGGTTTTCTTCGTGGGTAGTCTGTTTTCTCCTGTTCCTGCATTTTTGCTCACAACAGCCTTATCTCAGCACGTCGCTACCACGTGCCGTATTATTATTCTAACCTGCACCTCGTTTCAACATCCCTTTGGTTTATCCTCATTCCATCTCCGCCAACTGCTCACACACTCCTTTCTAACCCTTGGAATCGTGGTAATGACCTGGGCATAGGTATCGCCATACGCATCAGCATACGCATACATACAGGCATAGGCATCGCTGGGCGCCTTTGAGGAGCCCACACTCTACATTCTGGCTACCTACGGGAAGAAGAGAAGACCAATTCTTCCTCCCTTCTCTGCCTTCCGCGATTCAGACTCGGGTTTTGCTCCCAATTCTAAAGAAGTCAAGCCTATGCACCGAGGTCAGTATTTATGGACCCTGATATCATCATATCCTGAAGCTTGATTGCACGAGCTTTCCCATCTTCATAAAATATTCGGCTGCTGGAGGTACTGAGCAACTCAACACGCGTTGCTCGATATCTTACTTTAGGGGGTTTCTTCGCTAACACACATTTCCTACACAGCTTCGACCATGGATTTATTCGTGTCTAATGGTAGAAGCAACGAACTTCAGCCTCCACGCCATGATAGCATCGAAGAAATGGCAAACGTACTTCTTGACGACACCACAGCTGATGATTTAAAACCCGACCTGTGCGAAGAGCGATCTCAAATCGGTCGAGCCATGGGTGCCCCAACAATCGTAACGCAAGCTGCTCCAGCAAATGAGAATACTATGCCACAGTCTGCTACCTTGGTTTTCAACGGCGATGGGGCTTCGTTACTGAATCCACCACCCACTGCTTCGGTCCCATGTATTTCCGATATGATCCACGACAGCACCACTTCAGACAAGCTCGGCAGTGCTTTTCCGAGTGTCTCTACACGTCCGGTCAGCCATGCCAGAAAATACTCAGCATCATCGATGCATCGTAGGGCAGTGAAGCGAAAACCTTTGCAGCGCAACAGGTCCATCTCCCGCCCCTCAAAAGCCACTAGCAGCCCAGTGGATGCAAGATACATCAATGGCACAATCGATACTATGCTTGCAACAACAGAGGTTCTAAAACCTACTATTGATGAAACGGTTCCCCAGGGTTCTGTGGTGCCGGCCAGGAGGCGCCTCAGGGACAGTACTGTTTTAGGCAGGATGAAGTCAATCATGAGAGATTATCTACATGCGACGCCTCATTTCGAAGGTCACTCCATCTCTGGGCCAACTGTGCTCGATCTCGGACTCAGCGAAGGTAATCCTCGATATTCTCTCTAGCATTCGTAGTATTAATCGTGACCCTAGGTGCAAATTTTCAAAACGAGCAAGTCCCCCAAATCGCTAGCCATGGGGCAGTTAGGCGTAACCCAGTAACTAGCGATACCAGATCATTGAGCAGCAGAATGTCGGTTGGCGATCTTTCGTCCCAGGGATGTTCTCCTACCGGCCAACATGGAATTCCTAGACTACACCGGAGCCTTACCGATCTGGCACAGTTCAAGGAACGCAAATATGATTCTATGGGATATCAAGTCAATTGTGATGCTACTTTCTCATCGAGTCCTGTAGCGCAGTCAACACCTCGAATTCGGCTGCAACCTACAATTGAAGAGGATGAGAGTCAGGATAACACAGCCGTTGATGCTAAATTTTTGTCCGATTCGGAGAACTCCCACAAAGCTGACTATTCGGACATGGATCTAGATACAGAGCCAGCCAGCATGGTGAAGTCATCAACGGCCATCGCAGTCAAGCGGAAGGGGTCTCAGCTGGGAACGCCCAGAGGAAGACTCGGATCCCATTCAAGGACTTGGAAAAAGCACCCGTCACCCAGCAAGTCCGAGTTGGAAAGGCTAGAAGAAGAGTTACGATGCCAGTATCCTAATTTGGGAAACCCCGAATGTGTCAATGATGGAGATGCTGTGCTACGTACTCCGCCCGCCCAATTTCCAACAGTACCGGTGCTTGCTGCGAAGGATCCTAATGAGGGAACCAAGGCATCAAAGAGACTTAAGAATGGGAAGAATTTCAGTTTATTCAAGAGATCGCATCATACGAGAACAACTGAGTCGACAGCAGATATCAACAAAGGGTCCAAGTTCCCGAGTCTTTCTCTAGCCCCGAAACTCCCCAGACGATTCTACTCTGGTTACAGCAAGCTAGAGCATACACAGCCCCCCAACCAAGAGCAGGAAACCCAGGACAATGCCATGGCTGATAGCGAGATGGAGATTGACGAGTTGCAGTTGAATGACCCCGCCTTTGATATTGCCATGAAGCCATAGTTTTGTGTGTGTTACGAGGATAGTGGTGCCTGGTTATTCCGCAGCGATTCGTTCGAAAGAGCGGCGGTGTTCCTTGTGGTCCATGGTGTCTGCTGCTATCACTCTATTGCTCCTGCATTTTGCGCTTATTTGATTTGATCCTAACCACCTCTCCACCCCAAATTTATTTTCTTACAGCCGTAATATCCCATGTCATACACAGCCGTCATCAAATTGCTAAATCACCAGAGAGAATAATAGTAATGAGGGCATAGATAGTCTTATTAGGATCCGTAGCTAGAACGAACTCTCTAGTGATAATAATACAAGTCTAATATTAAAACAATTTCGCTTTAGTCGTTCTTATCATGACAAGTCGTTGGGTATCTCGTAACATATCGTACAGGTAAGGCTCATGAAATCATATCATTCCCATCCTAATATACATGATGGCCTCCACGTCCGTCTGTGCCATGCATGCGTCTTGTTCCAGCAGCCTGTGTATTTCATCAGCATGACAATTCAACAGTCCTAGGATCACTTTATCATATCAAGAAAAACGTACCTTAAGACCCGGTCGTCTCGTCAAGCTTCCGCGTAACTTCATCATAGCGCCACTGACTTTATCGCCAAAGCTCGCATGCCGTCTATGCTGAACAATCTGCTGACTGTGACCATGGCCATGGGCCGCCCGTCTATTCCCTCCCCATCTTGAGCGGCGAGTCGTGACTGGAGCGTGAGTATGTGTGGCACGTGTGCCATGCGTGTGATGATTATACGCGGGCTCGATCTTAGTCGTGGTCTTCACGGTTTGGGTTTTGGCATTGCGGCCACGGAGACGGGTCATCAGAGTGGGTTTTGTAGTCCGGGTTTGGACGACGCGGTTCTTGTTGCGGAATGGCATATTAACTATTGATTCCGTTCCTTCTTGATTTTGGGGTTTTTCCGATATAGAGTTGTTCCTGTTGGGCTCTGGATATGTTATGCTGGTAGCCTTTGTGTTTATAGATGCTGGCGTGGTATTTCCTGATATTGAGCGTGGTGTTGATGGGGTTGATAGTGTAGTGTGATGTGTTTCTTGATAATTCGATATGAAATCCAAGAGCGTAAGTAAAGGTATGATATCAAGTTCTGGGGATTCTAGAGAGGGGCTCATGGGGCGTTATTATAGATCTCTGAATCGACATGGAGGTGTCGATCGTGACGGCGATAGCGCTTGTTAAGAGGGGGTTCAACGGGGATTAAGCTACGCAAACTGGATTGTTGATTGTTAGTGGGAGATTTTGCCTTGGCCTTCGTCGGGGTATGAACTTATGACGATAGCTACGATCGAGTGAACGGCAGGTCCCTGAGTTAAACACGCATTCGATCATCGATTCCCGGTCGTTTCACATAGCATACTTGCTGTTGGGCATATTCCGTAGATAGGGTGGTCAGCGAAATTACAAGCAGGTTTTGGTGGGCATAGCGGCCCGTCCCATGAGGGTTACACGCCTGGGGTGACGCTGGTTTACGATTGGGGCTTGGTGAGTGGCTTTGATGTGGCTTTAGCCGCCTTTTGGTTGGTCCAAATAAACCAAGTATTATGGTTGAAAGTCCGAAGGATCTGAGACAATAATGAATGTTGCATGTGGCACGGGCAAATGGGAATGACGTCATGAACAACACATCGCATAATATACGTCATAGCTCTCCCTACTTCAGCTTTGAACCACCAGTTTTCAATCAATTATATGTAAAAACGGTTGATAAGATACGATGTGAATGGAAATGAGTATTGTTTTGCACTTGCATCTGCGCCGAGACAACGTATTGTATACGAGGGTCAGAAATGTAGTCAAGTCACATTTATTAGGGAATCCCAGGGATACCTATATATCGAACTTTCCTATTGAAAACGCAGAGTACAGAGACCAAGTCGCTCAAATCAATTCTCTACCAGACCTCGAGTGAAGTTCCAAAAGTTTAGGGTTTAGTAGAGTGAAAGTCTTAATTGAGTTCCAACCTCAATAGCGGAGGGACCTAGGTGATCTTTAGTGGGTATGTGACGTTTATTTCAATTGCGTCAAATCGATTTTCAACTCTTTCAAAATTAAGTCCGAAATCGCAGATCAATCCTATCTTGATAATACGCCTTGGATTAGTGGGTAATTATCGTCCTCATACTCTTAGCATTCTGATGTTTTTCCAACGTCGAGCCATAATTATATTCCATGTTTGTGGTAGTCCCCCCTCAGTTGATCTCAACCTCGAACCGTGAAAGTAAAAGAAGCCCCATAACTCAAGATGTCTTCTCAGTTTGATAAGGGTAAGATATGCCCATCCATCTTACCTCGAAGCATTTCTAATAATGAATACAATATGATAGGCCACAATGTCCCCGTCTCTAAAATGGAAGTTCCTGGCAAGCAATACAAGATGCCATCGCCAGCCCCAGTCAACGACCAACTGCCCACCGAAAGCGGTGGCTACCAACTATATAAAGCCACAGGAAAATTAACTGGCAAGAAAGCACTCATTACCGGTGGCGATAGTGGTATTGGTCGAGCAGTAGCAATTCTCTATGCCATGGAAGGCGCCGAGTCCATCATTGTCTACAAGCCCGAAGAAGAACAAGACGCACAGAAGACGAAGGAATTAGTTGAACGGAAGGGCGGAGAGATACATCTCATCCGGGCTGATTTAAGGAGCCATGAGACATGTAAGAGTGTTGTGGATAAGACACTTCAGATCATGGGACGGATCAATATATTGGTTTTGAATCATGGGTACCAGATGATGCAACAGTCTATTGACGATATCAGCGAGTAGGTCTATATCCCGCCTCGCCAGAACCACCGCCCAAGGAAGACTACTTATGGCTGCTACCGTTCTTATACTGACAATACTCTTTTTCCAACTCAGAGAGCAATGGATGACAACATTCAACACCAACATCCACCCCTTCTTCTTCCTGTCCAAATACACACTCCCACACATGAAATCCGGCGATGCCATAATAACATGTGCTTCCATAAACCACTATATAGGCCGCCCCGACTTGCTGGACTACACCTCCACCAAGGCGCCATCGTAGCTTTCACCCGCAGCCTCTCAAACCAACAATTGAAGCAGGGAATTCGAGTAAACGCTGTGTGTCCTGGCCCGATCTGGACGCCGCTAATCCCCGCGACTATGACTGAAGAGGCTCAGGGGAATTTCACGAGTCCGATGGGCAGACCAGGACAGCCGAGTGAGGTGGCTACATGTTTTGTGTTTTTGGCGAGCCAGGATAGTAGTTTCATTTCCGGCCAATCGTTGCATCCCAATGGCGGGACTATTGTTGGAAGCTAAATAGCTGATCTAGTGTGGTTAGTATAGTTGGGAAGTAGGCGGGTGCTGAAGTGGCATAGTAGTGGCGCATATTTGTTGAGGAGCTGTTCCTTGCTTTGCCTGACTCTATACCGCATAATAGAAGCCATAAAATTTACATGCAAAGAAAAACTCCTCAAAAGGCTCAATTTTATACCAACTTGGCTACTTTCCATTTTACTCCATGGTATATCAAAAGAATAGATTCAATCAAATCACGCTGCTTAAAAGAGTTGGAAGCCTCTCAGATCTGTACATTGGTATTATTGTTACTTTACCTACATCAGTACGTACATTCTCATAAGCCAAGGCCCCGCCAGCTATATACTAATCAGCTAATCTATGATTCATCCCATGGCCATCATTTCGTTTGAACAGGCCTGCCTACTAAAAAGACCCAGATTAATCCAACATACTCCAAAACGTCCGAAATTTCAAAATGCCCACTCCTGGTATTCTTCCTGTACAAAAGAAAGTTGTTGGTGAGTAATCAATATCTCCACTCATCCAAACTGTTGGAATAGCGAAACATGATGTTCTGAAAATGCGCGGGGTTACAACACCCCTCTCATGGGATCATGTTTTCCGTAATATACACCAACATTATCCCATCTAACACGCAAACTGTCGTAAAAGTCACAACAACACAACTCCTATGTAGCCAATCCAGCCTATCCCCCCGATGCAACATGCATGCGAAGGCTAATATCCCAAAGAACAGACTGGCCACCACGCCGGTAATGACACCGGCATCAACCTCGGCGCGCAGACGACGACGACCTGTAGCAGCGAGCATGCCGGCCACAAAGAGGAACATAAAAGCGGCCGTAAAACAGACAATGCAGGAGCGGAAGAGGAGCGTTTCACGGTTCCTAGAGTTCTTTTGATCGCTCAGGCTGGGGATGGTGGTGGCATAGTGAGTGATGTACCCGCTGGAGGGCAAGTCGCAGGATGATGCGTCGTCTTCTGCATCCGTGGTATCTAGTGTGCTTTGCTGCTCGGGGAAATAGTGTCGGTCTTGTATTAGAGGCTGTCGCTCGGAGGGATGATGTTGGGTTGGGCTCAACAGCCCCTTGATTTTCTCGACTGGGCCCCTGGCTTGGGAGATTATATAGCTGAGGGCGTTTGCGCCGGGGAAACGGGTCTCTGGCTCTGGGCGAACGGAGATCATATATGGCTCGTTCTCTCCATCACTCGGGTCGTCGTATTCGTTCCAGTAACTTAATACTGGTGTGGCACGTTGGGCTGGTCCCGCACTCGATTGACGCGATGCTGTCATTGGAGTGGTAGGTTCGCTAGTTTCAGGAGTAGATGTGCGGAGGAAGCTGACGATCTCAGTGTATCGAGAGTGTAAGGGACTGAAATCCATCTTTGTAAAGCTCTTGGGGTTGTTGAGAACCTCTTGATTAAAGCGGTCGCCTACTGACCTAGATCCTGTCCATTTCTACAAGCATAGATTAGCATTAGCACTGGGTGTGTATAATGGTAGCTGCAAGCCTGGGTTCTACTAGCATACCTTGTATTTCTTCAAGATCTTGTAAAATGCCACCCGTTGTTCATTCACGAAACGTTCCAGTAATCGGATATCATCCCCGCACCTAGCATGCGTTAACACTTTCTCAGAATAGCTTGCTACACGGTCACCGCCTTCCCTACCTTATGGTTCGATTTTCGTATTTTGCAAATTTCTCAAGCTTCCTCTGGGATATAAATCTGCCATTGGCGTTTGCACATCGATCCAGCAGCCGGCGAGTTGCTTTTTCGACGAATTCTATCTTCCGGTTAACACCATATGCACTCCTTAGGGATAAGACATCCATATCCCTACCAAGTCGGCGGTGGATCTCATCGGCCTTGCTCCTGACAAAAAGATCGACCCGTTCATGTTGATTGCACAGCTCGTCGAAGAACTGACTCTCGAATCTCCGCAAAGTATCGTCAAGGTGTCCTGGAATGGCTACGGCTTGGGCTGCATTTCTCGTAGTGTTCGCCTTTATCATATGCTTGAGGGTATCATAATCTATGTTATCTATACGTAGAAGAGGTCAGAATTGCGATGCGTACTTGGGACTTGTGCCTGGACTCACAGGGTGCCCATTGCGGCACTGATCGCGCCGCGAGGTTTTCTCCGTACTTCATTCCCTGGGGCAAGAACCTCGGTGGAAGTCCTTTTCTTTCTGTGCGAGGCCACGATGGCAATTGATATCTGCGATAGCGATCACGTCTTACTCGTATATCGATCCTGCTCTGCTCAATTCGAATTGTGGTAGTGGCGTCGCCCTTCCAAGGTTTCGCCTCTTGGCCGAAATTCCAATTGCTGCCGAGGGCTTGCCAGCAGAGAAACGACAGTGATTGCAACGAGTTCAAGGCGGGGACAAAGCCAATGCCAATACTAAAATGCTAAAATGCTCGTGAAGGCGCTTCCAGGAGGAGGAGAAAACTGTTCCTGTTCCTGTTCACGGTAGGAGTACTTTCGTCTTGCACATGTCCATGCACGTACAGAGTGGACGGCGAGTCTGCGCCCCAATTGCAGAGCTGATCCAGTTATCAACCCCACCCACTAAGGCCTCGGCAGATGGCTGCGGCGCTCTCCGTGCTCGTGTGCTTGGACGTTGGACTTTGGACTATTGCTGGTTCTGTACTATTGGAAGGATAAAAGCCGGCAGAAGGGCAGAGAGCCCAGATGCAAACATTGCGTGGCGTCGTAGTGGGCCCATCGATCGGAATTTAATTTTTAAGCTGCGAGATATGTAACTGCGATATGTAGGCAAGTGAATCAGCGAGATAGCGAGATAGCGAGATCTTTCTGCAGTAGCACCGAGTCGCACCGAGTCGCACCCTACGACCCGCTAACCGCGGGGTACATTATTACCCTTTGTAAGATTACCTAGTCCCGATGTACAGTACCTCCCTCCCACCTATCGTCGGCTTCCAGGTAATCATGAGAGCAGATCCCAAAGCATCGACCAGAACCAGAACAAACACAGAACGATACCAGAGCAGATATGCCTCCGAACCGTAGAACCCTTCATGCTTCTGGGGCCGCCGAACCGCATACACATGACCACCCGCTGATATGTTCACCGCCGCTTCACCCACGGAGCGCCATCCTCAGTGGTGGAATCTACATGCCTTATCTACAGTGTCACTTCTAGTCACCAAGCCCTTGCCAATCGAACGGTGCCAACTCTGGCAACAAGAATTAAGTGGGGGGCAGAATGAGCTCACCGGGCTCGGGACCCGAATAAGCTCCCTATATCACCTCCGTTATGTTTGATTCTAATACTGGCACCAGGCGTGGGAAGGGATTTTTTGTTGCAATTTATCACGAAGTTACGCTATCCATACTTGACAACGCTGCCATAGAGCTCGACAACCACAAATATCCCCAATTTCAAAGTCATCCATCGAGCGATTCTCAATTTAGTTCGCCATAAGTATCTCCCTGCAGCCTTGCCAAATCTTTGAAGTTGAACCCTTCAAGGGCTAGCACGGCCTCCTCCAGGGCCCGGTTATCTCCTACACACCATGGTAACCCCCTGGGCAACCAGGTGTTCCGTAGACACCACCAACAATCCATAAAATAATGTCTATAAACCACCACAATCCCAGACCACCAAAGGTGAGTAGTTTAAAAACAGCCAGGACCCAGTGGTGAGCGTAAAATTGGTCCACAGCCAGCGGACCCAAAATATATGATAGGAGGGTGGCCGTACGTTCCTGAGCATAGCATCGATTCGACGTTGGGCGAGAATCAAAGCCTCCCCAGCGCTTGGTGAGAGCCGGCGCTTCTATTAAGAGATTATTAGTTTTACGTTCCAAATATTTGGAGGAGGGGAACAAACCAACTGCTCCAAATCGTATTAGGACGAAAAGGATGGTGAACATGATTACTTGGTAAACAAGTATGTGGATGAAGTGCTTTTGAATGAATTTTCGAATTTGACGCTCCATCATGAGTTGAGTTTTGGATGATGAGTATGTTGAGTGAATCAAGTTTGCGGTGGAAATAATGGGTATGCTGTGTGGATTAAGTTCGCGGTGGAAGTGATGGTCATGAGAATTGAACTCAGGGGCAGTGCCCAACTACTGACTCACTATATATAAGCAAATAACTGTTTGTTGGCTATACAGACAAAGGTTTACCTGAGGAATCAAAGTAATTCTGCTGAGTGGCCGGAAATGATATGTTGTGAACGAATATCAAAGAGATTAGTTTCCAACAGTTGGAACAATCCTCGCTAACATGTTATTCTTTGATCGAAAGAACGAAATCTTGATGCTTCTGGCGAGAATATCGTTCCTTAATTAAAAGAAGCGAATCAAGAGAAGCCTTAAATTTTTGTTTCGGGCTCAATTGGCAGATAACCATCACATAGGTAGATGAATCACCTATTCCCACTCTAATTCCTCCCCTCTCCAGTCTTTGTCTTGCCAAAACAAAGTCTTGATATTGGCTGTATTTTACTTTGCCTTGGGCCTCCTTCCAGGAGTCTCCTGTTAGATCCCCTGTTTGCTGTTTGCCCTGATCTTGGAACCTCCTGCCAGGAGCCCTTTTTGGTGTTTGTGGCTTCCTGGATCTTTGTCTTTATCCGGGCCTAGCGCCCACTTTCCACTGTAGATAACTAGGAGGCTTCCCCTCCTGGGACTTAGGATACAAGCTAGTTGCATTCTTGGATACTTTAAAACAAGGTAATTGGCCGACTTGGGGCCGAGCAATCTGAAGTGTTGTGGCGACACACCTTGAGGTGTTTTTGTAGGGGTAGCTTCGTGGGGCTTAAAGAGAGGATTCAGTTCAAGGGACTCCCACGACACTCTTTAAGCCTTTTATAATTCTACCCAAGGCTCTCTTAATTCACGTATCTAGTCCATACTCACTATATATTTTGTGTGACTCCCCTCACCCTTAGTCTCCTTAACTCCTTTAAATTGCGGATATAACATCTTTGCCCACTTTTCTAAATAAAATTAGGTACAACTCAAGTTACGTTTGACAGTTTGCTAACAAATACTTTTGAAATGGCTATAGTAGAATCCCAATATTAAATGGTAAATCATATGTCCCTAGACCTGCCTCTTACTCTCTAGACAACCTTTACTTGCTTGTCCCGTTCTTGTCTCATCACACAATCAAAGACCGTTTGTTACTTGATTTCCACAGTTACAATCCATATATACAGCATAGAGTGCTTGTAGCTAATGTTATAGGTTAAAAGCATGAAATTGTCGTAATTTTAGCCCCGGCCCAGCTATAATCTCCTATTGCCTTAATATGACGAGTAGATATAATTCAAAAAAACCGATTCAATTTTTCTTATAAGGTGGCGTGGAGACAAAAATTATAACATGGTCGACAAGTATTCATGCTAGGTTAGTGCTGCTTCTTAATATATTTATTTGTATCGAGAGACAGGCGCATATTTATCCTTGATGTCTTTCAGATCAACCAAAAGTAGTAGGAGAGGTTTTCATTCCTTGTGTTAGATAGTTATATGTTGAACTTCAATGACCTGGACCTAATGTTCATGATTTCCACCACCGCACCCGTAGCAAACCCCCTGTTTTGGTGCAGCAGCTACATAATCTTTAGAACCACCTCAGTACATGAAAGAAAGCCCATCGGTGAGAAGTCCCCACAGATCTCCTGCCAAGCCACTGGGATATTATCAAGATCCGGAGCAATCACCCAAATGGGTGATACGAGCAATTCGACTAGTCCGAGCACCTGTTTTGCTAGTAATTAGGACTGGCAACAGGTGAATAGCTCGGTCATGTAAATCTTGGAATGCACAGGTATTGGCACATTCCATTTGCCTATATTTATAGGCTTCCCACTTATTAGATAGGAAAATCAATCAACTCAATCACCTCAAAATCTTCCCATTCCGGCACCCGAAGCGAGACACTTGGAACGACCCCTATAAAACAGGTCAAGGTAGGTATCATTCATAGCTAGGTGTACCTTAGGTGGTTACCAACTCAAGAAGACAAGCCACCCGCCTCACAACAATAGCCACCGCCTTCGCTCGCTACCACTTCTCACCGCCCGCCCTCTCAACGCCCACCACACCCTCCTATATAAAGCCAAATAAGGCAAAACTAGTTAATCGGCACAAGGGCTGACCACTTGGCGAGGTGGTACAGATCAAATTGTGTGTGCGATGTTGGAGAGAGTTTCCTGTCTTTTCTTAGAGAGATCTCGAAAAAGGCTCAGCCCAAAATAATTAAAACTCAGTGCGTCTGGTTTTAACCAGGGGCGGGCGCTTCGGCGCTCCCTGGATTTTTGCTCTTTTTAATTATCGAATACCTTTTATCTTAATCTTTTTTCGGTTTTCTTTTTCGGTTGGCGAAGTCGTTAGGAGGCAGTATGCCACCAGAACAACATTGTTTTTCATAGACACACCCTTGAGATGCAGTACTATACGAATCAAAATACACAAAAGCCATTTAATAGGTAAGTTGGTGAGCAGCTAAGGAGGGCCCCCAGGTGAAAGCCCGTCATCAGGTAAGTGGTGCCTTGCTTTTGCCCATTTTAGCCTACTATCTGACAGTCCACTTTGGTCTTCGATCACTTTTTTAAATTGCTCTTAATAGTTCGAGTAATTGTATACTATTTGCCGTTCTCATTTTCACTTGTTACCTTTGAATTCGCTTTGGCGTAAGAAGTGTTTTCATCGCACCTTTCCCCCTTTTCTAAGCGAGGCGAGACGATTATGAATTTGAGGGAGGTTTTTAGGAGAAAATTCCTCGACTTTGTAAGCTAAAGAGAAGGGTTATATGCAAAGTTTTGAAAAGCCTCAGAGTCGGCAGGAGTTTATATCTATTAATTCTTGGCTGGCGTCCTAGATTTCCATGTTGTATAGGGACGAGGGTCAAGGATGAAAAACATTGCAAGTTTTACATGTACCGCAAGAAGATAATACGGAAGAGAGGACCCTGTGTGAATACTCATAGGAGTGATTTTTTGGTTACCGCACCTATTAATGTGTTGGTGTATTAGTTCATGGTTAAGATTACCAAATCCTGTCACTCCCGTTTGCTCCATTAGTGTTAGACCATGTGATAGGCAACCTAGGCTCCTCTTGAGAGCCCATCATCACATAGCTCAAATTCGACGATGTTAAATATTTAGTATTACTTTATGTTACGTAGTCCAAATTAACATATTCCATCCGCTTGCAACAAATTATGTCAAGACGCGATAGCAACACTCCACATCCACATCTTGCCGCAAGGTGATCATCATCCCAATGGCTCAAAACCCAACCCGCTAAATGGCAAAATATCCAAAGCTCCAATACATATTCCACATATATATCCGACAAATCCCCAACTAGCACTCTAGAAGGTACCCGAACTTAGATCCTACATAGTATTTCCTTCAGCAACACAGTCCACCCTTACAAAACTGCCGCAACCAAACCAGCAAGACCCATCATGACAGATCCAGCACCAATGGCCAGATTATCAGCGCCGCTCTTCCCAGATGCTGACGGGCTTGCGCTTGACCCGGTACCGCTAGGAGTCTTGACAGCGCCCGATTCTCCGGCATCGGTATTCGCAGCCCCGCCCGAGGTGGCAGTAGGAGACACGGCCTTGGAGACAGCGGCGCTGGTGGTGGTCGAGGCGTAGACGGACGCGTTCTGGCAGTAAGTGGCCTTCGAGCTTTGCGCGCCGCTGAAGTTGGGGTCGTTGGGGCATTGGAGGTAGCAACTAAGAAGCGAGGAGGTATCAATTAGCATTTAGATTCGCATTCCTATCGATCATCTATACGACGGGCCGGGGCGAGGCGTTCGACCCATAAGAATCGGGAGCGTGCAGATGCAGATCGGACGAGACTCACGTTAGAACGTCGCCCCATTTCTGGCACAAACAGCTATAGTCTGATGTTGCGCATGAATTCACATAGCCCATGTTGGTGGTGATGCACTGATCGAGGACGCCCTGGGCAGCACATTTGGTGCTCGTTGGTGATGTTGGGGCAGTGAAAGTGCTCTGCGCCGCGACAACGGCGACGAGGAGGGAAACGGGAAGAAGGAATTGCATGATTGCGATTGGAAGTAGAAGTAGAGACGGATTAATAGCGTGTAAGTATTCTGTTTAGTAACGACAGGCGAAGAGATTAGACGATCAACAGTTCAACGATAGTGGAGTGACGTGAGTGAGGATGGGAGAAAAGGAGAAGTGAGGAGAAAGCTCGAGAAATTAAGCACTGGGGGGGTCTGAGCACTGTGTTCATAAATAAATACCGTAGTCAATAAAAATAGTGCTACCGGAGCATTGAGCCTGGGCAGCGCCCAATTTCCCTCCAGCAACCACATCACGATGCCACCTGAACACCACGGCAACCTCATAGGTTACAGGTGTTCTGGGTACAGTTATTGCCCAGTTCGGAGTAGTTTTAGACAACGGCGTCATTTAGACCATGTTTTAACCCGGCTTTTTGCTTTTGTGATACAGACCACGCTGTGTTGCTTCCAGTGTCGACGCGTTGATTGGTCCATCACCGCGTCTCGCCCCTTTATACTTCGTACAGTACCGAGGTATTCCGACACGGCTCATGAAGTCTCACAACAAGCACTCTAAATTATTAATTGCGCTATCTGGTGGATAGTGGCTACAGTAGCTTAGGTCTGCTTGTTGACTGGGCCGAGACTCAATTGACAGGTTGACTGGCAGTCACGATAAGCTGGCTGCGGGGACTGGTAACACTGGGTGAAGGCATTGGCCTCGGGAGCGTTGAGAATGCGGGCACAACGGTAGGCCAGAGAATAGACGAAGGAGTAGATAGTTCTAGTGTGGAGTGGTACGATGACCGGAGCCACAGTATGACTTGATCGTAATCCTAACCTCTGGGGCAATCTGACCTGCAGTCACCATTTCGGCCTATACATTGGACATATGGGTCGCTGTGTATGCCAATTAAATGCGGTACCTAGTAGAGGCATATCAAGACATCAATGGCCACCAGACCTCTCTCTAGTGAATGCTAAGTACGAAGTACACAAGAGGCTTTTCGAACGCTTTCCACATCCCAAGTATGCGGCACATTACTGACAAGGCTAAATTCTGAGGACAGCCTCCAAAGCCTCCCGGACTCAGTATGAAAAACAAGACACCATGATAAAGAAATCCCCACCCTGTAATAACAAAATTATTCCTGCCCAAAACCCATCGTTTCTTCGACCGCCATGGTCAATTTCGTTTGCAACTGCTCAAGACTCTTGTATGGTGGTAGATCCAGGCGATTGAAGCTAAATAAGGGTTAGCAATTAGTGGGGTACCTATGAGGATTATGCGGACATACCATGTGTGAGACTTAGGCAAGTTGGTGACCTCGCCCTGCTTCTCGATCGTGAAGCGTCTTGGACCGTCGCTACCTTGGAGATCCTTGAATCCGTTGACTGGAATACGAGAAGTTCCAGTAGCAAATTGGAGCAGGCGAGACTTCTGTTCACCATCCCAACTCCTGATCGTCTGCCAGAAGAACTTGATGACTTCATCCGACTCGGTGTAGCCTCTATAGTCGGTGTGCTTCTTCCAGTCATCAACATCAATCTCTGCAATACCACCGATCAACAACTCGAGTTCTCGCTCGTCGAAAACGTTAACCAGTTCGGCTGGGATCAATTCATGGAACCCAGCAATGAATGCTTGGAATTGCTCATCGATGCGCTTTTGGATCCTCCACTTGACCATCAGATCGACGTATTCTTTCTTGTTCGCATCTGTAACATCAATGTCTCTTCCACCTGGCTTGAGGTCTTCCACTTGGGTCACTCCGAACCGCTCATCTTCAGTTGAAAAGGTCTGTTCCAAAACACCCTCAATCGGGTTATCTAACATCCACTGAAGACTGCGGTGGAAATCTGCGTCAACACCTTCCATATCTGACAATGTTACAGCCTTGTTAAGCATCATCTTGTACAAAGCGCCGATGAAGAATGCATCCAGGAATCGACGATGGAAAATAGCCAGGCCAACCACGCGGCCAATGAATTTGAAGTAGTTGAGATGCTCAGGGTTGATACCAGAGTGAGGATTGATTTGAAGGGTGTAGTTGTCGTGGGCGGAGTATTCGAACAAGCAATAGAAGGGAT
Source organism: Venustampulla echinocandica (assembly GCF_003357145.1). Lineage (NCBI taxonomy): Eukaryota > Fungi > Ascomycota > Leotiomycetes > Helotiales > Pleuroascaceae > Venustampulla > Venustampulla echinocandica. The sequence goes on from NW_022474207.1 coordinate 2,918,525, forward strand.
TGAACATTTCATGGGACAGAAGGAAGAAGAACTCTCGCGAAAGACCGCCATAATCAAGACCATCCTCGCCGTCGAACTTGATCATTAACCGTTTCTTCAAATCCGTGGCGGATTGACGCATGATTTCAGCATAGGAGTCCTCGAAAATATGAGATCTTCGGACCTTGACATGGCATTGACCAGAAAGAATCCGGAGGGCCGGTTGGGATCTGAAATAGATAAGCTTTCGCCGGAAGTCACGCTTGTACTGAGGAACATTTTGATCGAGCGACGACGGAAGTCGTGGATCGTCCCAGGTTGTTGTTTTGGTATTGTGATCCACGAAATAGACTCGTGCGGTATTCGTGAGACGCATTTCCCATCCACTGGGGAGAGGGCCAAGTTGGGAAACTGGCTGCTGTTGAATGGTATTGTTTGCATTTTGGCCACCATACATACGGATATATTGTTGGCGTCTAGGATCGACCCAGGTGGTGGTTCTAGTGTTATGGTCAACAAAGTATGGGCGACCTTCAGGAGTGTGTCTTTGTTCCCAGAGCGGTGGTAGCTCCCCAGTGCCAGCTGTGGTTGCCCCAGTTGCGACCATGGTGGCCGCATTTGCAGGTTGCTGCGGTTGTTGTTGCTGTTGAAAGCTTGGAGAGTTGGCACCAGTTCGATCCTCGGGCAAGGTTCGATTCTGATGTCTTTGGCGCTCGACTTGGGTATTCGCATCTCGCTCATTCCGCTGGGTCTCAGCTGTGCCAGAGGCCGATGGCCTGGTCCAGCTCGTGGTTCTGGTATTATGATCCACATAGTATGTCCTCCCGAGATTGTCCTCCCTTCTTTCCCAACCAGCGGGTAATCTCCCTTGTGCATCTTCGAAAGAGCTAAACGCACCAGTCTGTCGAGCTGGTGGTGCACCATTTACGTGGGTACTGGCGCTCGGATGACCTGCACTGCCAGCAGCGGGTGCGTGTCCGGGAGTTGGTCCTGTTGACATAGACCCATTTGCCATAATAACTCCAGGTGGCTTTGGAGTTTGAGACGGCGAGGCGGCACCTGGGAATGCAGATGAAGTAGATCCTTGGGGTGTGTTTAGGAGAGACGGCCGACTCGAATTGGATGGGTTCACTGGTGCCAAATTACCTCGCGGAGGTGCATCTAAGTTGGTTGATAAGTTGATGATAAGCTTTCCATGGACGACCAAGTTGTCGGTGGACTTTTTGAGGTCCCGAGTAAGCATTTCTGTGAGTCGTAAGCGTCAGCCGTGGCCGATGATGGACCAAAAGGTGAATTAAAAAGCCAACACCACTTACCATCAACCTGGCCACCACCAAGTTCAATAACATCTCCAACTCGAACATTTATAACGCCCAAGAACCCCTGATCCTTCTTCTTGAACTTCTTCTGGTCGAAGATTTGAACTGCCAGGATGCTATCCTCGCCAGCACGCCTAAAGACCGTATCAATAAGATTCCAATTAGCTCGACAACCGCATATGCTCACAGATCGAAGCTCTCGTTCCAGTATGGATTCAATGTTCTCTTGATGACGCTCGTTGTTTTGGTTTGTTCGCCGTTAAGGGTCGCCACGGCGAAGGGGTCAGGAAATCCTATAGATGTGTTCAGCAGGTGGCCAAGTTATCAAGAATAGAGTCTGACATACGGAAGACATCACGCTTGTATAGCCCATCGGCAGCGATGACTATGATAGATTAGCATTGATCTCTGTGTGTAAGCTGCGAGGATGGGTCATGGAACATACTCGTTAGCCTTAGATTGGGTTGTCTGGATGTTGGTCAGTATATGCTCCCTTGATGACGCTCGGAAGGACACTCACGAGGGGACGTTCGAGTCCATCCTGCTACTGCTGGCCATGTTGAAGGAGCGCCAAATATGGCGGCGCTGTTCAAAGGAACGTCTTCAGTGATGGCAGATCTTCAAAGAGCGTGCAGTTGATAGCGTTTCTGGGATAACTGACGCTCTAGACGGAGGCGTTCGAGAGAGGTCGTCAGGGCCGGGCTTGGGGGGGGCTGTGCAGCAAAGGAGAGCCTTGCCAGCCACAACGCCGGATTCGATTTGGCCCGACGTTCGTAACCAAAAGCTGGGGAATGACCGTTCCGGATATCAATACTCGAGATGCTCCAGGTGCGCTGATAATACCATATATGACTTGAATGATACGTTTGGTGGTTCCTGCGGCAAAGCCAAACACACTCGAGCCCGTCCCCGCTAAAATAGCCTTACACGTAAGGCAGAACTTAGCGGTGATGCAAAAATAGCGAAATATGCTAAATTGGGACTTCATTCTGAGCTATATCTATCTTGTATCACCAACAGGAAGAATCTCAACTGTAGCCATGTTCGCGGGGTTCACAAATAGTCACCATAAAAAGACAACAAGATAATCAACTCCATATGTGATCACGTGCTTAGCATTTGACGCCGACCTATTAATACTGAAGAAGTGCCTAGATAGCTAGCACTATTCTTAAACCCATGGTGAATTCCCTGCCCTTTTTAAAAAAAACCAACGCATGGCTCGTGACCTATCTATCGTACGCTTTCCATCCAATCACCTTTCAGTTCTCAGCAAATCCGAATCTTGTCGTAGAAGCTAATATGGGGCATATCCGCGCCCACGTCCTCCTCTGTAACCACCCCGGTATCCTCCTCCACGGGGCGCGAAGCCTCCACGGCCATAGGGAGTATAGCCACCACCAGCACCGCCTCGACCACCACCTCTCATACCGCCTCGGCCTCTTCCGCGGGTCATGCCAGGAAGATTTGTGCGTTTAGGGACAACCTGTAGCAGCAAGGGTGATTAGTATAGCATGGGAGCGAGAGTACAACGGGAATATAACTGACCTTGAGGTTTCTTCCACGGAAGACGCTCTCGTTCAAGACAAGAGCTTGAGCGACAAGGCTCGGCTCTGTGAACTCCACATATGCATACCTGCATAGCCTAGATTAGCATCCATCTCTTGCCAGGTAGCACTGATTACAAAGGTTCGCGACAACAGCAACAAACAATAGCCTCAGGAAACCGGAAATCGTGGAACGAACCCCTTAGGATGGCCGGTGAATTTATCCAGTAGAATTGTCACTCGGTTGATAGAGCCGCAGCTCTGGAAATGTGCCTGGATCTCCTCGGGCGATGCCTCATAGTCTACGTTGCCGACGAAAATGCTTCTCGAGTCGATGTCCTCCTTGTCTTCTCGCATATCGTTGGTTTGCTGGTCGAGCGTTGCTTGCATCTCGCGGAGCTTTGCTGCCTCCTCTTCCATCTCTGCCACTCTCTTCTTCATCTCGGAAATCTCCTCCTGCGGCGCACCAGTCGAGTCAGCTATCTAGCAAATATTCGTGAATGCCTGTTCGCATACCTCATCATTCACCTCCCCTTCAGCTGCGGGAACCTCCTCTTCAACCTTGTGTTCATGCTCGGCGTCCGCCATGTTTAATTAATGCTCGTGGATGGATGGATGCGGTTGGACAAGGCGACGTAGGGCGTAGTTTGTGTAGGAGAAAGAAAGTCTGCCGTCAACAAGGGGTTAGCAAATATTCATACAAAGAGTGAGGGAGTGAACCGGAAAACATAGGTTGTATTAACGTTTCCTTTGTCCTGTCGCGATACCGGACACCGAAAGGAATGGGTTGCGAAGGTGACTACCACCAAGCTCAAGCTAAAGCTCAATTGTGCTTTGCATCGAAGCACAAAAGGTGTCACGGCGGAGCGCCGAGGAAATCGAAACAGGGAATGAGGTAATGCTTACCTCTACACCCTAAATGTGCGGGGGAAATTGGTGTATAAACTAAGGTTGATGTTGTTGATGTGTTGTTGAGTCTTGCTTTCGCGAGCGCAAGGCTGTTGGAATTGAGGTTGACGAGCAAGGTAAACTTCGTCATAAAAAGAGGCTTACCATACTAAGAAATGATTGTGCCGCCAAGGCCGCGGTAAGAGAATGCCTACCGCTTTCTACTGACCGCAAGAAAGCTTATTCACAATTGAACATCACGGTATTGTAAATAATAGACCAAATTGGAAAGGCTACTCGAGAACTTAAAATGTCTCGCAGCAAAGTATGCCACTACTCGTCCTGCCCACTAATGACGTGCAATCCATCATACTTTCACTACGTACCTACCTAGGTACCATAAGCAGCTATTATACCTCCGACCACAGGAAGCGTCCATCTTCACCTAAAACGAACCACATATATATCGATGGCAGAGACTCAACCATTAATCAACGTACAGCTACCGCCCTGCACGCTCACAATGCCCACTGGATCCCGCTCCTCCTCCGCCTTCGGAACACGCTTAAAATCAGTCTACAGCAGGTCTCGCACTCTGGTATACAAATTCCTGTCCTCCCACGCGCAGCATTACACAGTTCTAGTGCTCGTCTCCTGCGATCTACTAGCTATCTTCGCCGATATAATTATAAACCTGTACCAATGCGACAATCTGGAAATGTCGCACGGCTTGGATCATCGCTTGCAGCATGCTCGTGACAGCCTAGCTATAGTGGGCCTTGTATTCTCCTGCATCTTCCTGCTAGAGCTGATGTTGAGCTTTTGGATTTTTGGATTTAGGTTTGACAACCCAATTTCCCCTCCTGTAGACATATGTCTAGAATTTAGGCTTTGTTGCCATAGCTGGGTTTAAAAATAGAGCGAGATCTAATTGGCTAACCTCTACGGGGATAGGTATTTCAAATCATGGTTCCGGTCATTCGATGCCGCGGTCATCGTTGCTAGTTTTGTCATTGATGTGGTGCTACGTGGTGTTCTTGGAGAGGTTGCTTCCTTGGTGATTATCCTGCGTTTCTGGCGCTTCTTTAAGATTATTGAGGAGTTTAGTCTTGCTTCGAAAGAGAACGCCGAGGAGTTGGAAGCAAGGATTCATGAGTTAGAGATTAAAAACGAAAAGTTAAAGGAGGAGATTAAGAAGCAGAGGGGTACGGTTGATGAGGAAAATAGCATTGGCTTTCAAAGCGGCAGTGTGCAACGGAGCTGAAGAATCCATGCCAAGATCTTGAGTTATTAAAAACTTTTATACATATATATCATAATCGCTAAACTGCTTAAGCAGAGTTGAATGTGTACTGTTTCTATCATGCAACAATTCTAAGTGAAGAGAAGAGTCTTAGGTCGTAGCAATAAGCTCGCAATAAACACCCGAAAATCATACCCGGACGTAGCAGAAGGGGTAGTCTCGCTCCTTTCGAAATCATTTTCTCCGTCCCTTCCCGCTTTCCTTCATTGGACTGACAAAAGTAACATGTTTATCTTCTTTCCTTAGCCTCACCCCGTCTCCACCGCTACCAGCTCGGTTCCTCAATACCGTTCTGGGGACAACCTTCTCAACACCGTCATCATCGATATCGATCTCCGCAACGTCGCTGTCTTCGTCGTTGCCAGAATTAACGCTGTCGGCATCATCCCCTTCCTCATACTCTCCATCGTCACTAACCAAGCTCGGAGCATTGTTACTCGCCACTGTATTCGGACTTAGGTCGTTGATTGAATGATGCCGCATCATATCCAAATCCATATGATCATCGTGATGAGGATCCATATGATCATGGAGTTGATGGGTAACAAGATGTGTTGAGGGTCTTGGGGGAGACACAATAGGCGTTGTGGTGCTAATAACTGGAGTGGCATGAGATAGTCGCGGCGATATTGCACTCAGCCCTGGTTTCCGACCAGTTTTACTGTCAACACCCTTACTGCTCCCTGGACGACCAAATGGCGCTGGAGGTACGTTAGCTCGAGCAGGCACCCGCATAGCAGGCATAGGTGGTGAGTCAGAGCCATCCAAGCCTCCGATAGGGCGTTGCGGTGTACGCTCCCCATCGTCAGAGTCTTCGTCGTGTGACGAGAATGCTGCTTCGAAGTCGACAGGTGTCTTTGCTTCGGTAACAAGTTCAGCGAGATTGGAGCCAAAACCCCTACTACGCATTAGATCCGAGAGGCGCGAGGTATCCGATGAAGGCACAAAGTTCTTGTTTGGCTTGGTTGCTTCTTTCGTCTTGGATTTAGGCAACGGCGTTGACGGCAGGCCTGTTGGTATCGATGTAACCCCAGGGAGCTTTCCTTGGCGAAACAGATCCATGGACGCTTCTATTCGAGAGAGGAGGTCGACGTAGGCCTCTCTCTCGACGGGAGCGGATCTGATCAGAGGATGCACAAGGCCAGACGCTGGTGGAGCAGGTGCTGGGCTCTTGTCGTCCCCGGCTATGACACCAACCTCATCCACTTCAATCGGTTGGCCACTAGCCACGGCTGCTTCTTCATGACTCTTGAAATCTCGCCGATGGGCGATACGGCAATGGTTTATGAATCCTTGCGTGCTAGAAAAGTTATCCCGCTTGCAGTCGAGACATACAAGCTTGACAAGTTGTCCATCTGACCGCTTGGTGACACATGGACCGGTCTTCTCCTTGGCTGGAGGATAGCCGCTGGATAGGGCCTGAAGCTTCTGCCCTGCAGAGCCTCTTTGAGTCCTAGATTTGCTTCCGGGCGTATTCCCTTCCGCAAGGCTATATCTGGTAGCACGACCTTCTGGCACGGTCTTTCCAGCACGTGATCCATCAGGAGTTCGCTGCCAGTCAAGATGCACGCCATCAAAACTGGGATCCGGAATGAGCCATTTTGAATAATGCCTCGTGTACGGACCATCGGCCACTCCGTAGGGCGGCGCCCATTGTGGTACGTTGTCTTTCTGGCCAACAGTTGCACCAGTGCCATTCATGACATTCAGCATCGCCTCTGGCATTCCTTGAGACGCTGGATAAGGAATCAGATGACAACGACGCAACTGCTCCAAAGCGATTTGGCATTTGGCAAGTTCCTGGTTGATCAGACGTAACTCGTTGTGCTTCAGCAGGATCTCAAGGCCGAGCTGCGATTCGATGGTGTCTTTAATTCGACGAATAGTAACATCATCTTTCCGTTCAGCAGCTATTGTTTGGGGTTCCGTGATATCTTCTGAACCTTGCGTGGTTTCGTCGCCACTGGGTCCAGGTGGTTTCCTACGTTTGGCATCGTGTATCGTTTCCTTTCCAGGCTCCTCTATCACATGCGGCGCATCGGCGCAGGCGTCCCTTTTCCGCTTTGACAACGCTCCTGGCCAGATTTCCACCACAGGTCGAGTGGTATTTGCCATCTTGTCGTCCACATCTCCATTTACCACCTTATCGCAGCCCCTGGATTCAGAGATCCAAGACGAGAGTCGGAACATTCGCATACAGTAGTAGGTCGCGGCTGCCCTATCGCAGGATGGCGCGACCAGGCGCTTTAAGATCTTGGGGAGGACGTGGCGCCGGCGGGGTATGGCTTTTTAAATCGCGGTCACATTCATGGATCCCGGGGGGTGTTGTGGTGAATAGTGGCGAAGTTAGATCGCGAGCGGATTCACAGTTAGTGTTCTGTGACCGTGACAGCACGCTGGGGTATTTGCGGTCGCAAACAGTATGCGATGCGCCTGAGAATGGCACGGTCGGTTGCCTATGGTGCGCCGACCTTTGTACAAGGGTGGTTGTTAATTAAAAATCGTATAGTGGAAAATGCGACCGTAAGGAGTGCGGAGAATGGAATGTTGCCGTCGTGGCGAGAGGTTGCGAATGTTATGACGAGGCGAGGCAGCTGCGACGAAACGCTGATAAAGCGAGCAGATCGGCGTAACAGGGCGAGACGGGAAGGCAAAAAATAAGATAGGGTCGTCGTGGAACAGAAGAAGGAGAGGAAGGCGCGATAGGTATTACAAGGTCGATCGGTATAAGAAGGGAGATGTATTAAAACTTGACATGGGCGGGAACCAGGTGTCAGAAATAGGAGTGTTTGAAGTGTTCAAAGTGGTCGGGTTGGGAATGGAATAAGGCGACGGGCGAAAGTTGAAGGTGGTTGAAGGGGAGGAGTTGTTTTTGGAACGAACGAGCAACGGGACTCCGTGCTCAGCACGAAGTAAGGGGGTGTTGGTACTAGAATACGGCAGATAACGAGATAATACGAGCGTAGAGGCCAGAATATAGAGACGGTGGCCAATAGGAGGCGGCGCTGGGAGTAAGATTATGCGGGAAATATGGAGAACTACAGCGAGTCCGCGCGGTAATACGGGCGGCTTATTAACACGAACGTAAAATGCCGCAGGCGTGCGCCGTGTTTTTGTTTGCTGTGTTGTTGGAAGTTGGCACCTGGTAATATTGGCGATGGAGATGGAGCATGGCGATGACTGGGACAAGACAATGGAACGGGGAGTTCTTGGACTTGGACCTGGACCCATGGAACCCATGGACCCATCGGGGAACCGGGGGGGGGGGGGATAACAATAATACAAATACAGTGCCAATGGCAGTGCCAGTGCCAGTGGCCCAAGTTCCCAGCTATCAATGGCTTTTAATGGCCCAGACTGGACGATGGACCCCGCACCACACCCACCCATGGCGTGGCGTGCTCCACCGACTACGTACTCCTGGCTCCTCGCTCCTTGCTTCGGATGTGCAACCTCAGCACTAAGTACAGCCCGACGCCGTCACCGAGTACCCAGTGCTTCATACCTAATTATGTGTTGCAACGTGCTGCCGGGAGACAATGTGGGGAACGCCCAGATTTTATAGTAAGCTCGGAAAGAGCAATCAACGCATCTCTCTGCCACCCTGACAAGGGAAACCCAAAAGCTAAACTGGGATCGAGAGGATCCAGTGTTTGGGCAACGAGAAATGCCCACCTTGGCCCCCAAACCGAAACAGTGGTGTGGGGATTAAACTTTTTGTGGCGTGGATAAGATACGGCATAGTCTGAACATAAAGGAAGAAAAGTATACACAATATCCCTACGCGTGTATCGACAGAGAGAATGCTTCATAAGTTCAATAGAATATCTAAATAAGCACAGAGCTCTTGCTATAACCATAACTAAACTCTGGCGAATTCAAAAGGGCCTCCCTAGGTATCTAACGTAGACGAAATCACAAGATGAATCACAATTGAATAAGCAAGGATCGTATAATGGGGTACCATTGGAGTTTCTCTGTTTAAGGAGGCTTCTCCAGTCAACCTGGAGGTAACCGAGAAACATACCTACCTACCTTCTCCGTCCTTGGGCCGGCAAATAGGTTCTACGGGCGTATGGTCTTGGGATATCTACATATTTTCGGATAGGAATTAGACGTTATCTTGGTTCTTCTTGTATCAAAATGAGCAAGGCGAAAGTAATCTCGAAGTAGGAGCTTAGGTTGCGGCTGAGTTGTGGGGACCGCAGGTAAGAAACAGCTCAAGAGACGATCTACGTCAGTATCCGGCATGAATATAATAAAAAATGAATGTGCAGTGTTGTTTTTGATATGGTCTGCAATGATACCGCAGTTCTCCTAACAGCACCCCTCAAGCAGAGTTCTTTGCTCAAACTGTATCTATCCTGCTAACTCTGCGGTTTGAGGTCTGGGCGGCATGGTGTTCGAAAGAAAACTCTAATAAGCTTGGTCTTCTGTGCGCTTTGATATATACTCAGAATACGATCCAAGACTTATTGTACTTAGGTAGTATAGACGACTATGAATGATTGTAGACGATGGATAGAGAAACACAGAAGTTTACTCCGTATGAGTGAGTAGTCGTGGTGTTCCTGTAACAGGGCGGTCTCCGGTGTGTCAACTGCCAGTCGTCGTGGATTCGCTTGCCAAACCCAACCCACTCCACATTCCGAAGTGCTGTACGAGTACGAGTCATCGTATTAGTCGGATTCAGATCTCAATTCTCAACAGCAGCACTCATAAATTTATATCATGGGACGCACCAAGGCCAACACCAGGGGTGGCCTCGCGGGGCACATCAACAGTGAGCATAGTAGGACTGAGGACGGAAAGAACCTAAATTCTGGGCCAAAGAGAAGGAAGGGCGGAAACCCCAATTCTTCAGATATCCGACCATCCAAGAGGAATAAGACAAACAGGACCTCCAGCAACGAAAGCCCATCGCCAGAAGAGATTCATGAGACTGCCTCCGAAAATGAATCTTCAATAAAGCCCCCAGCGGCTGCATCGGCCAACGTTCCTCCACCTTATGGCAATCTCACAACCACTCATGATGTCTTACCGATGCATATCATTTCATCCTCCCAAATCGAAAAGAAGGTCACCTCGGCCCTCAAACAGCTGGCAAATTTTCCAGCCGTGCCTCCCGCAAAACCAGCTGTTATAATGCTTCATTCCAAGGCTAAGACCGCCTCCAAGATGATCAGCATAGTCGAGATTGCCAAAAGAGAGATTGCTTCAAATGGCGGGAAGTGGTTCCAGTACAACTCCGTTGATCAAACCATTGAGCCGAAGAAAGTACAGAAACCAGAGAGTAAATCTGGCATTGACAAATCTGGCGAAGTGAAGGGACCATCAGAGGTTGATGCATCGGGAGATCCTGAGAGTGACCAGGATGAGGAGGCTTTTGAAACCATGAAGACGCCTTTTGAGAGGGCAATCGAAGATATACCAAAGATCAGGGCAGTTCCTACAATGACTACGTACCTTTCGAGAGTTAGGATTGAAAGTCTTAGGAAGAAATATGGGTATGTTGGACAGCCTGAGCTCAATATTATTATGAAGGAGAAGGACCTTGACTAATATATACTTTTATAGGGAACAAACTAATGGCTTGGGATTACCGGGTCGCGTGGAAAGTGGCTGAGGACCTTGTCGTGTATATTTGACTCAATGAGAATGTCGTCCGATGTTACTTGCGGGGTCAAATGTCGGGTTCCTAGAGTGTGATAGATACCAAGGTGGTTTACGGTCGTTATACTTTGGCGTCAAGGCGGAATCCGTGTATTGAGATACCCATGTACATATATAACCCCAAATCCGTTAATGCCATAGCAGTGAACTATATAGCTTCGCTTCAAAGTTTATGGTTTCAAGACTGGCATTTTCATTACCTACTACGTCCGAATGACAAGAGCAATATGTACAGCGGACCGAGTCCCTAAACCAACTCCACATCCCCTATGGTGCGAAATGAATACATTTCATGATATCTCAGTGCCCCAACGCCTGTGTGTTTTCTGTATGCATAACCAATTCCTCATGGTTTTCCATGTTTTTTGTCCTTCGATTCGTATGCAAAGCGGAGGACGAAGTTGACGATCATGGCGACAAGAATAACAATCGTGAGAAGGGTCGGTCCGAGCTTATCATCAAAACCAGCCTGCCCCCGCAATCTGATTGATTTCGCTCTCCAGTGGAATGTGCCCAAGGCGTAGATCATCGTTAACATCGCGGCGAGGGTGAAAAGGAAGGCTGAGATGAAGGCTGGTTTATCGCCGAAGTTCAACATCCCAATCCCGAGGGCACCAATAACCACGCCCAAACTGAGCCATGATAGGAATGTTCGTTCGTTCGCAAAGAATACTTTTGGCTCGACTCGAGTTGGGAGGGCAATTCGCTTTCCTGGAGGGAGGCGGGATGTTAGCAATGTAGCTAATGGCTGACGTTGATTGACCGGCAGAGCGCAGCTTGCTGATGCTACAGCTTACGGACGAGGACATAGTTACTACGTACCAGGTGCAGATTGAAGAAGGGGCTGGCTCGACATTTTTCAAACGGACGAATTACAATGCCTACCTCGATCGCACGGCAATTGTATCCGATTGGCCTCACGACTGTTCGACAGCTGCGGGAGGTGGCGGATTGGGATTGGGATTGGGGATCAACAGGAGGAGTGCGACGGCGAGCGACCAAAAGAATACAAAGTAGATATAAATGTCGTGGGAGGTTACAATGCAATGCAGAAGAGAAGGCGTAGCATTGGGATGTGAAGTACACAATTACAGCCACAGGAAGAAGCATCATGTCCAAAGCTTATTAACAGGCCTGGCCTGGGAGGCCCGCGGAGCAAAATTACGGTTGCCCCTCCCTACCTGGAAACGTGCGCTGACATAGCCCGCTAACTGGCTGGACTGCCCGTAAAAACAAAAGGATTTGGTCTATTTCGTCACAGAGGCTGAAGCCCCCCTGCACAGCGCAGATACACAGATATAGTCGACAAATACTGTAGATCCTCGTGTTTATTGCAAAATTCATCAGATACCTAATAACACATTTAAGTACTTGGTAACCCACGAGACGCTCAATGCGAAAGCTCTTATCAAAGCCCCCGTTTGCATCCGTCGCGGGAGGCTAAGGCCGACACTAAGGCTGCCGGAACAGTCAGAGAGGGCCACAGCCACCGTCACAGCCACAGTTCTAGAGCCACACCAGCCGAAAGGTGGAGAGTACAGGTACTTTGTACTTCTTCGTATAGGGTACCTAGGTATGCGAGAAACCAATCTTTCAACCTCAACCATTGAAGTCGAGCTCTTAAGTATTTTTCTTATGGATTCTGATTCTGATACAAGCAGTAGCTTACAGCGGAATGCCTCGAGAAATGCGGATAAACCTCGGGAAGGTACGGCACCTAAGATAGCCTAGATAGGTGATTAGCTACCTGTTACAGTACCCCAGTGGACCCCGGCCTCTCCATTCGTCGTGGGGCACTACTCCGAAGCACTTCGTCCGTAGCACGGTATTGGCATCGCGAGTGCCGAATCCGCGGTTATCTGATTTGAACTCAACAGCCTCGAGCAAGGTTATGAATCTACACCACATCAAGCTACCAAGTTCCTGCAACGACCAGGCAGATACCCTTATCCTACCTTATGTAGCTCCTCACAATGAAGTGCCTTCCAGCTGGCTTTCCCAAGCATTGTAGGGGTGCGGCAATGACAGGGAAATCGATTGTGGTGACTAGAGCTCTTGGCCGTTATCAACAATCACGTCCTCGTCGATACCAGCAAATACGGCATGCCTCTACGAGCCCATCGCGGATGCGGACAGCACTCTTCTTTCCAGGTATGCTTGACTCCTATCATGATTCATTCTGAATCTTAAAACACCAAATCAAAGGATCTCCTGCTGACAGTCGAAAAGGCCAAGGGGTTCAAAGAGTGGGCATGCTCACGCCATGGCTAGAGGCATTTCCTGCAACGGCAAAGCCAGTGGTGGAAGAGATTGACGAGTTGCTGGGTTACAAGATCTCTAAGATTATCGACGAGGGGCCGAACAGCACTCTCACCGCGACTGGAAATGCTCAACCCGCGATTATGGCTTCCTCCATCCTTATCCTACGAGTATTAGAGCAGGAATTCGGATTCAGACCGTCGGAGAGGTGTGGTGTTACACTCGGACATTCGCTGGGTGAATTTGCGGCCCTGGTTGCTGGAGGGTTCGTTTCCTTCGAGGATAGTCTATATCTGGTCCGGAAAAGAGCTCAGGCGATGGCGGAATGCACCCGGCGGGCATGCGAAGAACATGGCGGAGAATACGGGATGGTGGCTCTCGTCACCGAGCCAGATCACCTTGCCCCATTGATCGAGTCGATACACGAATTTCTCGGGTTCCACAGCACTGGTTCGAAATCCGAAAGCGCGCAGGATGTGCCACCAATCGACCAAGTCCTGATTGCAAACATAAATAGCAAGAATCAGATTGTTCTCAGTGGGAATATTGAAAGAATCAAAACGCTTTTGACGCATCTAAGGCAATTCGGAGGTCATGATCCAAGGGCCGTCAGATTAAAGAGCGACAGCCCTTTCCATAGCCCGTTGATGAAACCAGCTGCAGCATCCATGAAGAAATGGTTGGAAGGCAAGAGCCGGACTAAAGGCCGCGAAGATCAAGATATTGTCTCATTTCCTGGGGTCATGGAGTGCGTTAGCAACGTCACTGCCCGACCGTTTCAGAGCAAGGAGAAGCTAAAGGAACTTTGGGCGCGACAATGTGTAGAAACTGTCAGATGGTGGGATTCGATCAAGTATCTGGATCAGGAGCGGAAAATCCGACGCTGGATTGGTATCGGGCCTGGCAAGGTAGGTAGGAACCTTGTTGGGAAAGAGGTCGGAATGCGTAGCCAAAATTTGGTTGGTGGCGGGGTATGGGGAATTACACACCCAAAGGAGATTGAAGAAGTTCTAAGGGCTTTGGATGATACGGAAATGGTAGAGGATGAAGAAGAGGATTGAGCTTCTCCCATGAAATATTCAGAGAGGACGTGGCGGAATACCATAATGACGGCGTGAAGGAAGATCGACCCTAGTTTTAAGACGGAACCATTAAGGTATGGTGTACATTAGACGGGCCTTCAGGTGTTCGGCGGCATTTTTTTAATTCTGCCTGGACTTTACCAAGTATCAATGGCAATGATGAGGCTACAAGTCGTAAGGCTGCAGTATCACGAAATTATTTTGATCTCGAGGACAACGTGCTCTCCGTTGTAAATTATTTAGTTGACCTTGAATGTCTCTTCTTCAGTTATATACAAATCCGCTGGATTGGCGTTGTGTTTCTAGTCCAGTTCTAGATATGAGAAGTTGCAATTTCTCAGCCTCGTCCTGTCACTGTAACTTCGCATCTCGGCTCAACCACTCCAGAAACGACAACCACCACCAACCACAACACCAGCGATGGCAACAATACCTTCCATAGCATGCATTGGCGTGTTAGGGAAAAATGTACATTTCCCCCTCAAGCTCCTTCCATGCTCTCATGAGACCCCTCAACCGTAATCAAAGCTAACGATCCCCGCAGAACAATCCCCTCCAGATCACGATCTTCCCTTCTGCGCCAAACAACAAACCACTCCGCACACCCCTCCAATTCTCCCTCATACTCTCTAGCACCCTCGACATATTTGAGACCCGCTCCAAGGCGAATCTCACATCTGGCGGCGGTCTCTCCGGTGATTACGGGCTTCTACACGCGGTCGACGAGCGGCTGGCGGCCTATGGCTTCGAGACTAATACCGGGGTGAAGTTTGTAGTAGTAGTGGATATGAGAGGCAGGGCGGTGGCTGAGGTGGCTGGAAAGAGTGTGGGCGCCGGCGGGTTGGGGGTTAGGGAGGGCGAGATGAAGCTGGTGAGTGTGCATTGTCTTTCAGTGATATGGCTATACGGGGGCATCACGCTGATACGGGTTTTGGCGGTTTAGGTTTTTAAGTCGTTGCAAGGAGCATATGTGAGGTTATTGCAGAACCCTTTCTATGATCCTGATGAGCATAGTCCGCCAACGGGGCGGGGTGGGAAGAAGATCACGAGCGCGAGGTTTGCGGAAGATATTAGACGGATTGGAGAGAGCTGGACTCCTGGTGTAGGGAGCTTGTGATGGAGATGAATAGGACTTATGGGGAGACGTTATGGCATTGATAGGAGTTATGAGGCGTATTTAGGATGGGCATTTTATTTGCAGCGACGTTTGATCGCGATATACCAGCAGAGTATTATATATATCTGACTCGCCTACCTAGGTAGTCCATTGGGTGTAAACCAAATTGCCTGATGATGATTAAGGTTACAGATGGGTTATCATTGTCTATTGCTCTAATTCCGATGTATTGGATTTGTCCTTCGATGCTGATCCCACGCTGTGTAGCTTTTGCTCTGTTGTCTTCTCCAAACTGAGCATATCACATACGTTCGTCTAACCAACCTTCCGTAAGTTTCTCACTCCGCCTCTACAGATTATTGTTACATTACCTGTCGGCGTAACACTAATTGGTAGGCTGTTCTTCAATCTTTTCTATTTACAATCTTACTCTCTTTCTTTATATCCTATAAACTTATTTTATAATTAAATATTATTAAAACAAAAGGTACCGAAAGTTGAATTTGTTCTACGAATTCTGACACTCACTGGTGGGGCTTTTTCGAATGATTTGTAAGGTTCCTAGTATACCTAGGTACGAGAAGTAGTTGCTAGCACCGCTTCTTATCTCTGCTCATATCCAATGGCAAATGTGCCCCTGGGTAGTTGCGTTATCGTCTCACTTGATGGCGCTATTTCGGTCTGAGATTCCCCTAGGGAGGTGAGGTAGGCTCGCATTCTTCAAAGTTGATTTCCTCTCTTGCTGCCTTCGATTCCTCCTATTGCTTACCGTATCTCCAACTCCGCTTCCCCTATATCCCCTTCAATCTAGAGGTAGGCTTAGGTTCAAACCCTAATAAGGCTAGAGATTTTAATTTTAATTACTTAGACCTATAAAGGAGATGATATAGGCTGAAAAAGGCAAGTGATTACTAAGGGTGCGGGTCTTGTGGACGTTAATGGGTGTGAGTGTGCAGTAATAGGAGCCGGGATATTTGCGCTGACAAATGTCACGAATTTCATATAACGTAGGCATTCCACTTCACAATTCCTAAGATTTGCTGCCGTCTTATTTGTAGAAGGAGATATGGAATCTATTCTGCGGTGCGGGCAGTGTAATAAACCATTTGATAAACGTGAGTTGTACTTCCACCAGATATTACTTCGTGACGCCGAGTCTGTACTAACAGTATGATGATTTAGAGTCTACGCTAAAGAGACATGGATACTACTGTCGGTCTCGAAGATCTGGTAGCATTACTCGGGCTCGATCTTGTATTTCATGTGCGAGAGGGAAGGCGCGTTGCGATAACAGGCAGCCAGAGTGCTCGAGGTGTATAACCAAGGGCATCGAATGCCATT
This sequence comes from Venustampulla echinocandica, assembly GCF_003357145.1. NCBI lineage: Eukaryota > Fungi > Ascomycota > Leotiomycetes > Helotiales > Pleuroascaceae > Venustampulla > Venustampulla echinocandica. Next base: position 2,935,033 of record NW_022474207.1, read on the forward strand.
ATCCAACCGCCACGCCCAAAGGTACAGGGCCAAGAGTTCAGTATAGTGATGATGCCCCGACAAAATGGCGAAAAACCGCGCCTTCATTGGTGTCAGATTCTCCTAGTGTCGAAAATCCTCAAGAAGCAAGCAACAATGGTGATATAATTTTCGATAGTGGGCTTGTCGTATCAGACCCAGAGTTCGCAAATCTTGGAGGGGAATATCTTGGCTGGGATGACCTAGATATCGATTTCGCCGACTTTTCGAATCAGCAGACGAATGATGAGACCGTCCAATACCCTCCATTGGGGTCTTCATCTTTAGTTCGTCACTCGACACCTTCGGCCGATCAAATAGTTCAATTGCAAGAAGCCATATATTCTTCCCATGTATCGATACCGCCACGTCCAACTGACGCTTTCCGATCACTTATCCAACGACCAAAAATGAACACCGGGACGCAAAGAATCGCCAATCTCATGCTCCACACCCTAAAATCTTATCCCCTAATGATGATACGCCACAACACCCTTCCACCGTTTATCCATCCGCATTTGATATCTTCCAATGTCGAGAATAACCACATGGAGCCACTAACCAACTGCCTTAGTTTAGTGCATATGATCAGTAGCGGGATCCGAGGGAGTCGAAAGCTATTCTGGAAAAATGTGGGGATGGAATGCGAACGTTTGCGTGAAGAGGTACGTTGAGTTTGCTTTGGTTCGGCAAGGATACTCACAATGGGCTGATGGATAATTTTAGCATCTGAAGTTAAACAAATGGGAATTAATTGCTGCTATGCTAGCCCTCTCCGTTTACGTTCTCATAAGGTTGGATGAAGGCGAGACGGACCACAATAACCTTGATTCTCTATTAGTTGCAACGGTGACCGTAAGTCTAGCTCCCGCTTATGTCCTCGTACCTTAGCTCTAATGATATGATGTAGGTAATAGCTGATCAACTCATCTCCAACCTGAGTGACGTCGTATGCAATTACGGTCACGACACAAGCTGGAAAGATTGGATTTTTGAGGAATCAAGACGAAGGTTGGACTTCTACCCACTCTATTGTAATGAACTGAATGTAAAGATACTAATTGAATCAAAGATTAGCCGTGGTCTACCGAGTAGTGAATATGCTGGTCTATTTCGAGCCGGCGGCGAAGTGTACTCTACAAACGGACCTTATTATAGCACCACTGCCGGCGAAGAAACAGCTATGGGAAGCAGGGGATGAGTCTGTGTGGAAGTCGAAAAGCGAGAGGGAACCTGGGGCCCATTCTGCCTTTGGATTAGCTGCAAACGGTAAGCTGGTTAAACTAAATGATGGCCAGCTATATTGTAGTCATGAGGTGCTGCTTTATACGCCCTTAGATGCTAGAACTCCGTCAAGGAACACTACAAATTGGGAGGAATGGTGCTCGGGAATGGATGGATTTGGCGGTCTCATCATGCTTACTGCTTCATTGATAGTGTAGTATTCTCAAAATACCAGGCCGGCCTTTGGAACAGCTACACAAAATTGTTAGAGTCTATACTACTGCCTTCACCGTTCTAACAGCTTTCGTGTCTTCCCTGTTTAGTGTTCGACAGCCAGCTATTATTTTGTTAGAGTTGGAGCTCGCTGTTTAGATACTTACCTATCTAGTAGGAAAGCTGTAGAATGCTTCCTGTCTGATGTTAGTATTTCTCAGTTATTATATAACAGACTCGGAGTCTAAATCCTAGCAAGTTTAATAACAAGAAGACTTATACTCGCACCCTACCTGCCGAAAATGGTAAGTGATTACTAAAGGTACGAGTATTGGGGGCTAAGGGGTGCAAGTGTGATAGGGGCCAAATATCTCCGTTTAGAATAGTCCATCGGGCGGAACATTTTGTAAAGGCGAAGCATCCCGGAACACTCGTTGGCTAGATTCAGATTTGTCAGTAGGGCGGAACATTTTGCAAATGCTAAGCATGCTTCAATTCCAAGAATCCGAAACCCTCTTTCTCTAGCAACATTGGATTCGGGCGTCGGGTACCTAGATTATTGCAAAACCCACAGCTTTCGTAAACGTGATGATCATACTTAGCATTACAAATTGCACAACTCCGTCACTAAATTAGAGTTGTAAACTCAACCATATATAAAGATGGGCATTGTTCGCTCAAAAAGATTCTTCTTATCAAACAATCGATCTATCCTTCCTAATCATCTACTCACCTTGCAATCACCATGGCTCCTTTTCCATCCCCAACCTCAACGTGGCACTCGAACACATACCCATCCCTATCCCCCACCCGTCCCGAGCTTTCTGCCAAAGGCAAGACCGTGGTAGTAACAGGTGGGGGTACTGGCATCGGTGCAGAGACCGCTCGCTACTTCGCCGAAGCAGGCGCGTCTCGAATCGCCCTCCTTGGCCGTAGGGAACAGCCCCTTCTCGACACCAAAGCCTCCATCGAGCACAAGTTCGCTGACGTCGAGGTATTTGTGGCCTCCACTGATGTCACAAAGAAGGATGAAGTGGACGCGGCCTTCGCCAAGTTTGTTGGTGACGGAAAAATTCACGTTTTGGTTAGCAACGCAGCGGTTATTGGGCCTCATGATCCCGTGGACGTTGTGGACTGTGACAAGTTCCTCGAAGCCATTCAGCAAAACCTCAAAGGATCGTTGCTCGTTGCGCAGGCGTTCCTTACCTACGCGGCGACGGACGCAGTCGTTATCGAAGTTAACTCGGCCGTTGCACATGTGAATTTTACCACTAGGTTTGCTTCATATACCATCGCCAAACTAGCGATATTTCGTCTTTGGGATTCTCTAGCCGTTGCGAACCCGGAATTGAGCGTTTTCCATATCCATCCTGGAATAGTTGAAACTGCGATGAATAAGGAAGCGGGGGGTATCGATGCTGTCGGCCACGCGGATGACGGTAAGTAATGACGGTTAGCTGGGTAGGATATCATGAAGCTGACTTTGACTTAGTTTCTTTGCCAGCAAGCTTCAATGTTTGGCTCGCAAGCCCTGAAGCGCGTTTCTTAAAGGGAAAGTATCTGTGGGCAAGCTGGGATGTAGACGAACTCAAGGCCAAAGCCAAAGAGATTGAAGCGGGTCCGCAACTTAGTCTTGGGCTTGTTGGATGGCCATTTCAGGATGATAGTTGGAATTTTCAGAGTGATGGTTGGAAGTTTTAGACTCCTAATAGTGCTTAACTAGTGTTTAATAGAGTTACAGTAGGGAGCGAATGCGGCTTCCCCTTTGTAAACCGCAAATATTTTTAATAACGTCTCTCTCTGCGTCCCGAGACGCACCGTGTCACGAGACAAACTATCGGTACTTTGAATTCAATTAATTATAAATTTGTAAATCTATTGAGAAGTTCTTTATTTTTTGTCAGTTATACTATATAACCACTCCTAAACAGTCTAAACTCTACCTACTTTAAAAATTACAATCGCGTCGTTGTTATCGCGCCTAATTACAAACGGTGTCAATTTGTAGTAAAATAGGACCCTCGACCTACAACACCACCACGCGCTCTTCGCACCTTTTCAAACTTATAGAACAGTTTTATTTGAGTTTCCGAGCCTCACTACAATGCTGAAAATTCATTATAAGCCTTGTGGTAACCAGGGAGTGTTGTGCTATGCGACGTCGCCACATGGGTTGATACCTCTCATCAAGCTATCAAGGGTCCCTGATCATCATTACGGTAATTGCAGCTTATTTATCTGTGGCTGTATTTTGGCAGACTGTGTTCTCAGGCATAAAATGGCAAGCTCACCCTACTGTGAGCACATACTTTGAACACGCGTACAGTCCTCCGAGTTGTACTACTGTATACCCTCTCAAGAAATCTATCGGTATATTTCACCAAAAGAGTCGACCTTCTCCTCAGCAACACGCTGAACCGCTTCTTTAATAGGAACTTCACCTCCTGAGACCTCAAACACACACCCAACAGTCGCCGGGTTCTCAATACATGCTACGAAAACATCCGCCACATCCTTTCTACTTACTTTCGGTGAGATTCCCGCCAATCCAGCCTTGACCTTTCCAGTCGGTTCCCCATCCCCATACCACGTAGGCCGAATAATGGTATATTCCAACCCTCGTCTCGAGTTCTGCTCCACTAGGTCCTTGTCCGCCTCGAACTTGGCTTTCATGTATGTAGGCAGCATACCCCATAGCTCATCACTTCCTTTCTGGTCCTCTTCGTTATACCAGGTTGGTGATAGCTTGTCACGATTTCTCGTATCTATCGTTGAGATAGTAATGAGGCGCTTTGTGCAGTTCGCTTCGGCTATAGCGTCGAAGACGCGGATAGCTGCATCGCGGTCGACGAGGATGCTAAGGTTGGGGTCTTCGAATGCTCGTAGGCCTGCTCCTGCTGCGAAGATAACTACGTCGGGTGTGGAGGATTTAATGGTTGCAGTAAGTTCGGCTACTGTTGAGTCTTCCAGCGACTGAATGATGGGTGTTGCACCCAGTTCGCGAAGTTCAGGAACGTGATCTTCTCGTCTAATAACAGAATATACTTTGTAATCCTGCTTCACTAGACTTGCTGTAATGAACTTGGCGATTTTGCCAGAACCACCGAAAATGAGAACGGAAGGCATTTTTAGTAGTTGTGAAAATGCGTTTAATGGAAATATATTGCTTAAAGAGATATTTGTTGGGAATACTACATGAAATGAACGTACCTCTTGAATAATTTCAAGTTTAGGTCTGGTATACTTCTGAGTCATATACTTCTGAGTCATATACTTCTGAGTCATTGTAGAGAAATTGCATTACGGACGTAAAGAAAGCGGAGGCAGAAGCGAAAGTTGGGGAATCTCGTACTCTGATTGGGTCAGCAACCCGATATTCCAGGTGGGCAGCAAGGCAAGTACGACGAAGCAGAGACGATGCACAAGCAGACGCTGGCGTTGAGCGAGAAGGTGCTCGGTAATAAGCATCTAAACACTTTATTAAGTGTATATTGTCTCGCATACTGACTTGCAAAGAAAGACCTCTATGTTGAGGCTACTACTTTGTACCAAAGGGCATGTGAAGGTTACGGCGCGGTCTTCAGGGATGATCATCCAACCGCACGCGCATGCCGCCAACATTATCTAGAGATGCTTCAAAGAAAAAAGCAAAGTGAGCTTATAGTAACAAGTGAGGCACTACATACTGTGCCAAGCAATAAGAAATCAGTAAATGAAGACGGAAGTGGGTGGAGCCAAATGCACAGAACGTCAAGACTACCACATAGGCGGGCGAAGCTCAATATTAAAGCTTCGGAACATGATAAGTAATTGATATATATACGTTTATATAAAACTATGAATTGGGTTTTCAGCTAGCTCTGTATATATTCAAAAGACGTAAGAGAAGGTCAACAGAGCACGCAGTCCATAACGTTCCCAACTTTCTTGTTGTTAAGCTGGAGTATGTGATGACGGAGAGTAGAGATAGAAACTTTATTACGTTGTAATATAGTACATGTAGAAGGGCATAGAATATATAAAAAGATTTGAACAAAGGCGTTCCGTTCTCTTATTTTGGCAAGCTCTCTAAAGCCTAGCCAACTGCCTTGAGCTAAGCTCCATACTCGCCTTGGGGAGCTTAGTCTTTCAAGCTAGAATAAATCCATTGTATATACTCGAGAGATCTGGTTTGTTTGTCAGAGCGGCTAGTACCAGAGTAGTGGATTGGGGATCGTGAAAGAAGTGGTTTGTTTGTCAGAGCGGCTAGTACCAGAGTAGTGGATTGGGGATCGTGAAAGAAGTGGTTGTAGATTGGTGTAGACACATGGGGATTCTCATGGCGCGAATCGCTGCTATTTGGGTGTTGGTCCAGTCTCGCGCCTTTTGCCTTCGGCCTTACCAGGTTTACTTCACGCATCTAGCTTCACAAGACCCTTGGAACCTTGATAATCTCCTTGACGAGGACAAGTACTCGTAAAGTAGATTAGACATCATATGATAATTCCATTCGGTATTGAACTTGAACTTAGGGCAGTTGTTGATTAGGGTACTTTAGAAGCTTGCTGATGGGTAACTAGTAACTTAAGCTAGATTTGGGTCGATGTGTTTTGGCATTTTCTGACGCTGTTGATGACGCGAGGTTCCCGTTCTGGCACTGACCGCCCTGTTAGGCGATATTTTTGCCGCGTCTATTCTGCCAGTAAACACGGGCTTAACCAGCACATTTCCGACAGCCAGCGCTGCCTTCAATTTCTGGCGATGTGACGAAGCCACCCACATATTTCACGCAACTCGAGATAGAGATAGCCTACTCATTCGAGGCCGCCCGACGACGACAATGTTCTCCCCTTCAGGCACAAATCCTCCTGCGGCTTCCGCCAGGACCAGCAGACGCCGGCCGCGACCTCTGTCCAACGAAGGCTCCATCCCAAAAGCGAAGAGGCAGAGAAGCGCCCTGAGCGAGCAAACGTTTATGCCTCCTGATGGCGCACCGGAAATGGAGGAGACGAAGGCTTATAAGACACCAACAGTGGCCAAGCGTGGGAGTCTACGGAATGCCCACGTCCCTGGCCCTCAGAAGGAAATTGTTGTTAGGGGGAAGAAACCTAGACCGGGAGATCGAAGCGGTAAAGGTGATGGCAGTGTAGTTCTTGTAGGTTGAGATCTAAATCTTGCTTTTATTAAAGCTTAGATAGAAGCTGACGTTTTGCTATCTGTAGACTACGAACGACATATACACCGTCAGCAGACTCCCAGCTCTCCCCGACGGACTGCGCGCAGATCCTGCTAGTAAGTCTATATTTCTATGGCGGTGGATGCGTTTAACATTATTCAGGTCGTCAACATGGTGCTATCTACTCCGACAATGGCTATGCGCTCACCTTAACCCACACCCATGCCATCGTGTGGCCTTACGTCGCGAACACACCCTCACCCGAAACCTTCACTTTTGCGCTTCCTCATCCTTCAAAACATGTCTCTGACCCTCTACCAATTGGGTCTTTGGTATCAGCCTCGGCCTCTTCCCTAGAACCAGGCCTCGTCGTCGTTATTCCCACTACTGGCAAGATTATATACTGGGAGAGTATCGCCAGTGCTGCTACATTGGATTTGAGGCTACAGCGTAATGGCGTCGAGTTGTCTATTCCTGGGATGCTCTCGGGGGAAAAGGTCATCCATATTCTCAACGCAGAGTCTGCTGGCTTCATGCTTGGCTTTAGTAGTGGTCGCATCGCTTATATGAGCGTGAGGGACGGGCAAGGCCGACCGGCTCTTACCGTCCAGTTCCTCCGTGCTGGAAGCGGATCATCCAACACTGGAATCTTTGGTAGCCTGCGAAATGCCTTGTCGAGCTCCTCTTGGCATTCAGACATTGCAGCTATAAGAGCGGGGCATCAAGATAGGATCGGTGAGAGAAACGTGGTATTAGCGACCAAAAAAGGAAAAATACAATCCTGGGACATACACAGAGGCGGACATACATCACTAATTGCGGAGATTGAAACGCGGGAAGCTATTGTGCTAGTGATAAAGCAAGCAATCCCAGCACTAAGCGAGCTCCTGCTGGAGACATTCGAGCTTCTGGATTTCGCATACATGCCGAACCCCGCGTCATCCACTGGTACTGGTGGCCAAAGTGATGAAGGGATACGCCTTTTGCTTTTAACTTCCCTGAACGAGAGAGAGTCCACTCACTATTCACTGGTCGAGGTTTTATTGAACCGAGGCGAACTCATAATTGGGGATATACGCCCGATAAAGTCTTACAGCACGCCCATCGCCCGAACCGCAACTTCGAACACGAGACTGTATTTACCGAATCCTGCAATTATTGCTTATGTCGTCCTCGATCGAGCTGTTATTCTTGTCTCGATGGCCAAAGGCCCAGACTCCCCGGAATCGCAACTCATGACAGAAAGCCGTCTGTTCCCACAGACCTTTGAAGATGTGATCCAATTCAAGGATGATATGAACATCGAAATTGTAGGGTCTGGAATGGAAGAACCTTACGGATTATCACATGGCATCGAAGATACAAAGTCACGCCGCTACAAAGCAAAACACCCCGCCGTCATTCTTATTGTTCGTGGTGGTGGCGTGCTGCGGATAGCCGCACACGATATAAACAAGCTGGCTTCCGACCAGCCCCCACAGGTGACTCCAAAAAGCAAGCTACAGCAAGCAGTGTTTTTCGGGACACTAGAAGGCAACCCGATTAGCTTCGCAGTACGCCCGGAGTCCGAGTTTCCCGCAGAAGAAGTTGGCGATGCTGCTTTATCCCTCAGCAATGACATTCTGAGGTCCCAAACTCCGTACATCCCTTCTGTTCCGGCGTCAATTGAACAGAATCTTCGGAAACGGTCCGTTGCTTTGCGTGATCTTGCGGAATATCTAAAGCAGAGTGGCGTGGCCCTAGATCGGGTCACGCGATGGAAATTGCTTTGGGATGCTGAAAGAATGGGGGCTGCGACCGTTATCTGGAAGCGATATGATGCTGCGGTCAGTGAAAAGCCTGAAGGCCAGAAGCGTGGCCTCTTCACCGAGCTCGTAGAGTGCATCCACGAAGACTATAAGACAGAACCCGTACCGGAAAACGGTGAACTTGACCGGGTCCGGCACTGGTTCATCAACGATATATGGAGACTGGATATTGCGGTACCATGGGCGTATCAGGTGATCAAATATGCCTACCAAGACGGCCAAAAAGATCATAATGCCGTCCTGGAACTTCTTATCGAGGCGAATGCTCTTGTCATTGGCGCACTGAAAGGTGCCTTCGACTTCCGCGAATCGAATCTTGCGCTCTACGGTCTCCAAGATGAGTTGCTTGAGCATGGTATATTGAAATCGAATTACGAGGGGCTCCCAGAATTCTGGACATCCACAATGTATCTTGCCGAGAATATTAGGAAGCAAGCACAACTAGCCGGGGCACTCGTGACACACTATTGGCCAAAACCGGAAACCGAAAAGCGGGTTAGTACTGCTTTGCTAGAAAAAGTAAGGCAAGAGCAAGAAACCCTTGTCGATGTTGTCATTCGATCGAATCATGAGAAGATTCGCTGGGATTTTGCGCAGAATGATCCTCAAATACAACTCCAGGCAGAGTCACTTCAGGTCGTGCAAAGTGAATCCGAAGATTCACAGCTAAAAACCCTCGCAAAGGAATGTCAATTGCCAGATGAGGCAATGGCATTGGCTGAAAAACATGAGATCCTGCCTACTCTTGCGTCTATCCTGACATATGAGATCCATGAGCATTCGTCAAAAGTGGATAATCCTGATCTCGACAGCAAACTACTCACTAAACATGTGGCTCGGTTGGCCGTTTTGCAGGAAACTGTGGAAAGATGCTTCTCAAAATTCGGCATGAGCTGGGCGACCGCCTTCTACGACCTTCAAATCCAGCTTGGCTTTACAAAGAGCCTGCTAGATAAGTTCCAAACAGAACAACCGTACTTGACAGAATTCCTGCGTAGTAGACCGGAGTACGCCAAAATCGCTTGGATACACGAGATCACCCGGGAAAAGACCTTTGATCGAGCGGCAGAGACTCTCCTGGACCTCGGCCTGAAACGAGAACAAGATTTATGGAGCAAAAAGATAGAGCTGAGCATGGGCAAATTATCTCGATTTGCTGGAAGGTATAGCCAGAACAACGGCACGCCCATCCTGGATGGAGACAAGATCGACCTCGTTGTAGTTAACAACCAACTTGGCTTGATCAAAATCCAAGACACCGTCTATGACTATGTCCTCTCTTCTATCGGCCCTGCGATTGATGAGAACGCCGAACTTCAATTAGCGTTAGAGTTATATGGAAACAAGCTATTGAGAAAGCAGACGGCGTTCCTCTCACTCTTGGAAGATAATATGTCTCAGCTCATCAATCTTAAGGCTATGGACGGCCTAGGACTGATCGACCTCCTGACCTTGATGGGAGACAATGGATCAGAGGAGCAGGCCGTCTTTCGCGGCGAACAATTCTATCTTGCTCTGCAAGCAAGCCGCTGTGGAGTCGCCGACAGCGAGGAACAGAACTTGCTCCAAAGGGTGATCTGGCGAAGGTGTATGCTAAGAGACGATTGGACGGATGTCAACAACACAGAATTGAAGGATGACCAACAAGTTGCGGACCGACTAAGGCAGACGGCCCTATACATGACATTTAGAAACTGTCTCAAGAACCGTAAGCCAACTTGATGCATTGTTACCACTGAGATTCTAACTAGTACAGATTTATTTAAAGAAGGTTCTCCTGTGAGGCCAATAAACCCAGAAGCCATCGCGGGCGCATCCACAGACGAATTAGACCACCGGTTTACCGGCTTAGACGCCAGCATCCGAGAAAGCATCATGAAAGCGTTCCAGAATGAGGATGCAGCCTTCAACGTCTATGTTAAGAAGTCCCAGCTCGAAAAGTGGTACGCAGGGGCTCTGGATCTGGCTAAACAGGACTGCCAAGAGGAGATGAGTGAAAAGACCGAGGATGGCCAAAAGATGAACGAGGCCCGGCACGCACTTGAGCAGGTGGAGAAAAGCATCGCGCAAGGGGAGCACAACAAAGCGGAGAAGCTGCTGCACTCCAAACCCCTACACAAAGTCAAGTCCAAAAAACCTTACGGCAACAGACAGAGTTTCAGAAGTTCAGCCATAGAGAGTTAAGCTAGAGGGGGGATTTGGGCCACTTGGAAGGTGAATAAATTGTACATGTAATATACGGATCTATGGATTAGGGAGAAGGATTTGGCGTCCCTGTTCGGATATGGCCTCGCTTCGTGGCCTCAACGGCTATATAATCCCGATTCTCTCGCGAGGTGACCATACTTCTGTCCCATTTCGTTCATTCTACTCGTTCCGGCAACGGCATGGCCGGTGAAGTTGTGGAAGGATGAGCAAGACGCGAGCGAGCAGATGCCGAGAGATTCCCAAGTGGTGAGGGGCGGCGCCTCCTTCAGAAGTCGTCGAGACTAAAAAGCCAGCGGGAGTTACGAGGAAACATGTTTATTTACTTAGAATTAATGACTAGCTCATTTACGACTGACTACATGCCAATTCCCCAAGTGACTCGCGTTTCTTACCTCTTGTACTTCGACAGCCGGTTTTTAGATTCGTGATGGAAATGCGCCCTAGTTATTCTTGGGGTTTTAAGGGATAACGAACATATCAAATGCTCATGACAGTCACCCAGGCGTGAAACCTCGGCGATCTTGGAAATGGTTAGCCCTTGTCTCTAGCAGTGCATAGTAACAAGGTAGAATGAAAAATGAGAGCTAACTTGTAACTTGTATCATATGGCAGTTGTGGTGAATAATATGGACACAGAGCAGTATGAAGATGCCACTCATTGCAGTAGAATGGCATTGGCATGTAGATGGCGTTGTATGGGTCTTCACACCGAAGAGTATCTCATTCGTTCCCGTCGGCTGTACCTTCTCTGTTTATACATTGATATGTCTCAGACTCTAGTGCTCAGCATGGTTTGATTGGGGAAATTAGTTATTCTTCCCTTGGTGTCCAATTGCTGGATATAAGACTGGCTTACTACGTAAATCTTTTCTAGAAGGACAGAGTTGCGTCTACCTTGTACATTGTAATATTAAATTCTTCATCCTCGGCGGTCAGGAAGTACATCGGCACAGGCTACAAGGATGAACAATTCGAAAACGCACTTGAATATCAGAAAGTACCCAACTCCGGCTATTGCTTTCGGGCGGCAGTGCGGGAACCAAGCGTTTATATATATTGTTTATCATCTATATTCAATTTATATAAGGTATATCTCGAAATGAATCAAGCGTTTATATATATTGTTCACAATTATTTATAATTCGAAATGAAACAAGCGCGTGTAAGTATTTGATTAACATGTCGTCCACCCTCGGTCGGCATCTGGGGTCTCATGAACTCAATATTGCACGAAGTATCTCCGGGATTTCTTGGCTTGGCGGGCATGTAACTGGGGTTCTCGCTGGACGCTCAACTGGGACTGGACGACTGGGCTGGGCTTTCTTGTCTGCTTCGGCTCGCAGAATCAGCAGAGTCGCACCCCGGGGGAATGCGTGGTTTGGTTTTGGCTCGCATTACTCCGGCGCCTGCAGCTCATCTCCAGGCCCAATTAATTAGCAGGTGGCAAGCAGCAAGCAGGAAGTGGCAGCGCCGCTATTCTCGGTCGTCGCCGCCAGTCAGTAGTATCAACTCAGCTGATTGTCCCAAGTTTGCGGAGGGCAGTTCTGTTTAGCTGGTCTTAAGAGTATGGAGCAGTAATAAGATACCTACTAGGGCAAGGTACTGGAGATCGCCACCGTGAGTGCGGAGTACTCCGTGCTGTACATACTTTAATCATACAACTCTGATCTGCATAACAGCAGTGGAATAAGGTTCCCAAGGCGCAACGGTACGGTACGGTACCAGTAAACGGCGTCGTATTATTATTGTCTCTTCCCTGTTACCTGTTACAGTAGTCTGCGGAGTACTCCATATTAGTTGATTAGCTCACGTTTCTCTTCCTCTCGCTCTTCACCGCCAGCGCTGGCATGCCCCGGATACATTGCATGCCTTGAGCCCTCAGGCCCACCGTGTCGAAGTCAACAAGGGCAGAAGTTGCTCGAGTAGCTTGTGATAATACCAATAGCTAATTAGTGCCGTGGAATTCTGGACCTGACTCTCATTTCCTAGTAGATTATCAGCACCTAATACGAGTAATTCGTACGAGTAAGAAGTCTGCAGTGTCTCCGTACTAACCAACCAACCATACTATCCATACTGCGTGCTCCGCCCTCGTACAAAAACTCCCCCTCTGCGAAGTGCGAAGTACGAAGTACGGGCCAATTTCCGTCTGGTGCTCCTTTTAGCATTTGCCCCCGAACCCCTAAAGCGCAATCCCAATCTTCGTGGCTCCGACACCAACAAACCAATAACCAAACCCACTTAGGCCTTATCCTCCCCCCAGCCTCAACCCTCAACCCTCAAGTCTCAACCCTCAGGACTCTGCCCCCAAACTCCTCCCCCCTCCCCCCAGCGCCACCTGCACTCTGCACTGCCCTTCCCTGCCCAGTGCATACTCTGTAGTCGTCCAGACTCCAGACTCCAGTGCAGAGTCTTGTTCTTGTTCTGGTTCTTGCTCTGCACCGCGGTCCAAAAAGTGAGGATTGTGTTTGTACAGTACAATACATTCACACGGGTTATTTCGGTTGCCTGTCCCACTGCACTCCTGAGCCCTCCGCGTGCTTCGCCGGCTTGACCTTCAACCTTTGACCTGCTTCACCCTTCAACCTGCTGCCTTCAGGGTCCGTTCTGTCGACCACGTCTGTCACCTTCACCTACGACGAGTACACGACCACAAGTACAACAATAACAATAACAATCCTACAAGTACTTCCTAGCGCCCGTCGAGCCCCGTGCATTGGTACAGCTACAGCGGAGCGCCCTGCCGACTGCTACTGCATGTGAGTCTGATCCCCCCGTCCCAATTTTAACCCTTCTGCGTTTCGACACCGACATTCGCACCTACACTCCTACACTCCTGTCCGACCTGCCAATTCCCTTCCACTTCATTCATTGAAGGCACGCGTTGCCATGAGTGGCCAAAGCTGACCTCTTTCTCTTTCCTGTCAGTGCCTACAGTCGTCGTCGTCGTCGTCGTCGCGTGCATTCGTCACCCTAGGACAAACCTGAACCGAACGAAACGGTGCTGTAGCGCCACGAGAACCTCGCGTTCCTCGACCTGGCTCTCCCCAACCTGTCGCTCAACCTCCCTCACTTCCTCCTCTCCCTTAGTCTTGTGCCGAGCTCGTCTCCACACCGGGCTCTCTAAACCTACATAATGGCCTCTTCATCTTCCAATGTCGTCGGTGTCCACTATCGGGTGGGCAAGAAGATCGGCGAGGGGTCCTTTGGTGTTATCTTTGAGGGAACAAACCTGTTGAACAATCAACAAGTGGCTATTAAATTCGTACGTGTGCCCTTGGAACTCTCCTCTCCTGTCGCCGTCTCGCCAGATTTGATCCGCACAACCCTTAAAAAAAAGCCGCTCCTGGAATTATGATTCTTGCTCACACTTCATCCACAGGAGCCTCGAAAGAGCGATGCACCACAATTACGAGATGAGTATCGGACATATAAAATCCTGGTTGGCTGCCGTGCGTACCTCAATTCCACTCTATCCGTGATACCCCCCAGGACTGATATCAAATAGCTGGCATCCCTAATGTCTATTACTTCGGCCAGGAGGGTCTTCACAATATCCTTGTCATTGATCTTCTCGGCCCTTCCCTTGAGGATCTCTTTGATCACTGTAACAGAAGGTTCACGATCAAAACCGTTGTCATGGTAGCGAAGCAAATGGTGTGTTGCGACCCCCCTTGGAGAAACCTTCCCCCTTTGCTAATTGTTCTAGCTCTCGAGAGTTCAAACCATCCACGAGAAGAATTTGATCTACCGCGACATCAAGCCCGACAACTTCCTCATCGGTCGGCCGGGGACGAAGGCTGCTAATGTAATTCATGTGGTGGATTTTGGCATGGTGAAACAGTACCGGGATCCGAAGACGAAGCAGCACATTCCCTATCGCGAACGGAAGTCGCTCTCTGGCACGGCCCGATATATGAGCATCAACACGCATTTGGGACGTGAGCAATCGAGACGCGATGATCTTGAGGCTCTGGGTCATGTTTTCATGTATTTCCTACGAGGTGGATTACCGTGGCAAGGCCTGAAGGCTGCAACCAACAAGCAGAAGTACGAGAAGATTGGCGAGAAGAAGCAGACCACCGCGATCAAAGATTTGTGTGATGCTTTCCCCGAAGAGTTCAACAAGTATCTGAGCTACGTTCGAAACCTTGGCTTTGAGGATACGCCCGATTATGACTATCTTCGGGATCTCTTCACGCAGGCATTGAAGAATACAGGCGAGGTCGAGGATGGCGAATATGACTGGATGAAGCTCAACAATGGCAAGGGCTGGGAGGCGACGAAGCAACATCCAGGTCAGCACATGCTGCATCAACAAAATGCCGTACCAGGAGCATCAGCAAGGGAACTACACGGACAATCACGAGGAGGAAATAGCACGCCAGGTCACCTCACTGCCGCCCGTTTAAACGCCGCGCAACCCCCGCCCCCGTCCCCGATCAAGCCGGGGATGGGCAAATCGCGCGATCGACCAAACGCCCAAGGCGGGTTGGTCCCAAAACGCAGCAGCGGAGCGGCGGGGGGGCTCCAAGACGTCGCTACTCCCGCAGGCTCAACCCAGGCCCAATTCCAGAACAGCTCGAACAATCTCCCCCAGAGAATGACGCCTCAGCCAGCCATGGCGGCCCAAGCACAGAACGGAAGAAGCCAGGAACCAGAGCTATCGGGTTTCCAGAAACTAATGAAGACGTTATGCTGCGGTTAGTACAACTTGGTATCAGAGTGCCATGACATATCTGACTAACGACGTGCAGGATGAACACGTCTCCTTGAAGAAACTCAGAAACCTCACTAAACTTGTTGATCTCTTTTACCTCTTTTGTAGCGGACTGTTCCTTCTCCCACGGCGTTAATGACCCCAAAACTGCTCTTGGAAGCACTCCTAATCAGCACATCGTCCTCTCTACAACCGGGCAGACCCCCGCATATCCTTCTCCCTCTGCCTTTGGCAGATACGATTCTCACGGTAATACATAAATGCCACGCCTCAACCTGTCACAATGCATCCGTACGATTAGCCCCGCCTTCGCACCGCCCGCTTATGTCCTAGAATTACTTGAAGATTAATATTTGCCTTTTCCTTTTTCCGCAGCATCGAAATCCTCACCGGTTTACCGGGTAGGAAAGCTGATAGTCCTGGAAGCACAGAAAGGACTCGAAACGGTTGTTGACTTTTCTACGTCGGGCAAGGCAAAGGCGCTTGGGTGAAATAGATGTATCTGGACTTATTAAAGATTTCACAAGTCCACAATTGTCCGAATGAAAATTATTCAAATCAAGACTTTCCAAATAATTCATTATTGGAGGTAAGTTAAAATGTTGTGCATTGTGCCATGCCAATGACGCCTTTTTTACCTGCCCGCCCATATCTTACATTACGAGTAAAACATCCCCAATCAATCCCCATGCATGCATTTATCTACGTCAACTTTTGCTTAATGAAGAACGATCTAAGATGCGAAAGCTGCCAAGCACAAGTAATCCCCAGCACAACCAGTTGAAGCAAAGTCCATCTAACGACCCTCGCATTCGTCGTCTCAGACTGATCTCTGAATTCGACTTCCCGTTCCTAAATAAACCAAGTCAGAAAAAATCACGTAAAATCATCCAAATTGAGCATAATCCAGATATGCTTCCCCCATCACAAAAAGACACCTAGAGACATGTGATAGACTTACCCGTTGAAACACCTGCTCCCGACGAATATCCTGCAACCGGCCATTCAAATCCTTAACCTTCTGTACGATGTCCTGAATCTTGCCCTTATCCGTGCTCTCAATAGCGCTGGTCTCTCCAATAGCTAAATCGAGAGTCAATTTGATCCCTCCCTGGGGTTGCGCGGCTGAGAGCCAGCCAGATCCACCAGAATTCGACGAAGCCGTAAAGCAGATTTTGTGATCGCCTGAGTCTGCGGCGCTGAAGGTGAAGCGGCCGGAGGCGGAGCCCTTTTGCGATACTACGCGGTGGTCGTTGTCGAATACTTCCTAAGGAGGAGGTCAGTAGCTGGAATAGGGGGAAGGGCGAAGGGGGTTGATTCAGGGTTGTGGAATTGGGGGGATAGCTTGACTTACATCGACTGAAATATAGACATTCAGACCATCATGCTTTGACCACATTCTCCTATTGTCATCGTACTCCTCAGTCGTGTAGTGGCCGACCACCAGCGTATCCTTGGGCAGCTCCTCGAAGAAACATTTCGGCGAGCTGGCGTCGATGTAGAAGTAGAGGGATTGAACATGGGTGATCAAGGCACCCACGGACAGTAGTGTAGTAGCCAAACGCATGATTGCCTTGTCAATGGGATTGCAAGAGTGTTGGGTTGAGGAATCGCGTGGAAAGGGGGGAGATACTGGAGTTGCTCGCGCGCGCCGTTATGCCACGTTCGATTTCTCGACAATTCGCGATGCTGTCACGTGCAGATAGCTAGAACTTGGAATCCAGATCCATCAGACCGCGTTCCTCACCTCATTCGGAATTCATTCATCAACCCGACCACGACGGAAGCGAAGTCCATCGATCCCTAGCTTACGAACTTTCCTTCTAAGCAAGTACCACACCTAACTACAGCCACGATGACTTCCCACGATGTGCGCGACATGCTGGATCTGCCAGACGCGGCAGCATCTCGACCAACCAAGAAACAAAAGATTTCCACCCAACGACCAACTCTGAAGGGTCTGGCGCGCGAAGTTCAGAACCTAAGTGGAGATAATCCGATCGCGATTGTGCCCGAGATCTCAGTTTTCAAGAAAAGGCGGTTTGCAAGCCGGAAACCTGCTGCGAAGTGGGAGCTTAGATCATTTAAGAACCCCGCGAGGGAAGACGATTCACTCACTCTACGCCACTGGAGGAGGAAGCAGGAGACACCGCCTGCCCCTGCGGGATATGATGGCAGTACAGATCTACCAGATACTACCAATCCCGAACCGGAGATCGAACGTTCTGCCTTTGCGAAATTCAATGTCCAGGTTAACGTCCCAGACTATACGGACGATGAATACAACAAGAGACTACAGAACCCCGACTGGTCAAAGGAGGAGACGGATTACTTGATGGATTTGGCCAAGCAATTTGATTTGAGGTGGCCGGTGATCTGGGATCGATACGAATATGAACCTATCATACCTTCGATGGATGTAGAGACAAATCAAACCGCCATCGTTGTGACATCCAAGGTCCGAAGCATGGAGGATTTGAAGGCCAGATATTACTTTGTTGCGGCGACGATGATGATGCTGAGGAAACCACCCATTCAGATGAATACCGCAGAGTTCAACTTACACGAAGTCATGTTGAATTTCAATCCGGGACAGGAGACACTCCGCAAGAAATTCGCCGAGGCCGCCTTTAGGAGGACCAAGGAGGAAGCTAGGGAGGAGGAAAGCCTACTGCTGGAATTGAAACGCATTTTGGCAAGATCGGAGAAACTAAATGATGAACGGCGCGAATTATACGCTCGATTAGAGACCCCTCCAAGCACTGGCAACATCGGCATATACACGTCAAGTCAAGGCCTACAGCAACTCCTTCAACAACTCATGACTGTCGACAAGACGAAGAAGAGAAAGTCGCTGATGGTTGGCGATGGAGTCAGTCCAGCCGCCGGCCCCAGTGGACAAGCCCAAAACGCCAACGCCGACCGCCGCGAAAGTTCTGTTCGGGAATCGACCACTGGACCCAGTGGCGCCCCGGGCAAGAAGGGTGCACAAGGTCCCAGCGAGCGTCGTCAACTTACCGAGGAGGAAGAGAGAATTTATGGCGTGTCTCGACATGAGCGTCTCACCAGCGGCCCAGCGTTCCGTCTCGAGAGGATTAGCAAGCCGCTCATCAGCAAATCCGCCGTTCAGCAAACCAAAATCTCTAATGTCCTCACTGAACTGGAGGTCCCGCAAAGACTCATTATGCCCACTGCCGAAGTTGGTGAGGCTTACGAGTCGGTGTTGCAGAGCATTAATGTTCTTCTCGAGGCACGCAAAGTAGCAGATAAGCTCGCTGGTGAGGTTGCTGTTGCCAAGGCGCAGAAGGCCGAGAAGGAGAAGGCCGCGAGGCTTGCGCGTGGTGAACCTGCAGATGGGGATGCTGATGCCGCGGTGAATGGCACCGGTGAGGCGGAGGGCTCGGAGGTGAAGCAGGAGGAGAGAGAGAAGAGTGTTGCTGCCAGTATTAAGGGCGGTGGCGCGCATAAGAGGAGTGCAAGTGTGCTTAGTGCTGCCAGTGATAAGAATACCAAGCGGCAGAAGAAGTAAATGGGGGGTTTGCAAACTTGCAGTTGCTGCAATAGCTTAATTAATTCAACGTGAACATGATTCCTATTCGCTGTGGGCTGTGTCTATGAGTGTGTATCTCCATCCGTCAAACTCTGGCCTCTACGTCCATGATTGGTTGTGAAATATAATAATAAGAATACTCCCTTAGGTCGTTCTGGACTATGGAGGAATATGAATTTGGATGATGCTTAATAAATCAGTTCCAAGACTATATAGAACCTAGGATGGGGGAATACCTTGGTTGATAGCCTAACCTCTACAAGCAATGTAAGAGGCGTATAGAATATGGTAATCTTACAATAGGGCCCGGTTTCTACTTATAATCAAGTAATTTTGCATATTCACCGCCACATCTAGAGCGGGTGAGAATGCAGTAGTGAATTATATATTGTTAGGAAAGGTTCCTCTGAGAGCTTACTACAAGTTGGGACATTGAGGACAAATACGATGTGCAACAAATCTCGGGCAGATTGTGAAACTATCTATATCAAGGGAAGGTTTATGTTTATGGCTGGTTGAAGCAATCGGATGAAATATCAGAGATTCAGGGACAAGGTGCGGTCTTTGATATATATGTACGTATAAACTACACCATCGAGAATGGGAGGAGGTAGGAAATAAGATGAAGGGAAGAGGGTTAGATGTATGTATATGTTACAAAGAGCATGAGCAATTGGCGAAAGGACTCGGATGATAAAATCACTAAGATCTGAGAGGGTAATCGGTGGATAACAAAGATTTAAAAAGTTTAACTCCCATATATTTTTGGCCTCCCTTGGGCTCATAGACATACAAATACATACATAAACCCATAGACATCTCCCATCAAGCAGCAAAGTTATACTGAGCTGCCAGAGCCCGTCCCATCCTTATCCATCTAAGACAGCCGTAATCACATACGCGTCCTTTTTCCCTCGCTATGCCAAAATACAGAAAAGAGATCGCAACGCAGCCCAAGACGACAAAAAAGAAATTCAAATAAAAAAACAAGTAGCCGCCATGGAGGAGATGGAATTCAAAAGTCCACCGCTATGCAACGATATTGCGGAGCATGATAGACCAGCGCGAACATAAGCTCAGAGAATAGAGCATTATCACCACACAAAAACTAAACGACAGACATATCCGGGGTATAAAAAGGAAACTCGTTGCCTGGTTAACAATAAACGATAAGATTGAAGTTCAGAGCCCTGTTTCGAAATAGTACGGCCCGCTCATCCTTCATGCGGTGGATAGAGCCCTCTGATAACACGAGCTGGGTTGCCACAGACAACAGTGTAAGGTGGGACATCCTATATTTATTAAGTCAGCATGGTCTCTGCATCAGTAGATGATGGGGTGATTAAGTTTCGTACCCTGGTGACAATGGATCCCGCTCCCACCGTGCTGCCCTTGCCGATCGTTCGGCCAGGCAGAATTGTTACACCACCGCCAATCCAGCAATCAGCGTCGATGATGATCTTCCGGCCTAGGCTTGGTCCCCTAGACCCCAATCTCCGCTTAGGATCAATAGGTAGGGTTGCAGTGTAAATGTTAACATTGGGTCCAATGTTACACCTGTCGCCAATTGTGACCTCGCATGTATCGAGGATCGTGCAGTTCTTCCCAATGGCCACATCTTGGCCAATGGTGATATTGTAACCATAATCACAGTTGAAGGGAGCCTCGACGACGACATTATCGCCGACTCGGCCGACTGGTGTGACGGGCGAGGCTTGTGTTGGGGAGATGACATGTTGAGGAGGCTGTAGAATGTCCCTGAAGAGGCGGGCACGTTCCTCGGGGGAGACGCCGTTGTTGGGATTGGTGCTGCTGTTGAAGCGCCAGCAGGCACCATTGCAACGCTCGCGCTCGAGGACGAGCTCTTTGTCGAAAGGGAAGTAGTGCCGGCCGGCAAGCATCTCCTCCTTCTGGGTCCTCTGTCGATTTGTGGAGGCAAGATTTGACAGAGCCAGCTGGGCGGCAACCTGTGGGTTGTTGTGTGGGCTGTCAGAATGCATTTGAGGATGGAGGATCTGTGGTAATGTGGAAGATGCAGACTGTGGCGTACTCGCGTCCGTATCTTGTCTTGTCTCTTGTCTGGTGAGATCGTGGAGAGGGCCTACGCGCTCGTATGCGTTTTTAAGTTGCCGGTCTGGATATGCACTAGTTGTTGCAGTCACTGGCGTCGGCATCTGCTGGGAATATGAAATAGCTGATAGTCGACTACTTTCAGGACTTGCAACGGAGGCACTGGGAATGGTAGAGGCACTGGGTTGCTCATCATCTATAACATGAGGACGGCCATGTTGAGGGTCAACTCGGAGGCCTTGTCCACGATAACCCGGCAACGGTTCCCTCCTGGGTTGGCCCAAATGTTGGGAGGCGTAAGGCGATGATTGGTATCCCGCATTCTCGTACTCGGTCTTTGACTGGAGGGGAATAGGCGCTTGTTTCTGCTCGCTTTTTGGCCATTGACCGCGTTGCTGGTATCCAGAGCACACGAAGCCTCCCCGGAGACAATTATTGCCTGTATTGCGTTTTAGTACAAGTCTCATCTCCACATTGTTGGTTGTTGGGCACTTACATTCGGGCTTATTCTCATCGCACTTCTTCTTCCGCCTCCTGCAGGTCATACAACCAGTCTTGGTCCGGTTGCTAAAATTCCGCTTCCTCTTCTTTGGATCCGATTGCACCGACATCTCTCTTCGGTCATTTCCGTAGCCAGTGTAGGGGTTGGCCGACCTCTCGTCATCACCAGGGCTACCAGATTCATATTCACGTTGCTGAGCATCCATACTTTGCGAGGCTCTCCGGAGGACGTCAGATAGATGTTGCTCATCGGAAGTAATTTGGCTTTGCTGAGAGTAGCGTGCATGCCACGGTTCGCTTGGTTGGCTAGGATCCCTACTTTCTTCCGCGCCCAAGTGCCTATACGGCGTCTCTGGGCCATAAGAGTCGCGAGGACCCGACTGTGACTGTGGTCGGAGCTTGTCCTCTCGATGAATATCGGACTCGGTGGTTGCGGTTGTAGGGGTCTGCTTGGTCGATGACGGTAAAGCGTGACCATGGTAAGAATTTGCGGATGACGAGGTTTGGTCTATCGAACGCGATCTCTTGCGCTTGTGTGATACCTCTGCATCAGAATACGGGGCGCCTGATGGGTAGGGAGTTCGATCCCCGTTACTCGGCGACGCCCAATCTCCTCTCTGGGTACTCGTTGAAATGGTCAACTTCCCTTGTCCAGGAGGAGAGATGCGTGGCTGTCCATTAGAACGTTCGTCCGATCCCTTTCTCGAGCCTTCATTTCCACTGGTGGCGTTGCCGTTGCCATTTGAGGGCTGTTCCTTGCCATTAACAGCCGTAAACCGCGATGTGGGCGACTCCGTCTGAACGACGATGGTGTCTTCTGTGGGCGACATCTCAACAATAGAAGATGGCCTAAATGTCTTTCCAGTCGATTTCGATTTGCCCAAGATCTCCCTCGCCAGACTCACGAGGTCCTGGCGCACGGGGGGGCTTTGCTGGGTCTGGGTTGCCGTCTCGTTGGGCAATCTCAACAATGACGAATTCGCTCCTAGGCGCGATTGCGGAATATCCAATTGAACGAGAACTCGTGCTTCGGCCAGATTTCCTATGCTTTTTGCTTGAAGCGTAGGTAAAAAGATTGATATCGAGCTCAGGCGAGATCAGGTGATGGTGGTGGTGGTTGATTAAGAAATGATCGTGATAGTGATTGCGTCCTGGTACCGACAATGCGCAAGGCGAAGGCTTTCTAAGTAAACTGCAAGAAACACTTTCTAGTAAAACGCTTCTCTTCCCTTCATGAACTATCGGTCGGAGTGCCCGTGCCTCAACAAATTGGGTCGCTAGATATTGGTGTTGGTGAAGTGTTGGACTTTGGTTGCGAAATCGATGTGCTCGCCTAACTTCCTTCCTTCGTATCCTCCGACCAACTGTTGACCTCCTAGATTCAGATTCCCGACAATAATGCGACTGCGGCCCCTTCAACAATGCGATTCCCTACGCGGCTGTTCTCGGGTTCTTTCTCCAGGTCCAGATTTCCGCTTCCAAACTTTCACGGTCCAAGTACTGGCGATGCGTTCTGGCTGTCTCTCGCTTCTCCGCTCCCCGGATTGATGTCGCTGCGATAACCTCGAGTTGAGAAAGATTCCGATTCTGTTCAATTCCCCCCTTCTTCTCTCTTCTCTCTTCTCTCTCCTCCCTTCAACTTGACAAGCGCGATACAGAAGATCAGTTCAGCAAAGTCTCTAATCGGACAGTAACGGTGCAATCGATGAGGGCGCAACTTCAGTCGTTCACGTGGCTCAGCCGCGGTATATTTAGATAGAGGAAGTGAAACCGATCGAAACGAATCTCATCCCCGGGGGGCGCTGTTTTCTTTTCTATCGCTATCCTACCTCTCGCGTTGCTCGTCGGCGCCGTTCAGGTTCAGACAACACTGGCGAAGGGGTTTCACTGGTCAATTCCAAGTCGGGTCAGTTCCGGGGCGCTGGATGAACAGGGACGAATGGTGCTCGAATGCACGTAACACTCTAGATGAGGGTCGGGTTCGTGTTGTGTCCTAGGGGGGAGAGGAGAAAATAGATTCAACGCAACAGAAGGGCAAAAACAACAATAAATGTCCCAGCTGCTTGGTAACCGACGACGCAAAGAATAGCTCGGCCGTTGGGGCGTCCACTGCCAATATATTGACGCTGGCCCTGCCTGGGACTTCGTCATGGGGCCTGGTGGCTGCTCAGGCGAACCCGTGGGAAGGATATCGCGCGCCTATTGCGGGACCACACGTCGCTAAGAAGCCCCCTCAAGGTTGAGGCGCTGGCTTCAGCTGGCGGACAAGTGGCGGGGCCTTCGACAGACAGTCGACCGTCTCCTGCGTCAGCCGCTCGCTCGCCTGCTTTATTTAATCGCGGCCCCGGCCCACGGAGACAAGAGCTTGATCCCTACGAAGTACGAAGCATCCTCTCCCCATCCTATCCTATCCTATCCCCTCGCGCCCTCGTCCGTCAGGCGCTGGGTGGCATCAATTGGACGACAGCGCTCAACTACGACGTACGGGAGACGGAGGCGGAGGAGGTGGTGGTGATGGTGATACTGCGTAGCGTCCCCCATCACACCAGCAGCCCAGGACCTCCCAGATGCTGGCTGGGGCGAGTGACTTGAGTGCCTTGGCCTCATCTTGGGGCACGGAGGCTGCGGGAGCGCTGTGCGGTTGCGGTAGCGGCAGCACCTGAAGCAGCGGCAGGCAGGCAAGGAAGGGGATCAGCAGCAAAAGCGGCGCCGTGAGATGGATGAGGTACATACTGCTCACACTACCCACATACCTACGTGCCAATATGACAAGTTTCCATGCTCTGGTCGGAAAAGATGGGAAAAGCCCCCTCCCCCAGAGTACCTAGCAGCAGTGAGCCCAGGCGGACGCGCGCCGGCAGATCAGGGCTGCAGGCCAGAGGCGACGCTGATGCTCCCTACGGAGCACCTACATGGACGGTACATGCCATGCCAACTGTCTATGGATGGTTACGGAAGGGAACATCGACTCCAGTACCTGCGTGCTTATCAGAGACACTAGACTCTGGAGGTAGTGTTCAACAGTCGGAACACCACACAGAAGCCGCCAGTGGTGCTCACCATCGTGTGCTACTAAGGCCAAATGCTGATGCTAATGCTAATGCCAACGCCAATGCCAATAATGCCAGAGCCTGTACCTGTGCCTCCACTCCGCCAGTCCAATGCCTCCAGCGTCCAGACGTCGCCCAACCTCTCCGAGCAGCTGAGCGGCTGGTTGCTGGCTTCTTCTGGCTGTTGGCCGCTGCCGTTGGACGCTGCATCACACTCTGGCGTACTACCGCGACAGCGTCCCCATCCCTGCTCTGCCGCACCATTGGTTGCCGCTGCGTCGGCGGGTATCTCGATTAGGCAAGGCTGCAATTGTCTCGAGAGTCAAAAACCAGCCTTCACCAGATTGCAGTGCACACGCCCGTTCTGCCCCCCCTCGGCTCAGGACTCGAACTCGACTCAGGTGGACAGAGTACAGAGTACAGAGTACATAGTACGAACTACCGTATCGCGGCCGCCGATGTCCCCAACACGATCTCAGATCCGTCCGAGTTTAGTGCTGCTGTCAGGAGCCCAGAAGCTGTATGCTTTCCTCGTCTGTCCCCAGCCACCGGTCACCGCCTCGGAAACGATCAGGCTGAGACTTCCATTGGTTTAATCGCCGTCACCTAGGGTAATATCTATCACAGCGCGCAAATTTGGGCATCAGGTCAACCGCGGCACGAGGACCGCTACTATTCTCTCCTCGTACAACTCAAGCCTCTTACCGTCCTACCGCCCCAATCCCTGCCGGGGTTTGTGTTCGGGGCGCATGAAGATGACTCTGATATGCAATCCGAGTCGATGCCCGCAAGATGATGTGGGATGGATTTCCTGTTCTCTCTTCCCCTTCCCCCCGCCTCCCCTTGCAGTCACGGAGCCCCGCCGCGTCTCCATGAAACAATATTCCGAAGGGATCAGAAACAGGGATCAGTGTGACAAGAATAGACTCGTAAGGATCGCTAAGCATAATATGCTTGGCATATCACCAAAGTGGTGACGAGATCTGGGTGCAAATGTTGGCAGCAGCATGGGGGGTTGGAGTCGATAAATAGAGCTGCATAGAAAAGCTGATCGCCATGGTGTGGGAATTGAGTGCGCCATTGCCAGGTCCGCCGCTGCGTGGACAGCGACCGTTAACCAGTCTTAACCCGCTTACAGCGTCAAATATAATCTAGCCTTTGCCGAGCAGCGTCTTCTTGAAGCGCACGCAGAGACAGGGCGAGGGCCGAGGGTCACTCACGAATCATGATGGAAGGAGGGGGGGTTGCGGAACTCTCCATTATCCGCCCACTCGGAGGGCGTGGCTCATCAAGACACGCTCACTCAAGGCACAAACGACATGACAAATGAGACTGGGCTTGAGCAGGCGGGTCGCAGCTGTGGTACTTCGTACTTGCTGTCCAAACATCTGTTTTGAAACGCAAATAAATCACATCAGTCACAGCGGACCAACGCTACCGGGAACAGAGGGCAGAACGAATCGCAATACAGCCGGCAGATGCCATGGCGCCCATGATCGACAATTGTGTATCCTTGACTGATCGTTGGATCTCTCTCTTCTCTAGCA
The DNA here is from genome assembly GCF_003357145.1 of Venustampulla echinocandica. Lineage (NCBI taxonomy): Eukaryota > Fungi > Ascomycota > Leotiomycetes > Helotiales > Pleuroascaceae > Venustampulla > Venustampulla echinocandica. Next base: position 2,961,097 of record NW_022474207.1, read on the forward strand.
ACATCTGTTACAGGCAAGTTGTCGGGTCTCCTGTCTAGGTTCTAGGTTCGGGGCCCTAGAGTCAGCGTTGAGGATTCCTGGACTCTAGGCAGGGCGGTGGTAATTGTGATGTCCTGACCTGATGCCAACGACTACTCTGAAAAGGCCCGTTTTGCTGTTGGGTTGCCTTGCAGCCCACACCTTGAAACTCGCGATTCACAGCATTCCATGAGAGACTTTGCTATGCGACTAGATTAGATTCTTAAGCGCGGCTTGACGGCGTGCCGGCCCAAGTGAGACGACGATGCCTCCCCACGCCCGCGCGGTCTGATTGGCGATATGCAGTGCGGCCGAGAGGCCCGGCCGGGTGGCCGTCTGGCGGACCGTTCGCCAGCAAATTATGTTGTTAGTTGTGCCCGAAACCTGTGCAACCGCAGAGGACAATATTACTGGGGCATTGTTATGCTCGACACCCCACATGGCCACGGTACGGATGATACCCACCAGAATAGCAAGTGATATTCTTCTGTACATGTTCTTTCTCGATCCCCCTCAAGGCCGCTGTTCGGAGTACTCTTACCATCCCCTAGCAGCCATTTGACGGCCACGACTTGGACAAGTTTATTGTTACTACTTCACCGCAGCATCCACTGCTAGGTGCATGCTGCCGTGCCCAAGTGGCTTGATATTTTTATGGTCTTGTGAGCCCGTCGTAGCTTTAGCCGCCATGCCCTATACCCCGTGTGTATTATACTTAAGATTGCCCACTAACAGAAGGAAACCTGCGGGAATCGGGAGACCCGCGGGGAAGGGAGGCAGAATTGCCGCCGTCTGAGACGGAGATTTATTTATTTATAGCTTCCCCAGCACCTAGCGGTAAATGATGTATCCTGTGTCACGTGACACTCCCAATCGTCAACGACAGACCTAGCTTCTGTACCTTTGTATTAACAGCTTCAGTAGGTGTCTACCTTGCTGCATACCGCAGTTTGAGATACAAATATAGCTACATTTGTTAATTAGTTCAGCCAACCAAGATAGACCCCGGTGAAATATAGATCGATTGTGGCCAGTCGATGGCAATGTTTCCGTTGCCGCTGTGGATAAGCGCCGACTAAGCTCCCCCCTTTATTTTTAAACGCTCACCATCTGATAACGCCTACGTCCAAGTATAGATATTTTCTCCATTCAGACGGTGTTTCACTACACCATATATGCGCTCTCCAACGTTAGACCTGCATCTGGTCCAACGAAAGCCCTCATCCGAGCACAGGGCGTGGCGTTAAGGTTGAATTAACTTTCGTACCTGCGTTGCGGCTCCAATTATCTGCACAAGATGGCCTACAAGGCGTCTCGCCGGCCATAGTTTCCCCTGCATACCCGACTATTCGGAGAATATCTCAGCGCCTCAGTGAAGGGATGAACGGTCGTGGGCCGCCCTCTCCCTAGTCGACCCCGTCGATGGGAATCTCCTCTGCAAGATCATCTTATCCAGGGGCTTAACGTGACGGAGACGTCATGAGGCTGATAGGCCTCGGACAGAGGAACCTATAAGCGCTCATGCAGTTGGACGGCGCTTGAAGTTTATCCATTGAAGCGACGAGTTCTCGGGTACTTTGTCCTTCCGCAGATGAATGACCAAGGCAAGGGTCCCCAAAGACGGAAGAAGGCTGTAAATAGCGGCGCCTATGTATGTTCGTTTGCAGCAACCTCTATTACTTGGTTAACGTTGAGTGCGGAACCCTAGACAATGCTATGTATAGGCCGGTGATGAGGTGTTACCTTTGATCTTATACCAGCGGCGTGGCAGTTAAATCTCATCACACCTTCTGGCGATTCGCTTTCCCCTGGAGCTTCCACGTCATCACCAACGAATACTACCAAGAGCGGGAGGGCTGATTCGAAGTGATTTATCCCCCGCACCAAGCGTCAAGGGCCATGGAAGGTTTCTCATATATCTAGAAGCCCCCCCCACACAATCTATTTTTGCAAGATGTCTAAGATGGCTTGCATACGCCAGTGCGTTGCACTCCACCACGTGTGGGCGTAGATTGAGTTCCGGTGCAAGGTCTGCTGGGATCCCCACTCCTCTAGCGCTACCATAACTTTAAGTGTGTGGTCTGGATCCTGCACGGTGAGGCAGTTGGCGTGTTGGTGGTGGTGTTCCGGGGATGGTCAGCCTGGAGTTGGGCTTCAGTTGGTGTTTCTCCAAAGCTCATTGGGGAATTGCGAAATACTAAATACTGAAGCCAGTTCAGCTTGTCAAGTGGCTGGCGGCATTCCAACTTTTAAGAGGAGCATGTCCGAGAAATAGATTGGACAAGGTCAATTTTAACCTCAATCTGACGTCCTGCTTTAATTGGTTTTCCTCTGATGTTAGTCAGTTTTTTCTTCGGATAGGATTACGCTCGGTGTCGGTGAAGCTTCCCAGTGGCGTGAATAGGTCCAAAGTATTGGTCGGTGGAATCTCCTCAGTTGGAAGTGGCAGAGCCTTGGTAAACTTAAAATAGTTGCCAATGGGAAAACTATCCGAAATGCAAACAATCGCTCTGCGTTCCGCTGCCTTGGGTATTAGAAAGCAACCAAGTATTGTGGGGAAAAGGAATATGGTCCACCAGCCCTTTAACCACCCTATCATGACGTTGACTTCGAATCTTGACAGAAATCGGCATGGTGTGGCGTTGTTCTATCGGCATCACCGAGACATCAAACATGCCAACTCGGGATACCCATCTATTAATGTTCAAGGCAGAATTCCAACAAGGGTTGCCCTTCTATTCTGCCCTACTGAACCTGCCCAAGACTATTTGTGTTGTCATCCTCTCCTGTCTCAGTTTGCATTACCCGAGTATTCCCTTTATTCACTCCCTCGTTCGAGCATTCTATCTTTTGCACGACCCGCACAATAACTTTTTATATTTTCTCGTTAGCTAGTAGCTTATCAAACGAGATTCGGATTAAAACTGCTCGCTAGCTATCCCAAATCAATAACTTTTCTATGAGTGTTTCAGAACAAATGCTAACAAGTCTGCCGCGCGCTTTGCCTGCACCCGGGTTTTTACGTCAATAATTCCAACAAGCAGGATAACAACATTTCCATGGCTTCCCTACACGGGATGTCCAATTAAGCTCTTTTCCTTACCAACGCACGTGGACAAGATTTCCCCGCTCGGGAACGTCGTTGGAAATGTTATGAATTTCAGCTACTTCCTATCATTCTTGTTCCCGCTCCACCACCAACAATCGAGTAAGCCTTTCATCCCAACCATCGGGCCAGAAGCCAACAAAGAACCCCAAAATGCCCAGCGGCAAGTCTCCGTGCCAACATTCTGTTGCTACGATGCTACCATTACATGGTATGTTTGTTCACCGATGGACAGTTCGCGTGGTATCGTGCTAACAGCATCCGATACCTTGGGGCCGGGTTCAACCTGTTTTCCCAGCGTCTCGGTGCTGAATACAACCGGCTGGATGGTCCTATAGGTTGGGATATGTTCCACCTTTTGCTACTTTCAGGGTCAATAATACTTTGCCACCCGGAACTGCCGTCGCCGAGTAGCACGCACGTCCGCAAATATGCAACATTTTGGGCTTGTTGCTCTGCCCTAGATGTTTGAAAATGGTCGCTTGCTTCTTACCGCTTGCTTCTTACTGCTTGTTGCTTACCGCCTGTTGCTGCTTAGTCTGCACATGCCACTTTGGAACGTAGGCCTGCATTGTTGTATGTTGGAATTGCTGTCCTTCAATCTCACTTCGCCGATCAACAACAGATCGCTTATCGTCTGGGTTGGTATTATGTGCCCCTTTGTTTGATATTCTGATAGCGTATGTCGTGGAAAATATGGACCTACTTTGGATTGTCGCGCTGTGGGGTTTCATCCGTGAATTCCAGGCCATCTATTGAGAGTTCAATAGCTGCAAAGCCTCTGCTTAGTATCAGACTCGGGTAAGTTAGGCTATAGTTATGGTCGATAGAAGTGTTTTGGCATCGGTGAAACTTTGAGAATGGGATAAAGTGCCTAATTTTTGCCTCCAAAAACTGCACTTGGATAAATGGTTTTATGTCATATTTTGCTGTAATCTCTGTGCTGCCTTTGTAGAGCAAGGCCTTATTACTCTCTCTTAGTCATACATAATATACAAGTTAAGATAAGATGTACATCTAAATCGCACATTTGTAGGTTAAAGGTGCTTTGTTATCGAATCATATTATAATCAAAGTCATGATTGTCATTTGCCCATCCACGTTCCCTGTCGCTGCAACCAATGTTGCTAGTATTGCGGAACTTAACCCAAGTCCTTCTTTGGTAATCATCGATAGCTCAAATTTCTCCGAATTCCATAAAGGTTACAGGAATCTATTCATGGGAGTATACGAAGTAAGAAAAATATGAGGATATAAGTACCAAAATGGAAAAAGGGGGGTCGGTCACATGACAAAGGTACAAACCGTGCAACTTTTCCGTTGAATACCACACTTTTTGCAACATCACAAAAAATAAGATGGTTTAGCGTTTTCACGTATTTAATTTTCCTACGTTGGAGGGCAACGGTTATTTCCTTTGCCTCAATCACCGAAATCTCTTCAAAAGCGAGATTCTAGTTTTATGACTACCAGCTGCTCTGCAAGTCCCCGATGCCTTTCGGCTTAGAACCCAGATCGCAAGGGTTAGCTGTATAAACTATTAGAGATGATTGCTTGTGCAATTGTAACGTTCGAGGAAATTTCTTTCTTTCTTCTCTCCAGGGACAGCAGCCCAATAGGTAACGGCTATCGTTGACTTCGGATCATATCCTAAGTTTTATATTTTAAAGTCCACATGGTACTTGAGGCTATGTCAGACTATTGTCACATAACTGGTATCGTTCAAAGCTAAAGAGGCTCTGAAGGTGTCTTGCTACTAAGTTGAAATTATTAGTATTTTCTAAGACGGCTTTCGATATTATTTAGTAAACCCTTCTGAATATGCAGAAACTAGTAGGGAAAGTATGGAATATAACAACTGGATTGTATATCCTTAGTGCTCTCACCATTCTATGACGCGGCTTTTTATTTTTCAAGTTTTGGGTTTTCAATTGGGTCAGGGGTGCGGAAAAAGACTCGAGTTTCCACATAATCTAAGAAAATAGATGGATCTTTCTATAAATCTGGTAAGAATCCTTGCATATAAACGAATTTGAGTTCTTCATATCCGAGGGGAAAGAGGAAAGGGAAATAGCCTAGTGGTTCAACACATATTTACCTTTCTGTCCACATGGACCAGCTACCGTCACTTAAGACGCAGGCGAAGACAAGTCTTTATTAGCAAAGCCATCTCATGTATCTGACGATATTCTGTTTGTTCCCCTTTCCTAAATATCCTACTTCTTAAGCCATCTCGGCTTTATCTTACTGTTAAGTGGGTCTAAACACCAGTAACGACAATATAACTCTTCTAGTAAATACAATATTTACTTTGTTTTCCCCCGACACTCTTATTATATTTTCCATCCCCACAATAACTGCTACGCAACTCTGGGATATGAATTTCGGCTCTCGGTGGTTATGTCTTGGGCAATTTATGCTAAGAATGAGTGGTCTTTTTATGCCATGCCCCGTTGGTAGAAGTAAAACTCCTACAGTCCTTGGGAAAATTTTAATTGGTGGTAATGTAGATAGTGTGCTTGTGGGAGCTTGGCCATCCATTTTTCTTATCCGTAATGGTACAGTGGCTATTTGGGTTTAGGACAATGTATGAGATTTTTATTTTTATTTAACTCATTGTGCTAGGGGATGTAATAAGAACCTCAAATTAATGACGTGGAATCCTCGTCTGTGGCGAGAAAAGTGTATAGCTAGACCATAGCGACGCTCTTTCTCCTAATTGAGAAAATAAATGCATTAAAAAAAATGCATAACCGCGATACCTATTACAAGATTATATGCAAGGACTATATAAGTAAACACGTGTAGATCATCGCTAAACGGCATGGGAGGTAGTAATACAGCTGGCGCCGACTTTATATATAAACCTGTTCGTAAAACCATCACTTTTTCTTCTCAAAATAATATCTGTCGCACAAGTTCTCAATTCTAAAAGTTTTGTCACTGGAGGTGGACACGGCAGCCTTTAAGGCGATAGGCATAACCCCATCCATAACTCCCAGCAGACGCTATTCCCATTATAACTATAAAGTCACGCTTCCCTCATCTGTTGAAGTCCAGATTCCGCTTAGGAGCCTTTGCCTCAGTGACCTTCAAGTGCCTTCCCCTCTATAAACAACAAAAATTGCCCCAGTATAAACCCTTCCACCCCTGGTTGATAGTAAGACCACAGGCCATAAATGTAAGAAGCAGATTTTAAACGCCCCGGGTAGGTTCTCGTTCCATAATTTGCGAGGAGTTAAGGTTGATGGCGACATGAAAATCCCCTCCAGTGCTCAATCGAATCAATTTTTATTCTTATTAAGATATACGCTGCATTAAAATCTGCAAATACTAGGGCGGACGTGGAGAGGGTGCCCCAGAAGTGTTTGGGTTTATATATCTTCAGAAGAATAGTGTATCGTCAGTATTCCTCCTGGGAATCATGCCCGACGCAGACATTTCTCTTGAAATATGCCTTGTAAATGATTGAATCCAGCCTAGGGATAGCAATATAGGGGCTGCATAATAGGTTAAGAGGCTTTTGGCTATTAAAGCTGGTTCTAAGAATGTTAATACGTAGTAGCCCGTATGCTGTGTGGAAACATCAGGGTAGGATCAAATGAATCAATCATCAAACCAATAATTTAAATTTGTTTCGGAAGCCATAAGATACGATGGTGATGGTTATGGTGCTTGTAAATGGAATCTGAAGTTTATGTGGTATCATTTTAGCATGCTAAACACGGAATGTTACTAAAAGCTGCTGTGGTCGACTGGAGACTCTCGATTTAAAGTAGAAACACTAAGTAGCTACTTAGGATGAGATCGAACCATGCATTTACTAGGGAGACGAAGAAGAGGGTGATCTGCTTCTTAGGCCTTTAGCCCATATGACCATGCCCAGCTCTGCAACACGACACTATCATTGTCCTACAACGGATCAACTTGCGAGTCAACAGAGCTGGATAAGGCCGAGCGGATGAATTTACAACTGTGGAAGTATGAAACGGGGTCATAATTATTAAGTCTAATTTGGTAGTGGCCCAGCAGTAGCCCGTAGCTTGATAGTGAGCCGCAGTCCGAAGACTGAGGTCAACGGCAACCATCTTATCAAATGGCTCGACTGCATTGCCATGTGCCGCCTGGAGGAATTATCATGCTGTGATGCTGTAGCTTGTTATACCAAACTATATAGCCATATTGGAATGTCATATGAACGGATGTCCCAGAACTGTATTTAATCCTCATTGAAGCATATATGATTTCCCTTCTTCTCAGTAGACTCAGGGAAAGCACAAACTGACCAGCCTCCGGGCATATCCTGTGATCTGATCACGTTATCCAACTATGCAGTCTGGCTGCAAGCTCTATGCCCCGTCACCGGAGCAAATGCTACCATGGTAGAGCCGCCACACAAATTGAAGATCGACACGCTTGGGGAAAAATTGTGGCAAATGATGAGAGCCGTCGCAACCATACGCTTAGGGAATAAAAACCTTTTTTCCTGTTGGCCGTGAAAATCTCGAGAGGCACATTAATAACGTTTGTTGTAGTGGTTGCACTTGAATAAGTACAACATACGCAATCATGACGTTCGCCTCCCTGATCGCCCGGCTGTTCGCTGTTTGCTCATTGCCGTCAGACGGGGGAAGCGGTAGTTCAATTGAGTCATGGAAGGAATGTCGACATTGAGCTATTAGCTAAGGGCGGCCTGAAGTGGCCATAGTACAAGCCACTTTAGACAAAGGGGGAAGACTCTCGAAGGAAGTGGAACCCATGACCACGTGCCTGGCAATTCACATATTTGTGATGAGACAAAGGCATGCAAGGTGGCTGGCCACACGTGGAAATGACTGACTGGAGGGTCTTGAAGGTCAGGATAACGATTGTCAGCTGCTGATGGAGTAGACTTCGACCGAGGGCGTTTTGAAATGACAGCTTATGCATGCAGTGATTTGATTCCTTTGTGTGTCGCCATCGGATCAGACAAAGCGACTTTCCCGCTTGGCTATGCCGTAATATCCAAGAAGAGGCGATTTGATCTCTTTAGTGCGGATCATGCTTTCACAGTGAAGATTCTAGCATAAAGGCTCTTTCAACTTCGCCTTCTCAAGAATTTAGAGACTAAATGACGCTTATAGATCCTATTTTGCATATCCTGACGTCGACACTTGTCTGAGACACGGCTAGGGAAGGGGGTGGGTTGAAAGCAACACATGCCCCTGCTTAGATAATGAGGAATGCGGAAATTTTATTTCCACAACAATACCATAGTAGTAGAATCCAAATTTTGTAACATGGGATAGCAAGAAACACCTTGGAATCAAATTAGCCACCTCAGTTCAAGTATGAGGTGTGAGTATGAGGACTCTTAAGGCCTTGAAGGTTCCAGCCTAGTGGAACCCAGATTTGACAGGGAAAAAGAAAAAAAATGCGAATTGAGATGATTAAAGACCGTAGTCGCAATTGTGTAAAGGGATGGACGGAGTTAATCAATTGGGTAATTGATAAAACGGAATCGCCGACGAATCGACAGAGTTCTGAGCTGTCACGTATCACAGATTTTGGTAACCTGAACTGAAACTTGTGGGAGGACAACACATGAAATTAAATATATTGTTTCGACCACCACAATCACCACGATTAAGGCTCAAGAGGGCAATGCCCCCCCAATAATTAGCGGCGCGGTGGATACATGTGATATGAATCCCCATGGAGAAGTGCCCCCATGCTTCGGTGTAGTGACGATTGTAGATGGAGCTTTCGCGGAGATCTGTACTACAGACAGCAGGCATCTTCCACGGCGGCCTTCTCTAGCTGTACCGCTCTGCGGGACTCGGCATGAACACAACCTTTTTGATGACGCGTGGTAGGCTTTCCGGCAGCACGAGTATCACAGAGCCACCTCATGTCATCAAAGCACAGAAGCCGACCCGAGGACCGCGCAACTTTGTGCTCTGAAGCTTTGGTGATTATGCTACGGAGTCCGTGTGTAGTACTGATTCAGAAGCTTATACTTGTGAAACAACCACCGCGATTTTGCAAATGGACAGAGGGAGCCAGATGAACTTGACCGTGATTGGATCAGAACGACGGAACAACAGAGGACTCTGTAATAGGTCGGGTTCTGGAGCTATTGGATGGGGGGCGTTCACTCGGTACTCAGGTCTCGAGGACTACGTAAGGACTGCGGCGGAATAATATCGAGCCAATATCACCCGGGAGCCGAGCAGACTCTTCGTTGTCGAACCTGGACTTTTCGCTGGCTGAAACTGGGGTCGGGGGACTGAGAACCTGCTCCCGTACGTCCAGTCCGGCCGACTCCCCGAGTCTCGATCAATTCTCAACCAAGGATGATGGTGGTTCACCCCTTCGCAGGGCGGACGCTGACTCTCCACTCATTCTAGGCTTTCGGCCCCCCGGGGCTCCCTTGGCTTGCGGCCCATTCGTCTCTTGTTTTCTGTTTCTCCTGGGGAAGAGTTATTTAGTGAACGTGGCAAACAAAGATGGGTTTTTGTCCTACATGAAGCTAGACGAGGATGATAACTTGAAGATGCGATTATTAAGGAAGGCACAGTACTGTAGCCAGTCCAGCCCGGCTTCTGATGCACATGGGGAGACGCGTAGTATATTTGACTTTTCCGTTTGCTCCGCTTTGCCGCAATTCACAAAATCTTCAGAGTACTTCGCACTGCGCGCACGGCGAGGTACTCCATACCGAGTCGAAACAACACATTTCCGCCACAGCAGCTGCTTCCTTGGGCAGATTTCCCCTGAGACGGATCCAAACAATCGGGGGCTGAATCCTACTGTACGTACCTTCGTACGTACCGGTAAATATTCCGATTCAGGGGTGCAGATACGGGATCCGGGCCAGGCACCGCGCCAGGAACAACCGGCCAGGCACCGCTCAGGAAAACCAACACATGGATGGGGTCAGCAAATTGCCCACGAATTGCGGTGATGGGGGCTGCAGAAGCGGATGCAGATGATGCAATGATGTGTTGCGGTAGTGAGCAGGTGTGGTGGGTTTTGCGGATGCTGGTGATGTGATGTGTACTGCGTTGAACGTTGAACGTTGAACACGACCGATGCTCGAGTACGAGTAATGTTGCAGTACGACGGGAGCACCGCATACGCGCACAAGAGTCAGCTGTCAAAGCCTGTCAAAGGGCTGTCAAAGGACTGACGCTGCCCCGTCACACCGGCTACAGTGGGTGGGCGACAGTGGGTTACAGTGTGGTTACAGTGGGCTACAGTGGGCTACAGTGGGCTCCAGCGGGCTCCAGGCGGTTCTCTAGGGGCCCCTAGCCCCTAAAACTGGATCCAAAGGCCCGCCTCCACCGCTACGCTCCAGCACTATCCAGCACTATCCGTCGCCCCTCCAACAAAACTCCGGAGTGTCTCCACCACTGTCGCTGCCACTGCCACCACCATCGCAGCGCGCTATCGCCGCCACCCAGCGTCCAGCCCCAGCACCATCCAGCACCATCCACGATTCACACGCAGCGCCCAGCGCAAACTCCCGGGAGGGACTGCAGGTACCGCGTAGGGCCTGTCCTATATTTAAAGACCCCCCCGTCCATCCCCATCTCTTTTTTCTTGCTTTCCTCCGACAAACACATTCTCTTTTTGCGACATATCGACAGCATTCAGTCTGTCATTCATTCCCTCGCATCACCACATTCACTTTGAGATATCGCTTCTCACCACCGTCTTTTCACCAAAAGCAAACCATTTCCATAGTCGCCAGCCGATTCAACCACCCCGTTCAACTTCAACTTCAACCACCAACGATCCGTTGATCCGCGACGACTTACCACACTCACTCACTATGCATACCACCAGCATCATGAAGTCTTCCATCCTCACCTTTGCCCTCCTGGCTTCCACTGCTGTCGCTCAGCCTCATCGCTCGCATAAGCACATGGCCAAGCATGCCAAGCGGGCCGATCAACCGGTCGTCTGGGTCACCGACATTGTCTCGGAAACGGAGATCGTCGACTACACCACGACTATCTGGGTTTCCGAAGGATATGTTGCGCCCACCGCCGCTCCCGCCCCAGCCTCCGTTGAGGCGACGTCCAGCGCGGCCCCAGTGGCATCAGCAGCACCATCATCCGCCGCGGCGTCGCAGGTTCCCGCTCAATTCTTCGAGCCAGCTTCGCCCGCGCCTGTGCCTGAGCCAACATCCACATCGTCGTCCGCATATGTTGCGCCGACTCCCCCAGCTCCGGTCGAGACTCCCGTCGCAACTCCCGCGGTAGTTGCCCCTACTACTTCTTCCGTCGCACAAGCTCCCGCTCCCTCATCCTCATCATCCTCAGGTACCTCAACCGGATCTCCTGATGGCCAATGCTCAGAGGGAAGCCCCTGCCAAGGAGATGCCACATTTTATGACACCGACGGTATCGGAGCCTGTGGTTTCGAGGGAGTGGATGGACTGTCCGAGTCCGTGGTCGCGTTACCAGTTGGCCTGATGGGTGACAAGTCCAACGGCAACCCCTTCTGCGACAAGATGATTACCGTCAAGTTCCCAAATGGCGCCACCACCAAGGCGAGAGTCGTCGACAAGTGCATGGGCTGCCAGGGCCGGGCGATCGATCTTTCCCGCGCAGGTTTCTCTGCTTTGCAAAACCAGGACGTTGGTCGCCAGGCCGGAGCTACTTGGTGGTTCAACTAGAGCGTTGCTTATGGCCCTTGATGCATGCATGCTTTGAAGAGTGGATCTCTCAGCAGATAAAATAGTCGCAAGTCGACGTATACGAGTTTCATTTGGCTAGGTCACTTAAGGTACAATAAACGGGAAATGCCATCAAAGCATAGGGCGTCAAAAAACCTTCAGTCTCAAATCACGGGACGATGAGTTAGGGTGCCTGGAGCACAAATTGGGAAGGCCTCATTTAGACATTTTAGAACTTCTTGTAAATATTTGAACTTTGTGGTGATTGCACTACACAATACACTACCATTACATTCGTTTCATAACAGCGATCCAAATTTGCCGTTGATGTGAAATGTGACAGATTCGAGATTGCTTTTTGCATGTGACTAACTCTCTTGTGTATATCACCGCTCATGCTAGGATACGACCCCAGAAGGTCACACCAAATACTGCTGCGATAATGAATAGCCAAGACTCGCTATGGTAGTTGACATAAGCTAACCGCAGCAGCATCAGTAGGTATGATAACATATACAAAGGGATGATGCTCTAATTGGAAGGTGAACTATTCGCCTTTGAGAATTCACTTAGGAATGTATTGCTGAGGAAAAGTATACACGGCTATCACCTGCTTCGTAACAGAACAAAGCAACAAAGAAAGGACCTGGTATAACTTCCTTTCTCATCACATCCATTTTTAATACAGCAACCTCTGCAAGTATATTCACATATTGGAAAGCTTAAAAATGACACAAGGCGTAATCTTCAAAACCAAAGGCCTGTTCTCCGGCCGTCAAAACTGGCAGCAATTAGAACCACTTCAACCACAGTCGAGGAAATTTACCAAACGCAGAGCGAGGAAATTCCCTGGTGATGCATTTCTGGGTATCCTCTGGTATGGACTTCTTCCCTTGACCCTCAAAGGATGCGAATCGATAAATGGCGATATACCTTGCTGGGTGAGCTAACAAAATAACAGGACCCACGACACTGATATAAGCAATCAGAGAGTCTCACTGGCGCAGCGATCAAGCCTCACTTTCCAAACCCCACAGAAGCTGAATATCGATGGCCCCTCTAAGCTTGGGGCGGCACTCTCTTCTCAAAATGGAAGTTCATTTGATGAGCGGGATTTTGAGGATGAGGTGCAGACTTTGATTGAAACTGCGATGCGGAGTGGACTTTTTGCGAGTGGGCAGATTCGGTAGGGCTAAGTCTAGAGCAACTTTGCTCTGTCTAGACCAAGTTGAAGAAACTCAAGCTAATGGAACGTGTTGTAGTTCGATTTCTATGAGGCATCCTGCCGAAGGATATAGAACTACCGTTCACGTCCAAGAGAAACCCAATATTGGATGTCCGGTGTTTTGTAAAATGGAGATTCTGGCTGTTTGTGTCACGGTTTCGGCGCTGAGCGGAGGGAAGGACAAAAAGGAAGTTGTGGGGCTTCCGCTTGTTTTCGGGTGTGCGAAGGTGGTGGTTCTGAAGATTGGGGGCTTGGGCTTGAAGTGGGTTGTTGATCTGAGGCCAGATGGGACGGCTAAGCCGAGGTGGACCTTTAAGGGATTGATTGGGGTGAAGAGAAGCGTTGACTTCAGGTATAATGAAAAGGTTGAGAGGGCCGGGGGAATTAAGAGATTTCTTGGCCGGAGGAGCATGGCGAAAAAGGAAATGGGATCTGATGAGGAGAAGCCTTTGCTCTCGTAAAAGGCGAACGTGGCGTTGCATGGTTTAGTATGGCCTTAAATCGTTTATAGATGAGATTTTTATTAACTTACCCGGCTCTTATACACTGGCATATATCGTTCTGGAATAATACACTTGATCTTACACATGTGATTCTAGAGAGCCCCGTTGTTGATACATAGAAGGTCCAAAGCTTATGGCGAAGCTTCGGCCGCCTCTGCCTCAGCAGGAACCAACACCTTCTTCTCCTCTAGTAGCTTAGCTAGTTCTCCATTCTGATGCATAGCCATCAATATATCGCATCCGCCAACAAACTCCTTATCGACATAAAGTTGGGGTATCGTTGGCCACTCTGAGAATTCCTTGATCCCTGGTATTTATTAGCCAACCCGCTCATCACCATAATTGGGATATTGTGGCATTACCTTGTCTTAAATCATCATCCTCCAAAACATTAAATGCTGAGAACTTCTTGGGGTCAACGCCCTGGAGCCCTAAGATCTGAATGCTCGCTCTTGAGAATCCACATTGTGGGGTTTCGGGTGTGCCTTTCATGAACAGAACGACAGGTGTGGATCCGACGGCTTTATCAATTGCTTGCCGGGTTTCTTGGGAGAGGTATCGTACAAATGGGGAGAAGGACGTTCGGGTGTTGGTGAACTTGGAGGCGAATGCGAAGGTTGGAGCTGGTCGAGCGGCTTGTCGGAACGCCTGGGTTTCTGTGTTAGAGAAGGATCTTATGATACATAGGAGCATGAGTGCAAAGATTTTGAACCTACCGACGATAAGACCGGTCTTGTGAACATCTTTTCGTGTGGTGTAGCGCTATGGATTGGTGGTGAAGTTTAATGTTTAATTCATGACGGCGATCGGACGATGATCCGAAGCTGCCACCCCGCTGACCAATCAACGATGAATAATTACCCAGAACTTATCCAAACCAACATCCGCCCAATACAATGGTCTTCAATAACTTATGAAAGTGCAGAAGATGGCCTCAACAGAGCATAATGACCACACACAAACACAATCGTTGAGCTATCCCGCACCCTCAGTAGCAGCAGACGCCAACGATGATAACAAAATACACCTCCTCCTCGCAGCCAGCGGCTCTGTAGCAACGATAAAAATCCCCAATATCCTCCACGCCCTCTCCCACCATCCCAATCTTGCCATCCGCCTAATCCTTACCAAATCCGCAACCAACTTCCTCGGGGGCCAAAGTGCAGAACAACCCCACTTCGAGTCTCTATCCAAGATTAAGAACGTGGAAGGCATTTTCCTCGATGAGGATGAGTGGGGGGTTCCTTGGAAGCGTGGCCACGATATCCTACATATTTCCCTGAGGCGATGGGCGCATATATTGGTTATTTGTCCGCTGAGCGCTAATACTTTGGCGAAAATTACTGGGGGGTTTAGTGATAATTTATTGACGAGCGTGGTCCGGGCTTGGGATACAACCGGCGAGGTAGGAGATAGAAAGAAGAGGATTGTTGTTGCGCCTGCTATGAATACTGCCATGTGGAACCACCGTATCACCAACAAGCAAATTTCTGTCTTGGAGCAGGAATGGGGCATTCGTGAGAATGTTAAAGAAAATGAATCTCAAGGTTGGTTCGAGGTCCTGAGGCCGATGGAGAAAGAGTTGGCGTGTGGTGATGTTGGAGATGGGGCGATGAAGGATTGGAAGGAGATTGTTGGTGTTATTGAAGAAAGACTAGGACTTGGACAGCCACGCTGACATGCTGCGTATACTGGCTAAGAGACGAATCACGAAGGAAGAGACATGGGTAATCATGGTAAGGGTTTGGGGTCCGCATAGCGAGGCGTAAGGAAAGGAAATCCCATGTGGTGATTTTACCTAGAGCATTAAAATAGGGAAACTGGATTAGTTCTGGGCCACATGTCAGACATTGCTTAAGTTTAATGCAATTAGTTGCTATATTTCTTTTTAGTACATCTATTTCCTTTCAACTAAAGGTGGCAGATGAGGATACCCGCTGTGTACAATCTGACATAGTAGCTGGTAAAATTGGCCATGGGCTAGGACGCTAATTGAAAATCGTACTTGTAGGGTACGGAAAATTGCAATCTGCTGCTTTTTGTGTTTTAACTTTTCTTTTCTTTATCCTTATTGAAGTCGGGACATTTTGTTGAGGTTGGTCTCGACTGGTAGATGCTAAGTTTCCTATTTCGGCCACCAAACACCTCACCTCCACAGAACACCGATTTATTTTCACGAGGAAATACTCCCACAACTCTTTCAAATACCAAGGGACTGGTACCAAGGGACTGGCCTATCCAAAGAGTCAAAGTTAAAATGAGGACTCGGACTGCTCAAGCAGTCGTGCCAATTGCCTTAGCCGCACGACAGGTCAAGCTGTCTTCACCCAAACAGAGGCTCCCAAACAAGACTCATGATGTAGAATATAAGGCTGCGGCGAAAACCCAACGGCAAGCCCGAGAGCCGATGAAGAGCAATTACGTTGATCGAGTCCCAAAAACAAGACCCACCATCTCAGCCGCCGGCGTCTTGAAGAAGAAGAAGAACAGCGACACTACGCGTGGAAAGAAGTCCCACAGACGCAGAAAGGGGTCACCCGAATCAGATTTGTTTATCAGTTACAAAGGTAAGTAGCTCTCCTAAAGCTACGAATATCTCCATTCACATTGCCAACTACCTATTTCTAGATGGCATCGAAACCGCGCGCGATGCCATCCTCTCCAACACCGAAGCAACCTTTGACTCCGTACACAAAGGTTTCATGGAACAACTTTCTAAATCCAAAGCCGGCGACGAAGCTATCCTCTCGGAAGTCTCGGCCACTCTCGCCATCCTCTCCGCGCCTGTGGCCGAAGAGCAAATCGAGATAGTTACCCGTCAAGGCAGCAAACGCGTAACGGAAATCGTGAAAATCGGCAACCGCATCGCTCATTTCAAGGACGTTGTCGAGGCCGAAGAAGCAAAACTGGCCGAGTATTGGAAGCAATGGGATGAGTTGCAGAACGAGTATCTGGAGCTTGGTGTTGAGGTATTTGGCGCGAAACCCTTTGGCGAGGACGCGAAAGAGGTGGTGGGTAATGGTATTGGGAAGGGGTATAGGAAGGAGATGGAGTTGCTTGATTTGAAGCTTAAGACCCAGGCTGAGGAGTGGGAGGAGAAGGTTCAAGAACTTCGTGTTAAGACGCTGCAGAAGATGAAGGCTTCCGAGAAGGTATCCTAGGCTTGTATTAGTGTCGTTGAGGGCGAGTTGCTGACTTGAACCGAATAGGAGCAGGATGCGTTGACGAAGAAAGAGCAGGCTAAGTTGCTTCAGGCTTTGCTTCAAGAGTGAGGAGCTGCCGTTGGGTCGGTATAAGAGTAAATCAACCGTGACATTTTAACACCTCTGCTAATCTATTTACAGATAAATCGATGAGAGATATTGCTCGCTCTGAAATGAAAGCAAGCAGGAATGTAATTGCTTTGAGTGCTATGTATACGACCAATTGAGGTAAGCATTGCAGGCTACCTTGAATCTAAATTATGCTGAAGAATTTATAGGGAAATGCAATATAAAGTACAAATTAGCTATCTAATTTGCTCCAGGTTAATAAATCTTGCTCAAAATACGCTTGTCTCGCGCTCTTAAAATGTACCTACACACTTATTTCAAAATATGTAGCATGGGTGTCTAAACAAACCCTACAACAACGTTTTCTCTTGAGGCTTTTGTGACAATGTACAAGGACTTCTAAACGCCTTGATGTCAGTTGAATTGATGGCTCTGACAATATGAGGGCAGCTTAAGAAACACTAGCCAGACTGTATTGGTAGTATAAGGCGATCTATTATGCGGCTTCGCAATCTTGGAAACCGGGGCCTTGGCTTTTGCTGCTAGATCATGGCCCGGGCTTGGAAACGCTACTGCCACCTGCAAGGGTAACGGCCAACGAAGGATATAACCGTGGATTTTATTATACTATATACAGTTATCTAATAAAGACTCTCGCCGCCAACGCCCGCCCCCATCAAACGCCAGACTATGCCCCACTCAAAACTCCTCTTTCTCATCTATAACCACACCCCAAGGGTGGTCTACCTTGCCATACATGATATCTACAAGCCAGCTCTTGATCAAACCTGCATATTCGCCAGTTTCTCCACGAACCATGGGGATGGGTAGGTCTTCGTCCTTATAACTGATTACTGTGACGGGGCAGACAAAGAACTACATAACCGTCAATATGGAGATTGCGGGGAAGGGAGAAGTTACGAAAAACTTACAGCAGTACCAGCAGCAAAAGCCTCGATCATGCGCCCCTCACGAACGGCTTCCACAACATCCTCCATGGTAAATTTCCGTTCTACAATCTCAACAGGCTCTAGCCCAGAAGCTGAGCCATCCGTGAGCCTCTCACGGACCAGTTGCAAGATGCTCCTCCGCGTGACACCATCGAGGATAATCTTCTCGCCAAGGGGAGCGGTTACTAGTTGGACCTTCCCCTCCTTTGAGCGCCAGACTACGAAGAAGTTGCTTGCGCCGGCTTCGGTAACAACTCCATCTAGGAGCCAGAGGACTTGGTCGTATCCCCGGGTTACCGCTTCTTGGTTTGCCATTAGGGTAGGTCCGTAGTTGGCTCCGACTTTAGCGAAGCCGAACCCTCCTGGCCATGCTCTAACACCATTTTGAGAGGCGAGTAATCTCATTCCCTTGGGTCCGCCGAGCGTTGGCATCTATTGGGCATTAGTATAATGTGATCGGAAGGGTTATTAAGTATGGACTTACGAAGGTCGAGATGACAAAAAGAGTGGCTTCTTTGGGAGTCGCAACGCCGAGGGCTCCAGCTGAACCGATCATAGTGGGTCTTTGGATGGCTGTTAATATGACATCCTAAAGGAAAGAATGTAGAATATCATGACTTACCTGAGGTACAGGAAAGTCCCTGGCCTGGACTTTGGGAGCCACTTTGGGCCATCAACAGCAATCATAGCAATGATCAACTTCTCCAGCTCCTTGGGATCAAAGCCCGGCAATGCAATACGTGTTGAGGAAACCAACTACTTAATCATTAGCCGATTATCCTTCTTTGAAAATTAACAAAAACTGTGGAACATACCATACGCCTGCAATTTGCATCGGGTCGGAATAGTCTCAATTTTCCATCAAAGCCTCTGTACATCTTCATCCCCTCAAAGCACTCGGTTGCATAATGTAGTGCAGATGCCGTAGGAGGAAGAGATAAGTTTCCATAGGGTTTCAATTCCGGTGCATCCCATCCAGTTCCCGCACGCCACACTGCGGTTATCATGTGGTCTGTACATTGTGACGAAGTATTGATGATTGGATCTCCTGGCTCGGGAACGGACATAGGAGTCTTCGTCTTCGTGAAGATTAGCTTTGAGGCATCAAGTGGCTGGAGAGCAGCCTCCCCGCCATTAGGTTGTGGCCCTGTGGAAGTTTGGGTGATCTTTTTGGCGACGGCAGCGGCCGTGAGCTCAGAAGTCTTTTGGACGCCATGCGGCGGAGTGATTGCGGTTGGTGCCATTGAGTCTCGAGTATTAGACAAAGGTTCTTGAAATATCTTTTCTGGAAACTGCGGGGAAAGTAGAATGGTAATACAGGAATAAGGTTTAAGGTTATGGCTGATTGGAAAATGCGAATGTGGAAACTATGCGTAGGGAGCAGAGCTTGCGGCAAGCCAGAGGGAGTGATTGTAGAACAAGAGGAGGAGGATAAGCCAGCAGGTGTGCAGACTTGTACGTGGTATAGAGTTTGGCTTCCTTTATGTTTAGGTAAGAAGAAGTCGAGGACTTAAGGGGCTGGGGTTTGTTGGGGAATATAAAGGAAAGAAGGCAAAGAGAAGGAGTCAGGAAGGTGGAAACCGAAGCAGTTCCAAGCGGGAGCTAATGGCTTAGCTCACCGGATCGGAGACCAAGGCAGAGCAGTGTCCGGCAGAGTTTTTGCAGATGCAGGTAAGGGTTTTACCAGTACTTAGTAACTAGACTCTCGAGATTGGGGCTTTCTACACATACCGGTCCCTACCTGGTGGCCACCTGCGCCCCCTAATGCCGATTAAGCCTCCAAGAGCCAACCCACTCCCGGCCCGAGCGGTTAGATTGGGGGGAATCCGAGAGAGGCAGTATCCAAGTTGGCTCTGGACTAATAAAGCGAAGTGTGTCATGTGCTGTGCAATTGCCAGTCCCCCAATTCGGCTGTTTACATACCTAGGAATGTCTGTCGAGGGGCTGATGCTGCTGATAAGAAAGTCTGACTCCTCCAACCAACGCAACTAGAGAGCGAAGCTGCAAGTCAATTGCATACGGCAGGCTCTCACCGCTATTTGCCAATTGCCAATGCTGCTGTCAATGTCAACAACTGTGCTGCCCTTCCGATAATCGATGGATCAAACGGCAGCGATACTGAGTAAGGAGCCATTTACTGGCGATGATCAAATCCGCGCTGTTGATGAAGTTTCGACGTTGATTCCGCCCCTCGCTTCCCCGCAAAAGCCGGTGCTAGCCGGCGCCCCCTATTGTGGCCGAGCATCGCCAGCCACCTGACTTCGAAGGGAACCGCGCCAACATTCTTTGTCTGCGCTGTGGTTGGGTGTTGCACGATTGTCCTCGTAACTCGGTACGTACCTACTATAGGGCGTATCTAGGATCTACCTAGCATTTAGGCCTAGGTCATGATCGTCATCACTCCTTGATTGTCTGGGGTGTACTGTACATGTACGTAACACAGCACATGTATGTTTCTTGGTGAGTTCCATTCAATGTTATGATGCACAATTGGCAATGCTCTATTGGGTATTCCTCGCACGTGTTGAACGCCGGACAATGCCCAAAGTGTGAACTGGGAACGGCCCATTCACGGGCAAAATCTATGAAGCTGCTGCACTGCCTGTCTTGCTCTTTGTAAGAGCTCTATCATGCGGCGCTCTCCTTCAGCTTCTGCTCATGTTCCATCTGCTCTCGTTTCTTTTGAGCGTCCTCGCCGATGCCTTTCACCCCCTTTACCCGTTGTCTCTCCTCATACATATCTCGACTCTTCATGATCCTCTGGACGATTTGCCCGGCATTGACTGCCGAAAATTGATGCGGCCCAATCTCCTTGTAGATGCCCATTTCTTTAGGCGCCGTGTATGGGTCGTAGGTCAACGGCATGAAGCTCGTAGGACCATGGTAGACCGCATCAGGAGTTCCCCAGGGAGTTGAAGTGAGATAAGCTCGAGTGGGCATAAACGGTGCTCCAAATACCACGGAATTGACGTACTAGATAGGATTAGATAGGGCTGAAAATGTAGCTATGTGGACCTAGAGCCTTACCTTGCATTGCAGGACGCAAAGGCCCCGCTCGTAGATGTTCATTATAGGGTAGTTAACCCCTTTCCAGCGGTTAATCACCTCATCATCATGAACACCAGCAACAACGAAGACAGGTCCATAATCAGAACCCTTGCCAACGCGCTCTTGTACAGCTTGCTCACTGTACCACCCTTCGTCCTCGCCAATCTTCTCCTCCGCCTTGATCACTTGTGTAAGGAATTCGATATGACCAGAGGAGAAAAGATCGAATCCTCCGTCGACATAAACGACCCGTTGCCCTGGCTTAGGCTGGGTGCCCTTACAAAGCTGGGAGAATACGCCCTTCTCTTCTTCGGTGCTACCTACTCTCGCCTCAATGGAAGCCGTCCAAAACCACACGCTGGAGCCAGGGTGAAGGCCAGTTTCGTCCGTGGCATACATTTGCATTCTTTCTGTCATCGCAGCCCCCTGGACTCTTCGTTCCTCCTCTGTTCCGGAGCCTTCTTCACCCGCGAGGAGGTTGGTGAGTGATTTGATGAAATGTGTCCGCGTACAGAGCAGCATCCTGCCAACAAGGTCTGTTGTCGAGATACTGGGCGTGCGTTTGACCACCTTGAACCGACCAGCAGCCTTCACATATCGATAGCAATCCTCCCCGCTGCTGTCCGACGTAATATCATCTCCATGAACGACGTATTTGCACCCGAAGTGCGAGATCCATGGTAGGGAGGTAACATATGGCGCATAGGGTACCGATTGGGTAACCCATCGACATGCATCCACGGCGGCGATTCTTGGAGAAAAGAATCAGCGACGGATCCTCACCGAGGGCGGACCGTGGTGTTTTACCGTTCATTCAAAGTCATCACCGTCGGCCCCTTATTCTCGAGGATCGCCTCATCGGAATGGATGCCGACGACGAGCTCCGTTCCCAGTTGGCGTGCTTGCAGCATTGCGCCAGCATGGCCTGACGGTTGCCACCGAATTAGCATAATACTCTGGGGCAAAGGATGGGAAGGATCTCCTTCGCTTTCGAAGGATGCGCGACGACTAACCGTGGTGGAAAAAGTCCCAGCACCCATCGACCCAGATTCGGCCGTCTAGAATCTCAGGGGCTGGCTCCCCGACGGGAAGCTCTTCCTCTAATTTGTGGTCGGCGCTCATGTTGTGGTTTTTCGTTGATAGCACAGGGTGGATGGTGACGGGTGAATGTTGGAGGTTTTCCCCACCTCTCAACGACCTGCCACCGTCACTGCTAAAAAGCTGGTGGGGTTCACACCGGCACTGGGGATTCGCCTATCCAAACAGGTCGGTGTATTAAGCTCGAGGATCAACGATTTACACAAGTTCAACTGCGAATCCAGGGGCCGCATACGGATATCCGCGACACCATCGCTGAGCCCTGATGGCTGTGTGTCTCTGTAACAGCATATCTGACGGATTACGGAGCCTCCGGGCGAGGTGTAGAGAACAGGACAGGACGGCATACGTGCTATTAACCTTAGTAATAAGACAATTAGACAGCATAAGCACATGTCTGTACTTCGTAGGTATTTAACAACTGGACTGCCCACCACTACGTAGGTGGCTCGTCCTGAGCATACTTCCTTTTGATAGTCCGTACTTCATACTGGAGTCTGGTTGGCACTCGAGTACCCCCGTCCTCAAGTACCATTGGTACGCACTGAACGGTTTGCTTTTGGGCCGCGCGCTTGTCGCAACACTGAGTGCGACAGGCTGAGAGCAAACCATATAGGTTTGATGTCCTCTGGGCCTTTCGAGGAATCTGCGCACGACGACCACGGTACTTGTACAGCTTTATATCTATAGAAGCCTGTGTTCAGCCTTTCCCAAGCCTTGTGGTGGGGGATCTCCGTCGGTGGAGACGAAGTCGACACAAGTAAGATTGGGGATCCAGAGCCGAGATGCAGCCCACCAACTTCTCCAGCGGCGGCGGAGGTCTGTTCTCCACCAGATCAGGGGCCAGCAGGACGCCAACATCGACGAGGCCCAGCACGAGCAGCGGTTTTCATTATCGCGCACCGTCCTTCAGGCGCAAGAATTCCCTATCCTCAAAGTTCCCTCTCAATTTCTCTGCGGTCCCTTACAGAGGCATCAATTCGTCCGAGGCCGATCAAGAGCTAGAACGAGACCTCCAGCAAAGCTCCTTCGGCAGCAACAAGCGGTTTACCACGGATGGTGTGCCATCTCCTACCGATTCACATATATCTATAGCGCCCTATGTCAATATGCTGGCCAGACCTGGGACCGCACATCAGGGGATGACCGTCCCCGTTAACTTTCAACCTATATTAACGCCTAGCCCGACCTTGGAGAATATTACATATCAGCATATACAGGAGACATCCTCGAAAAGGATATCTACATTGGACTATCTGAGAAAAGCGTAAGATTTCCTGGGAAGCCCCTTTCTCTTCCAATCTAATAGCGTTATAGTCATGAAGGACGAGTCTACTGGTTCAATACACTATTATTCAACAAATCCGATTTACAACGCATGCCATATTTCGACACCCGCAAACTGGCACGGCGCGCAACGAATTACCTCCTTCTCGGCCTCTCACTACCCACCATCCTCGACCTCAATTCTTCCAATTGCCATGAATTCCTAAAGACCTTGAATGCCCTCCTAGCCGAATTCGAGACCTACCAACAAATACATCCACCCGATGGATCGACTTCCATGTCCCGCGGCCGCTTTCCGCAGATGTTTAAACGGGCCACAACTTCTGCCGGTAAGGGCCGACGGACAAGCTCGGCGGCAGAGATAGGACTTCCAATGGGCAACGACTCCTCTGATTCGAAGGCGGCCAATGGAAACGCTGCTGGGGGAGGAACAAGTTCTGCTACATCATTCGCTCTTGGGGAGACCGACCTCCTACCCGGAGAGGAATATACATATTTATTAACGCCATCACTGCCGTTTGATCCTGATTTTTACGAGACTTTTGCGACGCTGTGCGATGTTTTGATCGACTGTTATACGAAGCTGATGGGCTTGGTGGGTTCCCCAAGGGAATGCAATCCCGCCATGGCAGAATTATTCACGAAAGCGGATGCTAGGGTTAGGAAGATTATTGTACAAGGGGTGGTGAAGGACTTCGAAGACAGCAGCAGGGCTGGTGTTAAGAGCGAAATCGCGGGCGTGGGTCGAGTCGTTCTTGGCGGTTTGATGTGAAGAGTTGTACACCATTGGGGGATTGGCGTCAGGTTTGGGATGGGATATACCGGCATGAATTAATGGCATGAATGACGCATGAGGGGCTGAAAGCCATATATGTAAGTTAAGATATACCTAACCAGCTCAGAGCTCGGAAGGAGTTGTGCCATACCCAACATAGAAATTACGTTTCTCAGGAAGCAAATCATATACCGAATTTTATTCTCGACTGTTTCAGAGACCCTGATTTACCCTTGCGATTACGGAATGTGATCAAGATATCGGAGGAGCTTACGAAGTAGGCTCATTCTGGTTGGATCTTCAAAAGAGTAGATGTTTCGTAAAGTTAAGTCATCGCGAGGGGTTGTACATATTAGAGCTCCGATAGCGTCCAAGGCCTTGGTACTTGAGTACTGCGTACCTTAGGTACGTAGTATATGTCTACCCAAGTGGATATGATCGTGGTCAAGCTTTAGTGACAGCTGGTAGAGTGATAGGCACTCCTGCTAAGCGTCACAGCCCAACTCCATCCGCCCACACACCGTCCACCTTGAATTTGACAAAAAGGAAGTAAAAATGAAGAATTTGACACTGTAGATCAGATACCATAACGCATTGTTGGTCATCACGATATGCCCGCTTTTTACACGGGCACATTTCAGTGCTTGACTCTATTTGGATAATCATCATGTAAAACAGTGTCGAGTCCAGCTCTTTCGACGGAGCTTCTGAGACGACGTACCTATGCCAGACAAGTATCTTTCCATGAGGAAAGACATAGAGTGTTGAGTCTAGCATCGGCAGTCGTCTCCGCTTTTCCATAAGCTATAGACCCAAAAGTGGTGGATCCTCTCGCACCAAGAATAAGCCCCATCGAGTTACTCGTCATACCCATTGAAATGAGAAGACAAGCAATCGCATAACTATCGATCTCGACGAAAAGCCTCCAATACCAGAACATCTCTGCTATTCCAAGAACAGACCAGGCACCTCCTGCAAGCCCACTTCCTCCAGTCACATTAAACATCGCAGTAAGAAGCTCGGACTCATATCTTCATCCATGTGGTCTTCTCAATTCAGAATAATGGTTCCAGGATCGGCGAGAATGCAGTACAGACGGTGAGAGGGTGGAGGAGAAAGCAGGGAATTGGTAGAGGAGAAGCCGCAGTGTGCTTCTATGGCGGCGCGTTTCCGCAATCCTTCTGAAAGAAGGGTGTCCGGGGACTTTCTCCCAAAGCGTAACATAGCGATAGAATAGCTGAGAGACCCTACAGTGTAGGATCTCTCTGTTTGTGTGCTTCGAATGCGATTCTTTGAGCGAGAGAGATGGAGGAAAGAGAAGGAGGAGAATTCAAAATGTGAAGAAAAGATAAAGAAACTCGACTAGCACTAGCTTGAGGCACTAGCCTGTTATCGGTTAGCTGCTGATTAGCGCCAGCTACGGACGCGATTCCGTATCCGGTCATCAACTATCGCGACGTGAATGAATTTCGAGGACAAGGCAGCGCTCTTGAAAGCAAAGGGTCTTCACGAACACCTGTGCGCTCGCTCAACTTTCATCCTGAACATCAACCTCCACGATCAAAGCTATTCAACTAAATCTTTTTCTGGCGCGCAGCCTCTATCTCCTGCAAGATGGCCGGGCTCTTCGGATCCAGCAGCACTGCGAGCCAGGCGAATACCCTCGGTGACTTGTCGAAGGATGTAGCTCTCAATAACCCACCGTCCGACAGCATCTCCGATCTTAGCTTCTCACCTCAGGCCGATTATCTTGCTGTGGCGTCGTGGGATAACAAGGTCTCGATCTACCAGATCACCGCAAATGGAGGCAGTGAGGGGAAGGCCCAAATCGCCCACGAGGCCCCAGCCTTGAGTTGCGCCTGGTCATCTGTATGTGCAATTATTTGGTAGCTTAGAAGCACCTTGAAACTTAAATACTGACTACGTTTTAGGATGGCACAAAAGTTGTAGGAGCAGGTGCAGACAAGGCCGCTCGGATGATCGATCTCAACTCTGGAGCTGTACAGCAAGTTGCCGCACACACACAACCTATCCGCTGTGCAAGATTCTTCAATGTTCCGGCATCGGGTGCGCAGATGTTGGTCACTGGATCATGGGACAAGACAGTCAAGTATTGGGATTTGCGGCAGTCAACCGCGGTTGCTTCGTTGGATGTTCAGGACCGAGTCTATACTCTGGATACGAAGGGGCCTCTCTTGGTTGTTGGAACAGCTGATCGATATATCAATATCATCAATCTGAACGAGCCAACTAAGTTCTACAAGACAATGCAGAGCCCGCTGAAGTGGCAGACTCGAGTTGTGAGCTGCTTTGGGGACTCGAGCGGCTTTGCTGTGGGCAGTATCGAGGGCAGATGCGCTATTCAGTATGTCGAGGAGAAGGATGCAAGGTAAGAAACTCCCGCCAATGTCAATAACGACACATCTGCTAACATGAATTTATTAGCTCCAACTTCTCCTTCAAGTGCCATCGTGACCCACCACAGAACAACATCACGAATGTTTACTCAGTGAATGCCATCTCGTTCCACCCACAACACGGCACTTTCAGCACTGCTGGTTCTGATGGTACATTCCACTTCTGGGACGGAGTAGCTAAGCACAGACTTAAGGGTTATCCATCAGTTGGAGGCACCATCCCCGCAACTGCTTTCAACAAGGACGGCAATATTTTCGCATACGCTGTTAGTTATGACTGGAGCAAAGGATACGCAAACAACACACCACAATATCCGAACAAGGTCATGATGCATCCCGTAACTCCCGAGGAGTGCAAGCCTCGGCCGAGTGTGAAGAAGCGGTAGACGGGAGCGGTAGAAAGTCTACAGCGGTTTCACTATATTGGAATTAGCGGTAGACAGGAACGGTTATGGTGAATGGACGAAAAGTTACGATGGTCGTGGGGAATCAACGGCCATCGTCAATGTATCTGGTACTTTTACTGCGGCGATTGCGGATAGTACGACATGGCGCTCCATACGATGGCGTTTGGGATTGAGACATAATACCATGGCATGCAACGGAGACTCTACATAGAAATAAAAGTCAACTTTCGTTGCAACTTTTCCATTTCCGTGATCAATAATAGGTTCAGACAAGAAGATGCTACTGGCAGCGTAAATCCATTATCATGCTTTCTAAACGCCTAGCTATCAAACTCCCCTTGGTAATAATCTGTTACAAATATCGTCATCGTTGCTCCGCGCTCTTCCCATTAGCTTGGCCATTTCCATGCTTCTCCGACCTCCCATCCTCTTCTTCATCACTATCATGTCCCACGCCGTATCTCTCTTGATCTATTCCCTCCGTAGTAGGAGTCTGCACGTGCAGATCATCTAACTCGCTCTCGTCAAAATCTGCAGCCTCCACATCCCTAGTAGCCCTTTTATGCCTGAGATTCTCAAGACCGGCACGGCCCCGTTCGCGAATACCACTAAGCGAAAGCGATGAGTCGCCACCGAGAACGCCCTTGTATCCGGAACGTCGACGACGGTCTCTCCAGATGTAATAGCCCCATGCTGCGGCAGCTATGATGACTATGACAAGGACAATCTCGCCGGACTTGTAGTAAGCCGACCATTTGGCTGCTTCGACCTTGGCCTTTGCTTCCTCCTTAGCAGCGGTGCTGTTGGGGTGGCCACCAACTGATGTCTGAATGCCTTTCTCACCGTCAATGCGGCTGTCGGTCGGCGTCCCACCGATACTTGCAATATCCACTTTCATGAAGCGATCAAGCATATCCCGGGTTCGTCTCGGGTAATCGAATGGAACCATGTGGGAGGAATTGTAGAATAGGATGTATGTCAAATTCCGAGCTTCTTGGTAGAAGCCTGCTGGCTGGCCCTCAAACTCCCAGGCCCGTCGAGGTGCCCATGTACCGGGCGAGAGCTCGAAGCCCTTCCCTCCGTTCCATTCCATATTGCTGATAAGGTCTTCTGTGCCGATGTGATTGCAAATAAGGTCCTCAGCTCCAGAAAATAACACGGTAGGGACTTCCTCGAGGAGATGTGGTAGAAGATGGATGGATGGCTTTGAGTTGCTTGCCCTGAACGCACCTCCTACAGCGCCGTTACATTCAGTCCAGCCAGTGCGCTTGTCTGGATCAATATTAAGAGCTTCCAGAACATCTTGTCGGCGAAGATAGGGCGTCATATCCTTTAGGTCAGGTGGCCAGTTCATGCCACAGCTAGGATAGCTGTCCTTCAGCCGGATATCGTACATATTATAACACTGCATACTGCCGTCCGAAGCCTGCGTTCCCGTCTCTTTGAGGATTTCCTGGAGCACCGCCTCACACTCACCTAAATCCACACGGTCACTGGCTCCATTCTGACTCAGCGCGTTCATGCAGATGGCTTGTTGCGATTCCAATCGTTTTGACAATTCGCTGCCGCGCTCAACCAGTCCCTTCTCATATGAAAATGTCAGGTAGGATTTGTACTGCTCTGCGGGTGAGATCCACCCATTTCCAATCAACATTCCCTTGAGTTCCCAAGGACTTTTCGCGGCCTTATTCCTTTTGAGAATCGCATCCGCAATGTAGGGGATATGTTGGCCAGCATAGGACTCGCCAGCCAAGTACAACTGTAAAGTGTCAGCGATAGAACTACTAGAGGTGTCAAGGAAACTTACATCGTCATGTTCGTACTGTGGGAAGAGTTTGAACCACTTCTCTAGAAATATGACAAATTGGTCTGCCATGTCGGGAAGTTCCCGCACATAGCTGTCCGTATCCACGAAACTGTAGCCAGTTCCAACTGGGTTGTCGACGAACATGATATTCGCGAATTCGTCCCATGATCCTGGGTTATATTCGAGGTTTGGTCCTTTTGATCCGTCCCTGACTCGATACGGCCCAACTTCCATCAAAGCACCGTCCTCGGAACTACAGCCTGGTCCGCCGTTCAGCCATATCACCGTTCGTTGTCTGTTCGCGATGTGCCTGTTTTGGTAATGCCAGAAGAATATGTTGCCATTATGCTCGGGGGTAACTTCGACGTGCCTACACCAGCTCTTGTCAGTAGAGTACAATGTTAAGCAATGGGCAAACATACCCAGCATGCATCTTTAGCAGTGGGCCCTCAGGAGCCCCTGGCAGCGAATGCACAAAGTAGTCGGCGGCTGACTTCTCTGCCCAGGCCATTGATGGCATTAACGATGCGATGCTCCATAACGTCGTCAGCATATTTGTACCGGCGTTCGCACGCCGTCCTGAGGGCGACGTGAATATCCGCATCGTGGATGCCAGTTCCCAGAAGCGGGCAAGTAGTTTGGAATGGCCGCGCGGTTGCGATATCTATCTCCGTCCATGAAAGTGCTAGTTGATGCTGGGCACGGAAATGTAGATGTTGATGTAGATGTAGATGTGTCTTCCGAGAATAGTACCTCGTTTCGGAGTTAAACGACTACGCGGCTATGCTGGCTATTACTGTGCCGGTATTTGTACGTAGTACTTTCGACCCGGGACTCGAGTAATCACTTCCTGGTTGAATCGCGTTATTATAAGTTTGCATGCAGTTCCTACAGTGTGCAACTGAAAAAGAATTTAGATGTTAACAGCTCAATAACTTCATTCCCGAGGCTTTGTCTTGTTCTTTCATGGGCCATTAACGATCCAGATCCAGCCACCCTCCAATATTAATCCCCGGGCGTCTCGGCAACGGTTGCCCTGCTAGTCAAGCCTCCAAATGCTTGGCCAAGGCTACTTCCAGGTGAAACGAGTAAGGTCACGATAAGATTAAAATAATGCTAATCCGTCTCGACGATTGTCGACGCTTTGCTTTTGATTCACTTGAACCAGAGTTTCTTAATAAAGCAAGGCATGACGTTGACGTTGACGTTGGCATCCCCACAACTCCATGCTACTTTTAGCCATACTAAGCCCTACCTAGGTACCTAGCACAAGTTCCAGACGCTACCTAGGTAAGTATGCTGTGAGTATAGTACGGTATAAGAAAGCATCGAGATCACAGGAGCAACAGAAGCGATTTAGCTATACACATATTGCTATCCGTTTGCACAATGTCCAGCTCAGTCTTCTATTGTATTGATACATTGCAGGCTATTTTATTCCAACCAGGACGGTAGGCTGGATTTCTAAATCGTGTGCAAAGAGCAGATCTATAATATCGATGGGCTGCAGTCATCAACAGTTAGAATAGCTCGCCAATACCTTTCTCCGAGTCTTTCTTGATCAAATCAACCATCCCCTATGATATGTTAGGCCTAAGTTGACTAACGAACACCGCAAAGACTTGCTGCTCTTTGGCTTACCTCGGGCATTATGGGCTCTCCCTTCTCACTCGTCACGTATCGAAACGGCATCTCTGTGCTTTCATTTTTGTTGATACGGAGTTCTGGGTAATCGGTATACGGAATCTTCTCAAGAGGGGCTGCCCACAGTTAGACATATAAT
Source organism: Venustampulla echinocandica (assembly GCF_003357145.1). Classification (NCBI taxonomy): domain Eukaryota; kingdom Fungi; phylum Ascomycota; class Leotiomycetes; order Helotiales; family Pleuroascaceae; genus Venustampulla; species Venustampulla echinocandica. The sequence continues at coordinate 2,991,458 of NW_022474207.1, forward strand.
TTGCACAGACGGGGGTGGTCCCCTACTCTTCTCTTGGACGACAATTCTTGTCACTCTCACAGCAGTATCGGTGGTCATCTGTTTTGGGCCAAGCCGACGGCCCTCAAATCCCTTCTTTCTCAATTCCGAAGTCCTATCTGTTACTCCTTAGTCGTGTCCGGCTCTTCTTGGATTTGAATGTACCTCGCGGGGGATCGTCCCCTGTTACGTATTAGTGCGTGATGGACATACATCTTACAACATAGGAAACATACCTAGAATGCCACCAAATAAAAATACATCGAATGTGTCGCCATCCTCGGGACTCAACTCCTTCGAGGCCGAAGGGTCAAGCAAGCAAACACGCGATTTATCAGCTGCATACAGGTCTTCTACGCTGTTTCCATCTGCCGTGAAACCAGGTACAACTTTCAGGGCCTCTGGTAACACCAATGACGGGGGTACTGATGACAGGCAGAATTTTGCACCTGCCATGTGAGATTCTTTTGCTATTGTGACATACTCCAGTTCAGACCAGGGGCCAAGCTCGTCATCAAGATGCTCGACGATGTATGTTTTACTGGCCATGGCTATCTGAGTTGGGCAAGACTATTCCAAGAAGGTGCGGATCGGAGCAACACTCTGCACACCAATCGGACAAATGACCTCCGCTGGACAAGAGATATATGGTATTATGGCTTAGAGCAGCACCCAAATATTGCCTTGTACACAAATCGGATGACTTCCTTGGGTGGTTGAGTGACGAAGGCTGGCGTATTGCGTTGCGGGGTAAAAGTCTTGACCTGGAATGCCGGCCGGTCTCGAACGCCTTAGAGAGGGAATAATAGCAGGATCGGTGTTGCAATGCAGCGGCCGTAGAGTGACCTTGGGGGGGGGTTTTTTTTAAAGCCTTGAATGATGATCAGGGTGATCCTTCTGAATCGGCGTCCTAGTTGAAACTGGTTCTGATGTCTTGTGACCGCGTTGCGCCAATGAAGACCGTTCGACACGGGCCCGATATGGCTACTCAGGAAGCGATGTGATGGGGTTTGTATATGTGGAAAAAGCGCTGGGCGTCGGCGGTAGATGGCTAGGATATTGAGGCTGGGTTTGAGGTTGAGGGTGAGGTATAGCCCTACGTCACTCTGACAGATATGAAACTGATAAGCACTTCAGCGTTATCAATTTGAAGATGGCTTTAGGGGAAAAGAATCGTCACCTTGACAATAAATTTCCAATTCACCAAAGGCGGGTTTCACCGTCGAAACTCTCGCAGCCTTAACCGAGCCGGGGCTGGCCAATCAAACGCCGCAAAATGCTTAGTAGTGCGCCCATATGTAAACCCCTCCATCTGCCGACCACTTCCCTCCACTTCCACGCCCACTACCACGACCACTTCCACGTCAGATCGTCACTCCAAGTTCACCTGTTCTACCTCTTTCTTCCGCATTCACTCCATTGCAAAATACCAGGAGGCTTTTGATCCAGGTCCCATTGAAACCTCGTCTCCTGCTAACCCTATCTTAAGACTCGGGTCCCTGGCGAAAGCAGGGAAGCAAAGCTCCCCCCCTGTTGTCTCGACCAATCTTGCTCACTCTTCGACCGGGATCCTGGGAGAATTGTTTTGACGACCGGGACGACAGTCGTCAGTGACAACGCAACCACATAAACAAATTCCGCTGTTAAACATCAAAGTTCCTACACGCATCTTCTACACTACTCCTTCAAGAAACACGTTTCTCTCAACACTCAACCCCGCACTCAAACGTATCGCACACGCACTACTTTAAGACAAGATGAACCCCCACCAAAAGAACAAGATCGATGTCAATGTGAGTAGTTACCTTCTCCCCACAACCCTCGCCTTCGCGGTTTCGGATGGAATGGTCTTTGCTAATCTCCATTCACAGTCCCTCTCTCCCGATGAGCAACGACTCTTCCGCCTCTACGGCAAACTCCCATCCAAAGCCGACCATCTAGCCAAGCACCTGAAGGACCGCAAATACTTCGACTCGGGCGACTACGCCCTTTCTAAAGCCGGCAAGGCCAGCTCAGTCGATACTGGCAGCGTTGGCTCTGAGCATCCACTCCCAGAAAACATCCCCCACCTCTCATCCCCGGGTGTAGGACATGCGAACCAAGGAGGTAGCGGCAATACCAACATCCACCATGGGGGCGGCGCCGGACTTCCCAGCGGAAGCCCTGTCAAGGAGAGCAGCTTCTTGCACCGGCAGACCAGCGTGGATGAGGTGGATGAGAACGACGTAACGGGTCAGCGGGCGAAGGATAACATAAGCCCTCCAGTTATCAAGGAGGGTATTCCGATTAGGAGATAAGCAGGGGTTGCGAGTCATGGGTGCGTGCTTATCATGAAGTACAGTACGATGAAATTACGATAGCTGGGTATGGCGTTACGAGGCTTTTAACAAGGGATTTGGTTTGGACAAGGCTTTTCGTTGTACATGTTGCTTCTACTTAACGGTTGTACCTGGTAGAGAAATAAATCGAAGTTTTTCCACTTCTAGCTTTTCGAGTCAATGCATTTTCAAGAGTGGGTACATGAGACAGTCAAGTAATGTGACTTTTATGTTAATTCGGTAACTTTTCTATTTCCTACAACGCCTTGCAATGCTCTACTTTGCACACAGAAACTTAAAGTTCAAGTGCCTTGACAGCCATGGCTAAAGCACCGTCAAACGTCTTGTTTCCGCCAATGAACCCTGCGGCATGAACGAACACGCCACCAGGAACCCCCGATATCTCATCCAGCTTCTCATCCCGGAATCCTCTCCACGCTTCCGGTAGCGATTTTCTGCTCTCAAAAGAATCCTTGGTGACAGGTACAGTCTGGACTCTCCACTTGGCATCCGGGGTAGGTTTCTCAGGGTACAAGACATAAAGAACTTTTGCATCCCCACCTTCGTTTCCCTCGAGTGTGTAGAGATGATCCTTCCATGGAACAGACTGGCCATCAAACACCAGTATCCTTCCCTGTGAATCATATTCTAGCCGCGTCGCATACGCCTTGTGCACAATATCTCTGGCGGGCAGCCATGCCTTGGTGTAGTAATTCAAATCCCTTGAGAATTCTTCACCGATCCGAGCGCTCGCGGTCAAGAACTTCTCATCCTCGACCTGTTGGGCCTGAACAGGATCCGCGGGTACGGGGTCGTTCCAGTTCGGATTGAGCCTCCCGACCATCGCTCCCAAGGAGAATCCCCCATCACTGAATCTCTTCTCCAGTCCAGCGGCGGCAATAGCTTTGGGGTCGTAGGCCGATATGCCGTTGTCGTGTGCATCCAATGCCTCGATGAAACTCTCGTAGATCTTGTTCCAGATAACACCGACCTCCTCTGCATCTTCCGCGACACTTAGATGATGCGCGATGATTGCCTTGCCAAAGTGCATGTACACCAACCCGGCAGATGACAGTTTGGTTGGGCGGCCAGGGAAGGTGGTGCTGAAGGTGCGCTGATGGTGATCATAGCGATTGGCAGCGGCATCGTATTCCCCGCCCACGTCAACAACTGTATGGCAGGTCTGGAGCAGCGCTGGGTCTCGTGTGCGGATGAGTTGGGAGGATTGGTAGGCGGGGAGGAGTCGGAGCATGTACACCGCAAGAGCTTCATCGGCATGGAAATGGCCATTGTGCGTACCAATGCTGATGGGCGAGGTCTTCAGTCTCTTTGCTGCTGTTTCTGCCATCTTCACGGTGCTCCGAAACATGCAGCGGTGTAGATGTATTGGATTGGAGATGTATCTGGATGTGTTGATGGACGAAGCTGAAGAGGTGCGCTTTCGTGGAGTTTAGAGTCTCCTAGCGCAGCGCAGGTAGCCCGTAGCTTGGAGGGGTGAGTGGTGAGTGGTGAGTGAAGCTCAAAGGGTGCAAACAGCCTGGACGGCCTGCCTGTCTGTGCGTTCCCAGCGTGCCACCAGATCCACGAGACGAACCAGCGCAATTTTGAATTTGGAGAAATGCCTGTTTGAGCTGCCAAGCTGGCCTTTTCAAGCGATTCATGATTTTTTCCGCCAGGCACTTCAGCATCTCCATCGCCATCGCCATCTCCCTGGACATTGCTCTCTCCTCCATCTCCATTACGCCACCTGGATTTCACCTCTAATCCACGACCCTGCGCCTTGCGATCGCCCTCCCTTGATCCTTCTTGACGCTTTCGTACCGTCCAAAACCCGGGTTGCAAGGTATTTAGAGCTGCGCGGAGCTTGGTAAATATAAATTGTTGCCATCCCAGTCCTCCACCGCACGCGACCGGCCGCAACCAAACATTCGATCTTCCAGGGAGCCTGCGACCCTTCCAGCCAGGCATCATCGGCGCACCATACATCTCTGCAGCGACGAACAAACTCTCCCACGGGTCCTGACAGTCATCCATCCGATAACCTCGCCCTGATAATACCCTTATCTGCGAAAAAGCCCTTTTCTCGCCTGCTGATAAAGCTTGTGAACGCGCTGATAAGGATACCCAGCCTACCTGGTCAGCCTGACGCCATCGTCTCCCCGTGCCTTCACGATATAAGGACCTTCAATAAATCCATCACCAACTCCCGCCGACGCGCTGCCCTACGCCGGCATCCTCCACGGTCGCAATACGTGCTTGGAACATCACAGAGCACCAAGCTGGGCGCGCTTCGAAGCACGCTCCGGCGCCCACTGCGCCCATGTGGATCTTCCGCGTGCTTTCGTCTACGATCTTCCTCCTCTCGATCATCCTCTCCATACCTATCTCCTTCGATGTTGGCGGACGGGACTGTGGCCTGGCCTTCTCTTTGTGTTTATTCCTGTAAGAACTGTCTCTTATACCCTCCCCGATCCCAGTTTAGCGCGCGCCTCGATACCATAGGCCTCCAGTATTGGAAGCTATTCACCAGCCTTGCTAATATTTGAACCCTACAGTTTCTACTTTTTCTATTCGATTCTCAAACTAGATACCCCCGATAACTCGAGAGGACGATGGGCTTTAGTGCAGATTATTGGCATGTTCCAGTGGATCCTGGTGCCAGGACTTTTAATATGGAGCATGAATCGATTTGCCGTCGATGCGAATAATAGCGGAGACTGGGTTGCGAGAACGTTTAGTGGCAAGAGAGCACAAAACACCAGCGTGAAGGAGTGGATATTCGGCTCCAGCGGCCTCCTGGAGTCGATGACTGTCGGAACTTGGTACGTGGTACTGCGGTACTCGACGCCGCTGTTCCAGCTAGCAGAGGGGTTCTGCAGTTTGCTTGTGATCCAAGCCGCCGGACAAATCACAAGATGGCTGGTTAACCGTGGCCGAAGTGATACCTGGATGATCGGGCTCCTGGTCATGTCCGCCTCCATTATATCCAGCTCGGTGTATTTCCTCTGGCGGATCACCAATTTCCCGGAAATCTCTAATGTCGACGCCATCCTTATTGGGGTCAGCATAACTTGTGCCGTTTTCCTATGTGCTTGGGGCATTGGCAGTGGCAGAGGGAATCCGGTCGAGAGCTCGCTCCTCTTCGCGTACGTGGTACTGTGCATCTACCAGATCTTCACGGACTATCTCCCTACCTCGGCAGAGGAAGCCGCATCGCCTCCAGCGCAACCAGAATTCCCTCCATTCCCCCCGATCATCATGGCTTCATACTCCACGTTAGTATACATCCTGTCGACGCTACCGTCTGCCGTCCACTCAGGCTTTACCTTCCTCTATGCGGCATTCCAAACCATCACGCCGTCCATCATAATCTCTCTCGCCTACCGGATCTTCGTTTTCTATGCAGCTACGCGTATCATTCCAGCTGTACGAGAATCTGGAGCTCGAGCCTTGTCCCAGGAACCAAGTCTTGAGGATAGCGACGGTGCTGGCAAACTCCTGGGGCTCCTAAGCTGGTTTAGCCCCAGCATTCTAATCGCCGTATACACTAGTCTACTAATGCAACACTTTTCAACCACATCCGCAGAAGGAAACAGCGCGGAGTGGTGGACCATGCAGGGTGGTGATACTGGTGGTAATATCTGGCGTTGGGTAAACGTCGTTGGAACGATGGGGCTATATGCCTTGGAGCTGTACCTGGGCAAGGAAGACATGGACGGCGGACTTACCGGTCACTGGAAGACCGACTGATCCAATCTGGAAGGGATCTCATATGTCAGTAGCCACGGGCCCATACGAAGCAAATGGCGGCACGATATGACAGGATATCGAAATGATGAAGAAAAAGATCTAGGTATAGAGAGAGCATGAGAGTGGAGGATATATTGGGTGCGATTTCTCCAGAGGGTTTCCTGTACACGATATGGGAGGCAGAGTTCTTAAGAACTGGGGCGTCATGTGTGTGTTACACCTGGGCGGCGTTGGGGACGATCATATTCCAGGCAGGCTATACTGTACATACACGACATTATTGTTGAGGCACATCGAGCTCTATCGGTGGGCCAGAGCGTAAGCACCACCACCACCACTTGGAGGATGGATTGATAGATACCCGTTTTTCCGGCCCACCACAATCGTCCCGGGTGGTTTTTAGTTAATACACAAGAGAGGGCGGCCGATAGCTGGGTACTTGTGAGGTTGAATTGAAACTCGATTGATTTCATGTTTGGTTTCCCCTTTCTCCCCTTTGGCAGTGAGTGTCGGTGTGAGGGCGTCCTCGAATCGGGCATTTTCCATACGCGGACTCGTCATGTTCCAGCCTTCAGTAGTTCGGTTACCGAGCGTTGCGTCTCCACAGTGGCCGGAGCTCAGCATCCATGCTCACCGCTCCGGCACTGGCTGGCGATGATGTCGGCGGTCTGTCGCCCACAGCAGAGCTCTGAGTACGGAGCATCGACAGTACAACGTACCTTACATATCGGAAGTCTGCAGTAATAGATAGGAAGAAGCACCACAACACAATATCCAGAGAGAGAATACGAAGAGTCATAGTCCCTACCGGTAGAGCTTTGTTGACGAGCGGAAGCCTGTGCCTTTCCCCCCCTAGCGTGCCATGTGCCCCCGTTCTCCATATCTCCACCGTCTATCTCAACAATCGCCGGGGCCAGGGGGGGAGCTTGGGCCTTCCATCAGGAATCCCGACAAGTCAACAGTTCCAGTTCCAGTGCCAGTCCCAGTTCTGCTTACGGAGTATTGCTCGACGGTTCGAGTTCTAGCCCTCTCTCTCTTACTACGTATAGCTTCGTTTAGTAATAAAACGTTGTGTCCCCCTTCCCCCTTTCACCTGACCTCCTGCTCTCCTGTTTCCGCTTCTTCCTTAGCCAGTGAGACGTAAACCCCCCCCCCATCCAAATACTATTCCGGATATACAGCACAAGTACTTCGTACCTACACCACGCCATCTCCCCGAATTCCTCTCACTGCTTGTCTCATCTCTCATCTCTCATCCACATCAACGTCAACATCAACACATCCCCAGACTCAATCAACAAGTCGAATCAGCTATGTCAAGAGTCACTCCTCCAGTCACCAAACTCGCCCAGGCCGTGCGCAGAATCAGTTCAACCCAAACCGCGAACCGATCGTCTACTCTCCTCGATTCCCAAGCCAGAAGTGCCTACCTACCCCGCTCAAGACTCGACCTCAAGGCCGAATGCAGCAAACGTCAATTGAAGACCAACGGCAATAAAGCAGAGGTAAGAGGTCGGACCCAAGGATCCCCATCTTCCCCTAGACGAACCGTAGTTTAATACTAATACATTGCAACACTACTAGCTGGTCGAGCGTCTCGCCGCTGCCGACCTCATCAACAACTCGCATGGCTTCCACACACTAGGCGACGGCCACCGCCCAGCAGCGCCCGTCACCCGAACCATCCCCCTAATGCAAACCTTCCGGTCATCGGCCCCCAAGCAAGCCGTCCGCGATGCCTCCACCATGGACCACTTCACCTTCCCCCAGATCCCCGACGTCCCTTCAAACCCCTTCGCCAAGCTGCGCGTGCCTCTGCTTCCAGATAACTACTCCCCCGACCGCTCGCCGGAGTCCGGCCTCATGGTCGAGGCGGCCGATGAGGCTGTCTTCAGACCGGAAATCAACGTTTGTGCGAGTCATCCCGAAAATGTAGCTCCCGCTGCGCTGAGCGAGGTGGTGGGGAATGAGGCTTTGGAGGTCGATCTGGGACAGCTTACTGCTGGGTTCTCATCGTCCGCTGATGCCGATTCTAAGGAACCCGGTGTGCTGAAGGAGTTATGGAGTGGTCTAGTGGATGATCTTATTGGTTCTAAAGCTGGTTCACCGAAGCTTGCTATCTAGATCTTTTATTTTGCATGACTTGGGGATTGTTTTCCTTACATCGGGAACCGGAGTATGGATATCAGCAGGAGCTGGTTGAAACCGATTATTTTAGGAATTGGTACCGGGGGGTTACGAAGCATGATGAGATTATAACGCCATAGGAGGGGTGCCTTCAGATTCATTCGTTTCAATTCTTTATTTTTTTAACGACTTACGTTTTTATCTGCTATCTGTTTTAATCAAACATTATCACGCTACACAGGATATGGGAGTGCAGTATTCGTCTGCTACGTGGCGGCGGTTAGGGAGTATTCCGATTGCTTCCGTGGTCTAGCGGCCATTCAATACGTAGGGCTATTCAAGCCCCATAAATCAAGAATTCATCAAATGCCCAGTACGCTGTACTATCAATAAGGGTTCGGGTTTCTATTTGACTATGCTGCCTTGATACTAAAGCCTACACGGGAGGGTTTAGTGAATTTGTCCTTGTCAGTTCCATCTAGGCCTGTCCCAAACCCGAGTCTATCATAGTCAGCTCAAACCAAATGGCTCCCATTCAAACCCAGAAAGACTCACCAACTGATATCTTCTGCCCTGTCATAGAAGTGTTCCTTGCAACATCAATGAATGTTTGTGCACAGTCCTCCAAATCCGTCTACAGCATATATTAACACGCCATATGAATACTACGGGAAACGGACAGACTTACCCCCTTCTTCAACCACGATTTCGCTATTACCTCATTGATTCGTCCTTGGCTATACTTGTTGCCCTATCCATTCCCCATCAGCATCATGAGCCAGAACTTTCAAACTTTCAAAATGACTTACCCACTCAGTATCCAACCACCCAGGCATGATAGCATTAACTCTAATCTTCGGCCCCTGTGTCGCAGCCATACACAGCATGAGATGCAACTGCGCCGCCTTGGTGACGGTATACGGCATGCTACTTCCGGAAGTGCAAATGCCCGCGATGCTAGATGTTATGATGAATACGCCGCCTTCGGGGTTAGCGTTGAAGGTTGGGAGCGCTTCACGCATCAGGAAGGTCTGCGCTTTTACATTGACGGCGAAGCAGGTGTCCCAGTCCTCGACCGTTGGAGCATTGAGGTCGGAGAACTTGGAAAAGCGTGTATGGCCCTGGGGTGGGGGAGGGCTAGTTAGAGGGGGCAAATGGATAGGGAGGGAGACAAACTGCATTGGAGATAATTATATCGAGGCCTCCGAGTTGAGCGATTGTTTCCTTGACGGTTCTTATACAGTCTGCCTCAACGCCCATATTCTAAACAACAGATATAAATGTCAGCAATAGGAGCCCCACCTTTGGAATCAATACACACAGGGAAGATGTCTCCCCTCATGAAGATATCCTTCGAAACTAGAAATAAAAGCAAAAGGCAATATCTAACATACCCCTTGGATCAAACACGTCTTAACCCCAAACTCCTTTTCCGCCTTCTCCGCAACACCCTTTGCTGAATCCTCGCTCGAGAAGTAGTTAACCGCCACATTGCATCCTTCCTTGGCGAACAAGTGGCAGATCAACGCCCCGAGACCACTAAATAAAACCAGACGTGTTAGCAATGTTTTCTACATCAATCTGATACTTGAGTATAGCTTTAAGCATTAATTATCATATATATAACGGCGACCGGAATCAAAAAAACCCGTAGATTTGGGGGGAAGAGGGGCTTCGGGAAATCAGATCCGGTTCATAACCCCCGCTATTGGGGTTATTCCATGGCCAGAAAATAGAATAAAACACGGGGGGGAAAGGGGAATGTCTCTACAAAAATTAACTAACCGAGATCCGCCGGTGACGAGGACATTGCGACCTTTTAGAGAGTAAGGCATGTTTGAGGTTGTTGTTGGATTGTACGAAGTAGCTTTGTAGTAGAAAGGGTTGTAAGTGATGCTGTGGGGCTGTGGTCTGGGTAAATATACAGTGGTACATGGGTTGCACAGAGGACCTGCCGAGTGGTGGGGAAGGTCCAGTCTCTCGGTTCTAGAGTGGAGTTGGTGTGCGTAGTAGTGCCCCGGCGGATTGTTCTTTTGGGGGTTTCAACGCCGCTGGCTTACTCCGTATGAGAGTCTGAGACAGATCCGTTAGCTGCGGATATTACTGCTGCTGGTTAGTCGGAAATCTACTCGTATATTGATGTGGGAATTGGCCCTTACAGTGGTCAGTTGCGACCTGCACTCAAGCGGGCCTGATCTTATCGATGGATAAAGTCTGCAACTACGTCACCTGCACCAGCATGAATGCACCGAGTGAAAGTGTGGTTTTACTGGGCTATTCCTCTATGCCGTTGAGTAACTAATCAAGCTTAAAAGCTCAATGGTAATACACCTGGTCTTATGCCTGCCAGTCATCATCGCTGCACGATGTATAATACGAAGTCGTACGTGCTTATCCGCCAGCAGACTAACATGCGTCTGCTCCATCCTCCGAGAGAGAGGCGGGTAATCGTTATGGCTTCCGGATCATTAACGCCAACCTAAACACTCTTGGCCTTGTCTTCCTCCTCGACGCTGCTATCGGAGCTCTCGACCTTGTCATGCGGGTCCTCTCGATGCGCATCCTCGCCAGGGCCATGAACATCCTCCTCGAAGACGGGATCGTGCTCAACTTGCTCGAACTTGGTCTTGAAGTCCTTCAGGCCGGAGGTGTAGCTGCTGCTGTTGGAACGGCGACGGGCATTGGTCAATTTGAAGCCTTCATCCTGGACTTCTTCGCCTTCAACACCCCTAAACTAGTCAGCATGAAGTTCAATCTGTTGTGGTGAATGTTGGGGATGGACAACATTGTCCTTCCTCAATTGAGAAGGGCATTGTATGTGATGTGATGATATATGATTGGAGCGACTCACCATCCACCCTTGCCTGCACCGTTCTTCTTGGTCTTCTTGGGGTCTACATCAGCATGGCCATGTTTGGCGAAGTAACGAGGCAGATGCTCGATCGGCAGGGCGGTGCCATCAGCCAGGCCGGCGTGGTCACGATCATTGAACTTGTGTGTCTTTCCCACTGTCAATTGGTGATGGTTAGTGATGTGTTCAATGGGAACGGGGAGCTGAGGCTCGAGGAATGAGATGGAAGCACGGGAGGCGGGGTAAGCGTCACAGATCGGGGTTGTTGATGGGGACTTACTGATGAAGAGAGTGTGAATATGTTGTAGAGGTAGGATTGGAGAGGTTGGAGATTGATTGTCAGATTGTGTTGGTGTGAATATGAGGAGATGGTTTGATGGTGCGATTGATTGTTGATGAAAGAAGGAGAGGAAGAAGGATGATGGAAGTTCCAAGGGAGGAAGTATATAGGAGGTGAGGTAGGCGGGCTGGGAACAAGGCGGCGCTGAGGTCACGCGAGTCGCCCACCGCCAGCTTCGAGCTCTGATCGCCTCTCACCAGGCGGTACGTAGGAGCGGACCATTAAGTAAGTGGTCACGCCACCAGAGCGCAAGAGTCACATCATTCCCACTCCGGGCCATGGCTGTCAGGTACAATGCTGCTATTATGGGTAGATCTCCCCAAGTGCAGTCTGCGGTTTAGCATTTGAGGGGATTATACCCTTACTTTATATTTTTATACTTGGTACTTGGTGCTTGGTGCTGATGGTCACTCTATACCTACTTCCACCTAGGTACCTTACATACGGGGCCCTACCTGGGTACATGTACTATTTACCAATGCGCGGCCAGCAGTGAAATCCGGGGAAACGACCGGATCCCGGGGGCAGCCGTCATTGGTCAGCTACCAGACTCCGACAACGCCGGTTTGCCCCCGCCGCCGAGCAGTGGTGGTGCTGCAATGGGGGGGTGAAAAACCGCTTAATAATTGTTTGCACTCGAATGGATGAAGAATGGAATTGAACATCTCCATCCATCTCCGCCCACCATCCTACCTTTAAATACTTCTCCTTATCGCACAGTTTACAACAGAGCCTTAAATCCCATTCACATACTACACACTCACATACCACCTACAATCACCCGGGCCGGGTGGCTTACGAAGCGCAATGGCTTACTCCATCACCATCGATAACGCCTCCGATTTCAACCCGATAGCCACAAACCCATCCCCCAAGGCGCCCCCTTCCGCCCTCAACGCTCGAACTCTTTTGCTGGCGCCGCCGTCTATTGCGAGCCATGAAGAACTACTTCGAAATGTCCTTTCTTCATACGACCGAAGCATAACCGACCTGCAGATGCTCGATCGGCTTGCCGCGGGGTTCGTCACACTTCCAGATTCCACCTACGACTTAATCTTGATCCTTACCGACGCCGACGGATCCCGAAACGAATCTGCGCAGCTCCTTGGTCGAGATGTATTTGGCAGGATTGTTCGGGCGTTGAAGGCTGGCGGAAAACTACATTCACAAGATGGTACATTTGGTCAAGATCCGGCCAGTGCAGACCTCCGTGAGGCAATCCTGGCCGGATTAGTCGCAGGTGAAGGGGGGATGGCCAAGCCTGACTATAGTGCAGGTGATGCTGTTCCTCTAAAGCTAAGGAGGAAGGATAAGGGTGCTGCTATTTCCAAGGCCGAGCCTGCAGTGACCGTAACTGCCGTTCCGTTGAATGGAAAGCTGGAAAACGGTGTTGCATCACAGAACAAGCCTGCGGGAGTAGGATTTGTGGACTTCAGCGATGACTTTGGAGATGTGCTGATCACTGGCGAGGATGATGATGATGAGCTGATCGATGAGGATACCCTGCTTACGGAGGAAGACCTGATGAGACCTATCAATATCCGTAAGTCCTGCTCCTCCTCTCGACTTGCTACCCGCATACTGATGTTTTCTCTATAGCTCCCGAGTGCGCCCCACGCGCTGGAAAGCGCCGACGAGCCTGCAAGGATTGCACTTGCGGATTGACAGAGAGGCTTGCTGCTGAAGATGAAGCTAAACGGTCAAAGGCAGACAGTCAACTCAAGTCCCTCAAGTTGGAATCAGTCATGTTGGAATCGGATGATCTTGCCGAGCTAGACTTCACTGTCAAGGGGAAAGTCGGCTCCTGCGGAAACTGCAGTCTCGGAGACGCATTCCGCTGTGACGGTTGTCCGTACATAGGAATGCCAGCGTTTTCGGTGGGCCAGGAGGTCCGCCTATTGAACGACGACATCCAGTTGTAAACCTTTCAAATGCATTAGAGCTGTTGGCGTTTTGGGATAGATATGGCGGCGTTTGTGCCACTCTTTCGTGGGCATTGCCGGTAGTTTGGCTGTGCACGAAATAGACGAGCATATGGTGATATAGAAAGAGATATGGATATCTCCTTGCTCGGAATGGAGGTTTCGTTCTAGGGCCACCTTGTCAAGCGGGAAAATTGGCATATTGTCGTTTTCCGAGTATTTCTACTACGACTTGCTATAGTCTCGCTTCTTTTTGCTATTATGTTGTTATCGAGACAGTACTGTGCCTGTCAACAGTTATAAGCAAGTACTTGGGCCGCTTTATTGGGATACATCGTTCCACCCGCTGCGATATTGTCTGTGGGCACAGAAAGGCGGATCAGTTAGCAGAGGACGAATTCAGATGACGAAGTTCAGGGTGATGTCGGCTCGGGAGCTGTGTGCGAGGTATGGCCGGACGAAACAGATATCAGCGAACAATTGAGTGCGTATTTCCAATAGATGTTGAGATGGTAATAGTTGAGCAAATGCCTTTCTGGGGCCTCCTGCCAAACTCCTTTATATCTTAAACTCTGCTCTTAATAGTTGCTGGAACCCTGATTTGCGTGAGCGGGGGTTTGCCGCAAGGTAGATTCCGAAGTGTGAAATCTATCCACTCAGGTCTAATGAGATATGCCCTGTTTAAATTTATGCAATCGTCAATAGAGCTACATGGGATAAATATCAAAAGTGGAAAGGCGGGAAGCCATCTCGAATACCTTCTCCGATATCCCTCCGATGACACGTGATGCTACAATATTTGACTTTACGCAGCTAACTTCTATATAATTGATTCTCTGTCTAGTTAAATTTGACAACTTGAATAAGTTAGCTTGTAGCAGACATAGAAAGCTAAGGTTAGCTTATAATACTTAAAAATTATAGCGAGGGCCCGGACATGAATTTCCCCTTTATATTTCTTAAATTGTTCGGATTTTTTATCTCCAAGAAATATAAACGCATACTGTAGTTTTAGGATAGGTGGAGGTGTTAACTACTCTCAATTTCTACCACAAGAAGTCTGTCGTTATTATCTTGGCTGCAAGGCGCGCTTAGGCTCTGTTAAGCAATTTGTTAATTTATCAATGGCCCAGCGATAGTACGTAGTATGTCCTATTACTCCGTATTACTTAGTACTTTACCTTTACTGGAGTTGTTCTAATAAGCGAGCAGGCATACCGCATGCCCCGGAAGTTCCAAGGAGATTTGAAGGGACTCAGCCCCAGTTCGTCAGTCAGCCGCACTCCCAGGGATCGCTCGTATTTTGGCATTAATTACGAAGTATGGTTGCTGGATTTCGCGCCCATCCTTTACGAATAAGAATGGCGGCTACGTGCGAGTAGACTTTCTGTGACTGTGTACGACATATCCCGCCTCAAAATGTTGCAAATCTCCGTTGGTGAAGTTTCGGGTATTATAGCAGCAGCAGTGTTTGCAGGTATGGTCCCCTTCCCTTGCCGATCGAATTTGTCTCGGTTCTAATAACTCTGTAGTTCAACTCTTCTTATCCCTGGCCATCCCTGGAGTACTTATTGCCTTCATTTCTGAAGAAAACTCGCTGGTGACATGGTGAGTATCTAAACACTGCTCTGTTCTTTCGCTTCTCTTACTCATACTCCCTAGGTCTGTTCTTGGCCGTTTTCTGCACTCGTCCTACTGGCCAAGCATCCTGAGTACTGATACAGCAGCTACCACTGGAGTTCAAAGACATGTTAATACTATAGGCTGGTTTCAAACAGGGGCTTTGCTATTGCTCACAATAGCCTCTGTTGCCACTCCTCTGGGATTGTACGACTCAATTGAGCCGTCAAAATCACAAACCAAGACACTATTCAGCTATATCCCGGATGATTCTCCATTTGGCTACGGAACGCCGCCTCGGTCTGATACACCTTTCTCTAGAAATTGCGGTGGTGATGTTGCTTGCCCTGGTTCTACTCTCAATCAGACTTGTAACCAGGCAGGATCATTGCAAATTTGTACGTCAGAATATAACAGGACTGTACCTGAGACTTTGAGCGCTATCTACAAGAATGGGGCAACCAGTTTTAATCCCTCAGTCTCAAGCATATTCGACATCCAATGGAGGACGTACAAAAATGGCACTGACACGTCCGGTGCCGAAGGTTGGTCTCTTCAGTCAGCATACCGACAGCTCTCTCTCCTTATCCTCGACGAGGGTGTCAAGCTAGTTGAGGGGCTTTTAGTCGACATGGATAGAGGGGGCATTGGCTTCCGCAACCATACCGCGCCCCAACAGCCGCCTCCATATGGCAGTACCTGGGATGAAGATATCCTGTTCATCGAGCCAGAGACTCAATGCGTTAGCTTGAACCTCACAGTTGATTTCCAACTCCCAATGGACAACACAGGCTCTGTGAGAAACCTTCGATTGACAGATCGTGGTGGATTTTCTGCCTTGTCTCATACTGCTCCGAGTCTTGATATGCCACCAAATGGGCAGCTCAATCTTGATTTGAAAGAGAGGGCATACAAGGCAGCTTGGCTTAATAATTTCCTGACGCTAAAGTATTTCAATGCAACCGATTCCGATTTGTCGAACATATCGCGCATAGATGTGGCAGAGGGAACAGCGTTTCCCATCACAGCTTTCAGCCAGAGCGCTAGTGTTCAGTTTGGGGAAGATATCATTAGGTCGAACACTGAATTTGGAGATTACCTCAACCTCACCAACACTGCTTCCCGCAACCAATCTAATGGGTATGCTAATCCGTTCGGGATCAATGCAAGGAATTTTTCTGCTATTAGTACGTATCCTTGTGCTTCTTCCTAGCTCTGTAGAAGGTATTAACGGAGGCAGCGAACCTTTGCGCCGGATCTTCAGGTTCAAGTCTTGCAAATATCAACAGCAGTATTGTCGGATGCTGTCTCTTATATGGTGCCGCCAACCGCACCGATGGAGGCTCTCGCCTTATTACCGACCCAGGATCACCGTGGTCGATTCCGATTTACAGCTGCGCCTCTACTATTAAAGCAACCATTAGGACGGTCACGTTTCAGTACAATGCCACAGGCATCGAAGCACTCAAAATCAAAGCCACGAAACCGAAAACCTACCAAGATAGCAAAAGCCTTCCTCTCTGGGGTGTCGAAGATTTGCAATCCTTGAGGTTGGGAAATGCGCAACCACTTTGGGGGGTGCTTGGAACCTCCAACTCTACCAATATTCCCACAGCTCCATACAACATCTCCAAAATCTCCCAAGAGAGCCTTTACTTGCCAGGTTTTCAGGACCAGTTTTTTAATGATGGCCTTCAACCTGTGCCAATTACCGGACAGAATCTCCCAGGAGTCGAATTCTATTACCAAGCTCTAGCAAGCGCCCTCAGGATAAACCGACCAGGTGCGGTTGGGTATCAAGGATTTGCAGATTATTCGGGCAAAACAAGTTTTGCCCTCTATGCTAAATGGCAAAACCTATCAAGTTCTGTAGACTCTACCTCTAAGATTTTGGATCTAGTTTGGACAGATGTTGCAGCAAACGCGGTCGTCGGGACAAAGGGGTGGGGACTGAGCTCTGTCGCCTCTGGCCACTCGAAAACTATTCTGAAGCGTGCCAGCGAGGGAAATGGAGATGATGCACCGCAGAGTCAAGTTCCGATTACAATTTACGAGAAACGCATTCGGTACCGGATACTCTATGCTATCCCGGCGTTCATCATAGCAGCTATAACTGTTGCTGTCATATGCACAGTTTCGGTTCTTGCGATTATGGGCAGAACTGGACTAAAGCAGATGCGGAAGTTCTTGGATGCAGCGTCGGCAGGGAGGATCGTGGGACGGTTATTATGGCCTGAGAAGGGCACGGGGAAAGGGACCAAAGACTGGATTGAGGCCGTTGGGACTCGGCGCGTCACAATTACCAGTACGAGTATCAGTGCGGAAGGAGAAAGCTTGATGGATGGTGCGGAAGAGATAACGAGTGGACACGGAAAAGACAACTTAAGCGTGAGTGAAGTCGTCGTGGCCAGGCACGCGGGCAGCGAAGTAGAGGGAATTGAAATGGAGGATGTGCGCGAGGCAACTCGCGAAGACCAACAAGGACGCAGGGCGTAGATAGGTTTACAAAAGTCTGTCCTAGTTATAAACTTATAATAGCTCAGTCCCATGGGTATACGAAGAAACAGCCATCGTGTTACCACATCTGGGATACGTTGAATTCCGTGGCCATAGAGCACCAGCACTTTGCACTTCCACCTTCCAACGCTTTTAATCCCGTGAGGTCGTACTTCGTACTCTAGTATTCTAATTACAGCAACGCCATGGCAAGTGAGCACAAAGCAGCAACTGCTATACCTCCTACCGTATTTCTGATGGCGGCGTTATCCGACCCGGCACTCGCACTGGTAGTAGCTGCTGCCGGGTTGGTGCTTCGAGTTGCGTCTGTCTGCGCGGTTGTGGGGGAGCTAGTAACAGAGCCACTGGCCCGAGCCGTTGCTTGAGTAGCATTTGGAGTTATCGCCGTCGCATTCTATACTTCCTATTAGCCAGACACACCTCTGCAGTCTGTGAATCCAAACGTACAACAAAAGAACAGCAATTGTCTGTCAAGCATCTCGAACCATCACTACAGCAACTCTGGGAGGCGGGATCGTAGCAGAGGAACTTGGGGTACGATCCAGAGCACCAATGCTGAGAGGTGCTCAAGCGCTGGCAGCATTCCTCGCCAGAGACACCAGCGCACGAAGATGATGTGGAGGAACTCCCAGACGGAGCTATGCGAGTGAGAGTCGGTAGAAGCGGTTGACTAAGGGTGCTTTTCGCAGGGACACCAGCAGTGCCAGTTACACCAGGACCCTGCCGAGGATATCAGAATGCAGCGTCAACGAGCGTCTCAGTATTCACGTACAAGAGTGCCACAGCAACTATTGTTAGCCCCAACACAATTGTCTCCACGGAATTGTCAGCATGGGATTACACCAATGTCAATTGCTTGCGCCAGGAAGAACTCACATCCACCCCCACAGCACTGCTCACCAAGAGTAGGGTTGAAGCAGTTGTACGAGGTACAAATGATGCTCCCTTTCCCCCATGTCTCGGCACAGGTTTTATCGTCAGAGAGAACCCGAGCAGCGAGGAAGCCGCGGGGAGCTGGTGACTGGTCTTCAACGAGTGACCTTCTCCCTGCCGCGGACGCGAGTCCTACGCAGAGGAGCGACAGAGTAAACGAGAAACGCATATTCCTTTGGGAAGGGAATATAATGAAAACCTACTTGCAGCAACCAACACAGAGACTTTTGAAATGCAAAAGAAGGAAGTGAAGAGAGAGCGCGAGCTGAAGTGAAATGAAGCTACTGTAAACCCTTAATCTAATTCTGTCAGCCCTTGGAGCTTAAAAAAGCGCTACAGCGGTGGTTCTGGGGGGTTGGCACAGGGGCGACAGGGGCAATAAATAGTAGAAATACCGGAGAGTAATCGGCCATTGAATTCGACCGTCTTTACGTAGTATTACTACGTACTAGAATACTCCGTACTTGCAGCTCCTCAACAACGAATTGAACAATGTCTACAAATCGACTGTTTTGCTAACTAACGGAAGAACTGATTCAGGCCTGGATACAGAACTCAAAGGAACACACTGCGATATCTCCAGCACCAGAAACGATGCAACTTTGGCTTGAGGCCGTAGATATAGGGACTGGGAAATGGCGCTACGAGCCTACGTACGAAGGACCGCGACTAAAATATTCGAAGTACACCTGCGACAAAGGAAAAGAGTCACGAGAAAGTATAGATTATTAGGTGGAGAAAGCTTGGAACGCCGAGTCTCGAGCTGATCTAAGAGCAGACCTTGTATTGACACGCACGGAGCTGCCAAGAAGGGTTCACGACACTAGATCTTAGATTAGTTAAGTGAGCTGCTCAAGCGAGCTGGCTGATCTACTGTAAAGGTGAGCAGAGGGTGATTAGCAGCTGAGTACGAAGTAACTTACGTAGTAGAAGCGGCCATGCCTACTGTACATGTACACACATACCAACCGAATGTGGAACGAAGATTAAAGATTAGAGTGCAACTACCAAGTGAAACTCCAGCGTTTTGGTTCAGCGGCATTCCCCAAGACCCCAATCATCTAGAAACCACAAAACTTAAAAATGCATAGCCGCGGCACAGGTCTCGAGTTAGCCATGTACGGAGTACTCCTGTGATGCTCAATTTGCACGAGATGAAATTGAGGTTAAAGTCAGCCTTGAAGGATCGTGAACACGCGCAAATCTTATTGCTATGCGGCGCAGCTCCTCGGTTTATCCGCACGAGGTTACCATGTAGGGGGTTCACAGTTAGGAATTTCTTCTGGACTCCGAGGGAGAATGTACTCTGGACACAATGCTGGGTTCTCTAACTCTCATTCTATATTTTTTTAATTAGAGATCGATTCTCTACCAAGGAGAAATCAATATGTATGCTATTGGGAAGCGACTATTTGGTTTCCTATGCACGGTACTGCTACTAAGCAGGACTGTTCTAGGTGTCGCGAAGTTTGTTAACCCAAAGGGCCCGGATGGAACCGTGACTCTCACGCTGGGCGAAAAATTCTTAGTTAGCTGGCAAAATGCGGGATCAGATTACTCGCAACTATCGTTGGGTCTTAAGGCACAATCAAATGGAATGATTTCCTGGCTCATTGGTATGTAAGACATCTATCGCGAATGAAGGACCTGTAGCTGACCTTTCTATTTAGAGAATGACTTAAAATATACGACCCAGAGCTACCTATTCAATGTGAACATAGGAAATAATATAAAACTATCCCAAGGGCATATATTCTCCCTTCTACTCGTCAACGGGTCGAACTCTGGACTGAAAGCAGTGAGCCCGCTCTTCACGATCGCAACAGCGTCGTCGTCATCCACTAAGAAGGCTACCCCTAAGACCACGACCACTTCATCCAAAAGAACTACCTCAACTACTTCAGCATCGTCTACCTCCGCTTCTACCTTGCCAGAAACTTCTTCAACCTCATCAATTGAATCTACAACTTCGGCAGAACCGGTAGAACCATCCGAACCGACAGACGCTGCATCCACGACCGATGACACTCCACAAGCTATCGAAGCCACCCCAACGCCATCAATTTCTTCCGCTCCTACAACCAAGGATACATCTGCTACTTCTTCCGGCCTATCTACTGGCGCTAAGGCAGGCTTAGGAGTCGGTATCTTCGTCGGAGTCGCTCTTCTCATCGTCGCCGCCGCCTTGGTGTTCCGGTCTAGAAGGAAAGCCAAAGACAGGGATGATGACAATCTTACATACCCACTCCAACCATCTGCGGGCAAGCAGGATTATTCAGGTGAAGTTTCACCGCCTGAAGAACCGGACCAGCCTCCAGCCCCGGTATATCAGTCTCCAGCTCCGGTATATCAACCGTACCGGAAGTCCCAACTGCCTCACGAGGTTCATGAGATTTCATCAACGCAGAAGATACCTGGACTTCATGAGCTTCCGGCGGGTTACTGATATGATTCTGGAGCATATCATGAAAAATATTGATAGGAGCTAGTCTTTCTTTAGAGGCATGGAGTTTGGGTCTTGGCTGACCCGGGAATTGCATTGGTCCGGTGTGGGTGGCATTTTCGAGCACTTTAGCATAGGCACGGCGTTCTTGAGACTCGGTGGAAGACATATAATCAAGAATCACGGTGGTGTAAATAGTTATACAAAGTACATAGCGTCTATAGTTAATAGAACCCCTTGTTGATATGTAAGATATACCATCCCACATATTTCCCTCAGCGTAGTTTATCTAACTAGCTCCGCTAGTTTTGTTGTACATTTTCAACTAGTTGCACTGATGGCACCTGATTACCGCCCTTTGGATCCAACGCAAGCTGCCATGCTCCACTACGGCCAATAGCTTGCATCACGCGTCTAGCAGGCTTCATCTTTTGACCCTCGACCGTAATATTCTTTACTCTGAGAGCCTGATGGCTGTCGCTGAGAACGATAATGGCATCTCCATCAGGCGCATAGAAGAGAGGTTTCTTCTCCCCATCAGCGGTGGAGAAGACGACGTATTCGAGGGGGAGCTGTTCATCCCTTTCTTGATTGCGGTAAGACAGTTTCAGCTCATCAGCGATGTCCGTAATCCCAGGTGGGAAGTAGTTTTCTGTCACTGGTACCGACTCAAGATCCTCGAATATGATCCGTTTCTCGGTTTTCCCATCAACCCACACTCTATTCCAGAGGCGCTGAAGAGCACGGTGCCGCCTATATATCGTAGCCGCGTCCCATTCGTCCCATCGAACATGTCGGTCTTCCGGCGTAATCTTTGGAGCATGTTTTAGATCTTCAAATTTGTAGCCTCCAGTTTCAACAAGAGGCGGTACAAATGCTCGATCTCGCAAAGTTTGGATGAGCATGTCCGAAGCCCTTGGTTTGACAAATTGAAGCAGGTCATCATAAGTGCATTTATCTGCTAGTGGGATTGGAAGGCCTGGCGGAGGTGTTTGCGCTAGAATGACTCCATGATCAAAGGATTTGTGGTCTAGAGTCTGAACTGTAAAACCTGTGGTCTTCTCTCCGGCCATAATCATATGATGTAGCGGTGCAGGGCCGCGAAAGCTATTAGCTGAGATTAGCTTTAGGAATTGATAAATGTGTTAGGACACGAACTTCGGTAATAGAGATGGGTGGACATTCAGCCCACCATATTCAGCCGCTTTGAGGATGCGAGGTGGTATAAACAAACCAAACGAGACAGCTATTATGAGATTTATAGCCTCATTCTGTGGCCTGGGCAACTAATTAACGTTAATAGGTATGAGATGGTAGTGAGTGAGAACTTACATTCCAGCCCCGAAAAGTATCCGCCTCATGAACTGGAAGTCCCAGACTTTGAGCAACCCCTTTAATTGGTACTAGTAAGGTCAGCATTGTTGTACGATTTAGAATGGGCCTTAATCTAAGTACATTCACGTATGTGTGTCATTGATCTCCCGGTTCTCTTCCCTGGCCGGCAAAGGACATCAATTGACGCTATAAGCTTGGGGTCCCGCTGATGCTCCGCATGGATCGCTCGCAGCGAGTCGCAGCTGAATTCATCTGAGCCACAAAAAAGAACACGAAGGGGGCTCGAAACCTTGGTGCTATGCCATCTCTTTGCACATGGAATGCGATGCTGTACGAGTGGCTGTACAGCCACAAATCTGAACTTCAACAATGGCCTCATCGTCAATGTTCCTGTGGAACCACTCAGCGCTCCACCCACCCCATTCCCTTATCTAGATATGATCGTGAGTGCCAAGGGGTGCATACGAAGTACGGTATAAGATGAGTGAGTGGGCGTCGTGGTCTCGACATCTCAAAAGGGGGACAAGCTCCGCGGGATGTGCCGAGGATCAACCGCCGTCGGGCATCTCTGGAGCACCATCTTCATTTGGGGCATTACTCTGTACGCCCACAAGTACGAAGTACATTACACATATAATCTCAAAAGTCGATTCTTACGAGATAATACCTCGTATATGCCATTCTGGTGGCTTATAGTTCTTGGGCTGGATTCGAGTGGCCCACCGCGATACTATCACCACCAAGAATAAGGATGCCGCACGCCCATCGACCTCAACGCTCCGTGACCCTCATCATCCCCCTCCCCAGTACACGAATTCCTTAGTCCTTCTACTCGCCGCCCGAAAATGCCATGTCTCTTGCCGCCGAACAGTTGCGGAAGACGGTTCCCGCGCAGTTGGGGTTTCTAGCAATTTACAACCCCTCCTTAGGCACCACAGACGAGACTGTTGCGGACCAAATTGTTTACTACACGTCCCAAGACCATCAGGATCGAAAGCGGCGAAAACAACGTGTAGCTGATGCATCAACGCAGGCTGCTAAGGATGCCGCCAACCAAAGCAGAAATAAGCAGCTAAGACGGATTGGCCTTGCCCAGGGCATGGTAGAGTTTGGAAAGAGCTTCGCCGATGGGACATCCATTGATACGATTGAGACTGAGAAGTCCCGCATAATACTCCATGAGTTTGAGCCTGGCTGGTGGATATTGGCTGTCAGCAAAGCAACTATCCTTATTTGTAACGTTCTTGCTAATAATTGCAGTCAATCAATTTAACAATACTTCCGAAGACGGTGACGACTACGGCAGCGAAGAACAAGGCGCCAGAACAAGTGGAAACCACCGAATATTCATCTCGTGAGGTAAAGCCTGCAGTATTGCTTCTGCGAGATCTCCTTCGGGCACACTCAACATTTCTCCTACATCGTGCGCCCTCAATACAGGAACTATTTGGCCGAACTAAGCGGTCGGAATTTGAGAATATCCTCGGTCGTTACTGGGATACCTTTTTGTCAACATGGAATGTGCTCATGCACGGAAACCCCGCCAATAACCTGTATGGGGGCATCAAAATTGCAGCATGCGGGGAGCTTGGTGTGGGAGTGGGCGAGGAAGAACGAGGAAGTGGAGAACGTGAAGTTCTAGAAGGCTTTGTTGGCAGGATAGATGGACTCGTCGACGTGATCGTGTCAAGGTTCGGCGATATTGATCCCAGCGACGATGTACAGAAAGGGACGAACAGAGTCGACGCCCATCGGACATTGCCTTCATCGCCATGGCTTGGCTCTGGCAATGATCCCACTGCTGAAGATGGAGTTGTCTTTCTTGGAACCGGTGAATTGCTACAGAGGTCTCTTCGAGACCTGTCCCACTGGGTAGAAGATATTTATAGATGGGGTCCTTCTACCTATGGCCTGATGGATAAGTCGACTACCCACGGTCGCGGAAAAAACCGCAAATCAGGAAAGCGGGCGACTGGTGAAGCCGTCTCGAATTCGAGGGAGGTTTCGAGGGGTGTTTATGGGGTTAACTTGCTACCGCAGGGTCCTACCCAGGATTCAATGACAACAATCCCTCCCATGCCTGTTCCGGATGGCGAAGACACTCGCGGTAGAACAGGCTTAGGAGAACGAGGGCCTTCTCTTCATCGTGACTCTTCCAATGCTGCCAGCATTAATAGCGAATCGAGCAAGGGTAGCAAATTTGTTGATTACTTGAAATTTGGTTATGGAAGCCATTGGACTCTTGGTGGAACTACATCTAAAATTGCCGGCCATGATGATGCTGCCGATGCTCAAGCTGCCCATACCAATTCTGGGAACGCAGTAGGCTCTGTTGAAAGCCAAGGTAGCAAGCCTTCAACTGGCGAGGAAGGACGCAAATCAGACAGCTCTCCCCGCCCTCCCGACGACACCGTTGGGCATTATTTAATTGGACTAATGGGAGATATCGAGAATGAGGATGATGACACTGTGGTCGAGAACCTGGCGGGTTCACAGAAGAGCAGCGTCTCTTCGGATAACTTGAGCGAAAACATATCGGCTCGAACCTTAATTATCGAGTTGCAAACACAGGCGGATGTCCATGTTGAAGCTGAAACTAGTATTGATGCACACAGCACTGAGAACGAGCAAGCATCATTCAAAGATAAGACCTCGGCGCTCGGTGGCACACTGGGTGTGGTATTTGGGACACCGGAAGGGAAGAACATGAAGGAGTTGCGTGTCGTCGTCTACGCCAATAAACCATTCATCTTTGTCTTCCTCTTTGAGCCGCAGACCGAATCTTTGGCATCGAGCAGCCTTTACCGTTCACTACATTATCAACTCAGTCCTCTCATGAAACCTTTACTCCGCTCAACGACCTTCCGGGCGTCCAGGCCAGACATAACTCTGAATTCCAAGGACAGGAGTGGCAGCGCGACGATATATGATTTAGTTTGGGACCCAAAGCTATTAACGCTAAACTCTACTATTCCCAACATTCCAGATCCGTTTCATACCCAGCCTCAATCCTCTGATCAACTTCCATGGTCACGCATTGAGGCGTTGAATACCCACCTGCAGATTCTTAATACATATATCGCAACTATCAAGAATGGAAGTGAATTAGAGCGTACATGTAAGACTAGCCGAGGCTGGTGGGTCGTATGGACTAGGATACCGGAACAACGTGAAACCCCGCCAGCGATTACTTCTGGTACGGGCGAAGATCTCATGTTTACAAGTGAAGATGAGTCCGGTGGTGATGCCACCCTAGGATCAAATGCATCCCGTACGGCCAGTACCCTTGGCTCCAGTTCCGTTCCAGGCGGAGCGCGAGAAGATAAAGTAATCTTTTTGATCCGGAAGGCAAGCGACTACACTGGAACTAGGTCCTCCAGATTTGTAG
This sequence comes from Venustampulla echinocandica, assembly GCF_003357145.1. NCBI lineage: Eukaryota > Fungi > Ascomycota > Leotiomycetes > Helotiales > Pleuroascaceae > Venustampulla > Venustampulla echinocandica. The sequence goes on from NW_022474207.1 coordinate 3,017,020, forward strand.
GTGGCTCTTCGACAGCTGAAGATTCTGGTTGGATAGGCGCTCCTGGAAAACTGGCACAAGGTATCGGCATCGATACGAGGAAGTATATTGAAGGACTGTTGAACCTCAATCGATAGTTGAGAACTATAGTTTTACAAACATATAAACAATATTTTGCACTCCCATTGACCCACTAGTCGCTGATTTTGATATCCCTTGTTGATCCTTCAACCACTTGCTAAAGTGAGAGCACATATGTTGCGCTCCACGTGCTACCATGTTCTTCCATTGGGATGTGGCGTCATTACGTCGTTATAACTATCTGTAGTTCTGTGTTATGAGTAGGTATCGTCCCATCTCACACAGTAAAGTCATCTTAATTTACGATAGTGCACTTCTTACAATATAGGGATTAATTATCTTGTGGAATAATATATTTCGAGCTAAGACGCGAGTCCCCTATTAAGACATATCTCCAGACTCCGTTCATCATGTCATTCAGCGCACTTTAGCAAATCATACACACTTTAGTGATGAGCAGCCCCATTATTCTGATCCATATGCTCATTCTCCTCCTCAAGCTCTCTGGCCAATTCAGAATCCAAAAGCGTTGCCTCAGCCATCAATTTATCAGCCTCTCTTCTACAGTTATCTGCCTCTTCCTCTAACATAATAGCCTCTTCCGTTATCTGCAGCCTTTCTTTCTCTCCTAATCCGTCAGCCAGCGACGCGATACGGATCTCCACAGCCTTCGCCTCGGTCTTGTCGGCGACGATTCGCATCTGAAGCGCCTGGGCATGTATTTGCTCTGACCCGCGAGATACAGGCGTTGGATCGGATCCGAAGGGCACGGAGATCCGTCCGGGGGCATAAGGAAGTTCTTGGGTAAATGGCCATGCACCGTGAATAGCGGCCATACCCGGGGGCCCTCGAGATTCTGGCGAGTGAGGTGGCATGTTGTCCTGGAGGAATGGCGCTCTCTCGAATGGAAATCCTCTTGGCATTGAAGGGGTTTCCACCACAGGGAAAGGATGTGGAGACATCGAAGGTTCCGCCGTTGGTGTCGGGAAGTAGCATCCTGATTTTTCAGCGTTACTATTGCAGCTCTTCTTTCCTTCTCTGCGAGCCCTTCGTTCCTCCTTTCTAGCACTACGACGCCCTTTTTTCTGTGCCCTCCTTGCCGCACGACGCTCCCGTCTACTTTCCCTCCGAAGCCTTTTCTGCGTCTTTCTAGCTTCTCTAAATGCCTTCATCAAGTCCCTGACCTCTCTTCGCAACGCTTCCACATCCTGCTCACTCTGCTGTGAGGAGGCTGCCCTTGACAACTTGATCTCATGCCGGACCTTCTGCACATCATCCTTCGTGATAGGATGCTCTGGATGATTTACCCAATCAAGCAGAGCCCGTTTTGCTACTGGTAGTTGCGGAGGTTTAAGATCGTCATAATCAGGAAGAGATCCGACAGACGAGTCCGAATGCGCGGAGGAGAAGCTCGAGGAGCTTTTAGAGCTAGACGTTGAGACAGATCGTGCTCGTGGCCCACCACGTCGACCACCTCGCCCGCGACCTTTATCATGACTGTCATAAGATTCCTTCCGGCCAAATTGTCTACCGCCCATAGTAAATCCACTAGAATCAGCTACGATCCCACGAGCACCCCCAAGCCTGAATCCATTTTGATCTGCAACTAGAACGTTGCCCATACGGAATCCATTGTTGTCAGCCACAAGGGCGCTCCCGATTCGAAACCCGTCCGAATCCGCCACAATCGGCCCCATCCTGAAGCCCTGCGAACCGGCTTGAACGCCTGGAAACCTCTTGAACGCATCGAACATTCCCCGTTGTCCTGCGCCCTTTTTTGAGGATGGATTAGGGACTAGTTCATGGTCGTACGGTATCCATGCACCTGGCACTCGAGGCGTCTCATCACCAGCTTTAGTCGGAGGATTAAGCTCGCTGGTGACAATGGTGATTCCCCGAGGCTGGAAGAAGTGTTCATTCCATTCTGCTATTGTGGCTTCAGCGGCGATGAGAGATTCGGTCCTGGATGATGCTGAGAATTGGCGCAAGGGGCGAAGCTGTGCATCCACCTGACTAATATCTGTTTTTGACTTCTCTTCCTCGCTGAGGGCAAGACGGTACATTTGCTCTGCTATCAATTCGGCCTTTAGTTTCCTATCTGCTACATCATTATTGACACTGGCAGTATGGTCTGGCAACAAGTAATTGATGAACGTCGCCCAATCCTGTTGATTAACTTCTTTGGATGTCCAGTCTTCGGGGTAGGGAAGATCCTGGGGCTGGGTAGTTTCATTGAGGCTTATGGAATGTGTAATAGGTTGTCCAGAAGACCGGTTCCGTACGGGCCTTGATTCGAAATACACCGCCGCCGCAGAAGAAGACAGATGGCTAAAACTGTCATCGAATCCTACCTGTTGGTGTACAGATTCTGGAGGGGAGGAAACTGGCGTGTAGATTACGGACTCCACCGTCGACGGCGCAGCCGACGGAGGCTGATTATCGTGCCCAGCTACCGATGCATTATCTGCCCGCGAAGATGCTGGAGCAGGACTGATATACTGTGAAGCGCCTGCATCTGTGAAGGAATCCGTCAGGCTGTAGGGTGGCGGGGGAATCGAGTCTCTGTTGGCCATCTCAGAGATAAGGCTGCGAGGTGGGGTCACCGCTGCGAGAACGGTAGTATTGTATGTTGATCAATCGAAACGACACTACGGATCTGATAAGAGGTGAAGCTGAAGCTGACGAGATTATAGAGCTTCGTGAGGTCGCCCTCATAAATCGGTGGAGCTTTAACGGTGTCGTTGGGCTGACATCGCTGACATCTGATCCGCGTGAGCCCCATGTGCTGCACGCTTAAGTATCTGCTACGTATTGTTGTCCCCTTGTGGTGCAGCCCTGTTGCTACCCAGCCACAGTCCATATTGGGGGCTTGCAAGCGCCGTCAATGCACCCTAAATGCACCTTGGATGCTCTTTTACCTCTACGATGACGCGGCATTTCATAGGCACCAGGCGCCATATTTGATATCTTCTTGTTGCACTGACGCTCATGGAATTGTAGTTATAGCGGTCTGTTATGAACTTGTTGTTGCTCCTTCGGCCACGTGGCAGCTAGTTTGTTGGCTCGGTGGTTCATCCTTAGTCTACCTGGTATATATGTACAGTTACCTAGGTCTTATCTACAAAGAGGTGGACAACACCCCAAGATATTTTAGGAGGGACATAATCCGTATGGTACCCGTCCACTTAAGGTATTTAAATTGACCAGCCAAGTCTCCAAGCTAAGAGGCCCCCAATCCCACCGGAAACTCAAAACGGAGCGACTTTCAAGGTCATTTACAAGTCCTGTCCCTGGGATTCTTCCTGAACCCCACATTCTTGGATTCCTGTCGAATTCATTGACGGTGCTTGAAGTTTGACGGTAAATAGGGCTAGCTTCTATAGTCATGGTATTATTGTCATGGCTGGAGAGTTCCTGGAAACTTTGGCCTGGTCTCGATCCTACGACCATGGCAATATTGTGAACCATAACACCCTCCCCTTCTAGAATGCCGAGTGGGGCAAGCACGAGTTATTTCTCCAGCATCTGAGATAGTCATGTAGTCGCAGGGAGCTTTCAGAATTGCAACTCTGGCTTATGGAAGTTGATGTCCTCCGGCTTGTAGTGATCTGCGACAATCCTATAGAGATACGAAGGAGCATGTGCACCCCTTGACGGAAATTAGTAGACAACTCAAATATCTGTCAGTGGCAAACTTACAAATTCGTGATATAAAGATCAACTAGATCAGGGGGCACGTAGTCGTAGAGAGGATTGTCAATCTCAAGGTTATCCACCAAGTTTCCATCGTGGTACTTAACAATGCGTCCGGGATCGCCGTACTCAATTAGAGATTCAAATTCGAAAGGATACTCCGGGCTGAGTTTGTACACTCCACTAACTACAATCACGGGAATTTTGTGCACTTTGGCAGCCTTTGCGATGATGCGTGCCCCAGCTGCGGCAATCAAACCACCATTAGCAATGACAGCGTGAGTTGCCAAGATGACCTTGTTGACTCTTGACATGATAGCGAAGATTGCAGCATCAGTCGTTAGGACAACGGTAATACCCGCTGCAGTGAGCGGCTTGAGGAACATTTCGAGAGATGTATCCTCGGAACTGCCCAGATCTGGAGCAACGCTCCCAGTAACTGCAGCATGCGTTGCTTGATGATCATTTGGATACGACTCAGCGACAATAACAGTAAATTTTCTTTTCTCCGCAGCCTTGAGCAAGAATTTTTGGACGCTGGTTGATGACGAATGTGTGAGGATAACTTCGTTGGAGTGTATGTGCTCTTGAGCATAGCCAGCCATTTGGTCATCAACTTGGTCTAGTTCGTCGATGATCTCTTCGATCCCACTAATAACTTCTGCTTTTAAATCCTTCGAGCTCGCGGCCACTCGTTGCGCTACGGAGGCGGCATTGATGCCAGAACCTGCCTGGGGCGAATCTATCTGCTGTGGCGGAGTCGATAATGGGGATGGCGTAGCGGATAGGAGATTGAACATTGACTGCTGCACTGGGAGGCCGTTTAGCACGGCGTACGATGTATGCGATGTCATTAACGGCGGCCTATGTCCCCCTTGAGGCGTTCTCGCAGACCCATCATCACTATCCGTATCCGTCGAGCCTGGAGCGTTGGAAGCGCCAAATCTCAAGGGGCTAGCAGTAGCGGTTGATACGCCAATTGTTCGTAATGGCGCTGGATCGCTGGTTTCGCGTTGTGGAGAGTCTATTTGGGTAATTGACGCAGTATCGCTCATATCTTCGCTCCGATCCTCTTTTGCCTCATCTCTTATCATGCCCAAGACTCGCCGGACTATGTTTCCTACAACCATCTCCTTGGGTTGAGCTTCTACTAGCCTTTGTCCGACTTCCTGTATCCGTTGGAGGAGCTTCCCAATATCTGTCCATTTGAATCTTGCAACTACGCGAAGTAGTAAATGCGCCGTTGCTATTGCGCAAGGTCTAGAGTTCCTTATCTGTCTTCGTTTCAGAAGCCTAACACATGTCAGCCATCTGATGGGCGGGCGAGATTTGCAAAACCTACGAGATCAAATGCTCGATGGAGGCCTCCAGTTGCTGGGTCTTGAGCGCCTTTAGGAAGACGCCCAGGTTTGGCGCATAACCAGCCTGGACAGACGGCATGGCTGGTTCCGTTTAGTTCTGAATTGCACAGAGCTTTAACAAGAAATCGTTTGCGGATATTGAACTGTGCGAGGTGGGTCGGGATTCTGAAAAGACCTATTAGCGTTGTGGACAAATCCCTTCACTAGACAGCTTAGGTCATACCAATGGGAGGAGTACCCTAAGCTCAAAGCCGGGCGAATCGTTGGAGCTGCACTTAGAGTATATGTGAAGCTATATCTGTACTGACTTTGATAGAAATATGACTCGTTTGCCAGGTCGTGGGACCGGGATATGTGGGCGGGCGCTAGCGGAGGGAACGAGGGGCATGCAGGACGATTCCCGTTCGCAACCGCCAAGAACATAAACTACAATACACAGCTATAAGACCTGGATTCCGAAGAGTGTATAGCTGCTCTACCTTCATCTTGTGTATTACTACATATACACGATGCGATTCTGGAAAACAATACTATTTTATTGATAACATTCCACCATCCCCGTTTCCTTATCACGGCTAGTGGCATGCTAGCTATCCCTTTGTTTATTTCGGGATAGGATGAAAATGGAGTCCATTAATAGTCGGTCGTCGAGTTTACCCAATTCATCAAAGACAGGCCCTCATGATCTGGCGCTGGCGCCATTAAAATTACGTACCCAAGGAAGTCCAAAGGCGCGCCGTTGGTTCCGGGATTTTATCGCAGCTTTTTCAACTATCACCATCCTCATTTTCCTTGGTTATACGACCGCTGAACATATATTTGGAGACCGGTCGAGAAGCACCTGGTTTTGGAGACTACACGATAGTCAAAGTGAAAATGATGGGCAGAAAGGAAGCTCGAGAGGCAGTCAGTACTTGCTGGGGGTTGGCAAGGCCGATATCACAGGGTATTGTCACGTTATTATTCGGATAGACATCGAAAAGAGTGCTGATTTTGTTCCAGTCCCGTAGTAGAGATCAATATGATGGGATACGCGGATATGAAGCAGGTTGGATCCGGCCTCCGGCAACGCCTCTACTCCCGAGCATTCATCGTGGGGGATGTTGAGCACCCCGATGACAGGTTTGTATATCTCGTCCTGGACACGCAGTCCGGAGATACTGCTGTTCGCTATGGGATTCTTGAAGGCCTAGCTAGCCTGGGCAGTGCCTATTCTGTGTATGGGCAGCATAATGTGGCCGTCACTGGTACACATTCTCATTCGGGACCAGGAGCATGGCTAAACTATCTTCTGCCCCAAATTACCAGCAAAGGATTCGATAAGCAGAGTTACAGAGCTATCGTGGGCGGCGCGATATTGTCAATCCAAAGAGCTCATGCTAGTTTGCAACCTGGCTATCTAACGGTTGGGTCGACGAAGGTTTTTGGTGCAAACATTAACCGGAGCCTCTACGCATATCTTGCAAACCCGGAAGCCGAAAGAACCAAATACAATATCAGTGCCGAAGATGACGGCTCGGTCGAGAAAGATTTGACTCTGCTTAAATTCCAACGAGCATCGGACGGCAAGAACATCGGAGTACTTACCTGGCTTCCTACCCATGGGACGTCCATGTTGGGAAACAACACCCTAATATCGGGAGACAATAAGGGAGTGGCTGCGGATCTATTTGAAAAGAGCTTGTCTAAAACACATGACACTGCTCCTGAAGGCTTCGTGGCCGGCTTCTCGCAGGCGAACGTCGGGGATACCAGCCCGAACGTGCTCGGGGCATGGTGTGAGGACGGATCGGGAAAAGAGTGCAGCTTCAGGAACAGCACATGCAGCGATGGCAAAAGCCAACAGTGCCATGCCCGTGGGCCCTTCTTCCGCACCAAGGACAACGGAGCTTCCTCTTGCTTCGAAATTGGCAAAAGACAATTCGAACCGGCTAGAGCCCTGTATGATTCTATAGATCTCAAGGGAACCCCTATCGCAGGGCCGTCAGTCAAGTCATTCCACATCTTCCACGACATGTCTAACTTTAGCTTCCCATTGGCGAATGGAAGCTATGTCCAAACCTGCCCAGCAGCTCTAGGCTATTCTTTTGCTGCTGGTACCTCAGATGGGCCAGGTGCATTTGACTTTACGCAGAATGACCCAAACGCACCCAATGCATCCCCTGTGTGGCGGGTAGTGTCCGGTGCCCTCAAGGAACCCAGTGAGGATCAGAAGCGCTGCCACTTTCCGAAGCCTATCCTACTAGATGTTGGAGAAATCACCTCCCCTTACATGTGGACGCCAAACGTTGTCGACGTCCAGGTGCTCCGGGTAGGCCAGTTCGTTATAATCGTCAGCCCTGGAGAAGCCACAACAATGGCGGGTAGGCGATGGAAGGAGGCTGTACATGAAGAGGCGAAATTGCTTGCACTTTCCGGACAATCTATAACGGATCCTGTGGTTGTCCTTGGCGGGCCTGCAAATAGCTATACCCACTATATTGCTACGGAAGAGGAATACGGCATTCAAAGATACGAAGGTGCTTCGACACTCTATGGGCCACATACACTAAATGCCTACATCAACCGCACTCTCGCCTACCTGCCCTACCTCCTCCCATCGTCAAGCTCTAGGCCAGCTCCAGGTCCCCTCCCACCCAACAACGTCAATAGATCCCTCTCCTTCATCACCGGTGTTGTATATGATGGCGTGCCCATGTTCAAAGAATTTGGAGAAGTCAAGAGCGACGTTGAGCCATCCTATCCTATCGGCTCTACGATATCCACCACTTTCCACGGCGCCAATCCACGTAATAATCTACGTCTGGAAAAAACGTACGCAGCGATTGAAAAAGCGGACCCGGGGACTGGAAGATGGGCACGGATTAGAGATGATAGTGATTGGAGCTTGATATTCAATTGGAAGCGGACGAACGAAATTTTAGGGCAGAGCGAGGTCAGGATAGACTGGGAGTCCGGGGATTCTGCTCAAGCGGGAAAGTACCGGATGAAATATTATGGAGATTCCAAGGCTCTTGGGGGGACGATCACGGCTTTTGAAGGGACTAGCGGGACGTTTGTTTTGATATAATTAATGCAAAGAGCTGACTGAAGCATTGACATGCTTATTTTTATAACCTACACTATCACTTTCCGTGATGTTCGTTTCCACAGAATTCGAAGGGATATAGACGCTTGAAATAGCCAGATTCCCTCCCCCCAGTACAAACGCCGACCCGTTAATGCTCGCTATAAAACCCAACTACCGTAAAGCAACCAGAACGCCCTACTTCCTGAGCTGCGTCTTCTTCCTTTCCGTTTGATCCCATTTCCAAGCATCCTCGAAGGCTGTCGGCTTCGCCTTTGTGTCGTTCGGCTGGAGACCTAGACGTCTTACCACCTGGAACGCACCGGTTCCCACACTCATCGTTTGACCCATGATGATGCACTCACTGACACCCTCAATCTGATCGGTTTTCATTCCGGCAGCAGCGTCGAAAAGATGATCGGGAGTCTTCTCGAATGATGCAAGCTGCAGTACACTGTCTCGCATCTTGGCCAGGCCAAATCGAGTAATCCCGAGAACTTCACCCTTATATGTCATGACATCGGCAAGAAGTTGCATGTGTCTTGGATCGATACCCATGTCTCCCATGACGGCACCGATTTCCTTTGCAATAGTCGACCTAGCCGCCTCGATTCCAAGTACGTCCTTGCACTCCATGACACTGTTGGTGGTACATCGAGTGCCGATGACTCCTTCTGTGGTCATGCAAGCTCGCAGGCCGTAGCCCTCGACAAGCACGGCGTGGGTGCTCTTCTCCGATGTTTGGATAATAGCTCGAGTTGCGTCTGGATATCCTGATATGACCACGGTGGGTAGAGCGCGCTTCAAATGGTTGACCCGAAGCAAAAGATCCGACTTCTCTTCCGGTGCCGTTCTAGTCCTTGCGCCAGGGCCTTCATCCTCCGTCGCGACCTTGCTCCTTGACCCACGAGTACCACCGCCATCATGAGTGACGTTGACGAAGATGCAATCACCGACGGGTGACACATCGCCAGATTTGATCTTTAATTTCTTGTTCCGGCATATTGCCTCAGCAATATTTTCAACGGTGATACCCAGATGCATATCATTCAGGGCTTCCATGTCGACCGAAAGACATAGAGTTGCCCTCTTGGCCGACCACATGTCCTCGATGAAGCGAATAACATCGGACACGTATGTCTTCTCGATTCGACCTTTGACCACACGAGCAGCCTCAATCTGCACCTCGTTCTCAAGTGGACAAGATATGACGGGCGTACTGATAACTTTCGAAGCATTGATAATCTCCTTGATACGCGGCACACCCTGCGTGATACTCATACCGGCAACACCAGCAAAATGGAAAGTCTTCAAGGTCATTTGAGTTCCGGGTTCTCCAATAGATTGGGCGCCAACAGCACCAACCGCATGACCTGGCTCGACGTGTGCTTTGGCATACTTGGTGAGGCAGAGCTCGACGAATTTCTCCAAGGTCTTCCTCGACACTTTAGCAACTCTTTCAACCTGGTCTCGTCTATATTTATCTTCTTTAGACGGATCGTATGGTTCTTCAGTGTTAGCTGGTTTCTTGTCCATGATCGTTAGACCGGATCTTTCCCGCCTCTTTGCCAGCCGCGAAGCTAGGTTACCAACGAATTTGGTAATGGTCTGTACAAAGCCTCTGGCGCTTTCATGCTCGTCAATCGCATAATCACTCTGATCGTCGTACCCCAATGGCTCATTAAACAGCCCTTTCCTGGTATACTTTGATTTCTGCTTTGTCAACAGCTCTTCGCAGAGAGTCGTGATCTCGTATGGCAATAGGCACGGGTCCTTATTGTTCCAAGTGAGATTCTCCGCATGTGTCCAGGTCCGCTCGAAATGAACAGGAACGGCAGAACCTTCCATATCAACAGGATCGAGCTTGTCAGCGCCGAACTGGAATTGGACAATACCACCGGAAGAGTTCCGCACGGTATCATCGTATTGAGTCGATAGATCTTCGAGGGATTTCATTAACCTTCTAGACATGTAACCAGTCTCTGCAGTCTTGACAGCAGTATCGACCAAACCTTCACGCCCAGAAATGGCGTGAAACAAAAATTCCGTAGGAGTCAAGCCTGAAAAGAAACTATTTCTCACGAAACCCTTCGACAGAGGCTGCCGAGCGTTTTTAGGGAAATGAGGCAAACTGCGGTCCTGGAATCCATCGGGGACACGGTTTCCACCGATAATTTGTTGGCCGACGAGTGCCACCATCTGGGCGACGTTGATGTTCGAACCCTTGGATCCAGATTTAGCCATAATAAGTGGCGAATTCCATTTGCTTAAAGTATCGACACAGTAATCTCCAGCTTGCTGTCTGACCCTACTGAGAATACCTGATATGGCGTTTTCAAGAGTTTCTTCCATATTGCAGCCGGTGGCTTTTTCGAGCCTGGATTCCTTAAACATTTGAATCAGTTCCTCGCACTCCTTGTATGCCTTCTCAACCAAATCTGTTTTCTTTTCCACAAGCTTGGCCGATGGATAGACGTCGCTGATACCGATAGAGAATCCCATATTCGTGAGATATCTGGCTGAAAGTTTGGCCAGTCGGTTCATGGCTATGACTGCGTCATCGGGACCAAAATCTCGAAGGATGATGTAGAAAATCGAGTCCTTTTTGCCGGAGCCTACAGTAGTCTTGTCCATCCTACCACACATAACTTCCGAGTTGCGTACAACTAGCCAGCCATCGTTAGGGTCCATATCTGGAGTTTGGCCCGCTTTTGCTCTATAGTCACGACACTTAGCATCCAGGTTGACTTTGACTGGCGAGTCTTTGTTGGGCCGCATGAGAATGCTGAAAACTTGCTTTCCGGTCCAGAGTGCTTGCGGCTTAATGATTGCTGGAGGTGGTACATCCAGATGTGTATTGCCATCAACCATGTACATACAGAGATTGGTGAAGGTCTTTCGGTCAAAGAAGTTTTCTTTGCTGCTGAGAAGATATGCGGCTGTAATAAAGTCCTGGGTCGCGGAAATAATTGGCTCTCCGTTCTTGGGAGTCGACAGGTTGTTTTTAACTCCCATGAGATTGATAGCCTCGGTCCTGGCTTCTTCGGTCTGAGGGACATGCAAGTTCATCTCATCGCCATCAAAATCGGCATTGTACGGATTGCAAACACACTCGTTCAGCCGGAACGTCCTCCATGGTCGAACCTTCACATAATGACTCATGATACTGAGCTTGTGCAGCGATGGCTGTCTGTTAAACAACACAATATCACCATCTTCAAGATGTCTCTCAACCACATCGCCAATCTGCAAAGCCCGTGCCTCATTCTCTCGCCGAGCAAATTTCAGCGATATCTTGTGGTCGGAATCCTTCTTGATGATCTGTTGAGCGCCGGGATGCACAGTTGGGCCGTTGATAATACATTGTCGCAACTTTTTCAGATTATGTCGCTGCACTCGCTCAGGATAGGTAAGATTCTTCGCCACCAGAATCGGAATGGCGACCTGGTCAATTCCAAGATTCGGATCCGGCGAGATAACCGTTCGACCTGAGAAATCGACTCGCTTTCCCGATAAATTACCACGGAAGCGGCCTTGTTTTCCCTTTAGACGCTGGCAGAAACCGCGGATGGGTTTTCCAAAATCTCTTTGCTGAAGACCAGGCACGTCGCTGTTGACATACATTGCGATCGACAGCTGAAGATAGTCCCATTGCTCCATGATAGTTTGCACTGGCTGTCCCTTTTGTAAAGCGGCTCGAATCAGGGAACTAGTGTGAACGATCTCGGACAATTTCGTGGTCAGATCGTCTTCTGTGCTTGCACTATCCTGTGCAACAGAAGGCCGAATGCAAACTGGCGGGGCTGGCACAAATTGCCACAAGAACATTTCAGGTCTCCCTTCGGCCGGGTTGATGTTCAGAAGCTCGCAATCGCTGGGAGTGATCTTCTTGAAAAGATTCAAGACCCTCAGGGGATTAAGATCCTCGACCGCCTTCCTTGCATGTTTCTCCAGCTCCGGGTTGTTCTTCTTTGCCTCATTGAAAGAATCCTCGAATACCTTCATGCTTGCAGGTTTGACCTTTGATTTGGCCGCCGACTTGTTATAGGTCTGGTACTTGTCATGTGTTAATTTGAGGACAGCAACCTTTCGAATTTGGCCATTGATAGAGTCGCAGTACGGGCAGGTCTTTGCCTTTCGACATTGCTCGTTTATCTTCTTGCAGATTTGCGTACGCTTCAAGTTGTCGATACCAGGTCGTCTGAGCTCTTTGAGGAACGCCCGCCGTTCAGTATCTGTAAGCAATACTCTTGCACAGTCCTATTTCGAAAGTCAGCCTAGAGATCTTCCACAGATAGAACCGCTTCGTTCCGCTCCTACCTTGCAGATGTTCTGTAGAATAGTCATAACCAGCTTCAAGTATCCAATATGGAACGCCGGCAGGGCCAGCCTGACATGACCAAAGTGGCCATTGCAATTCTGAAGCCCCTCCCCGCAGGTCTCACATATGCCTGTCTTGCTAGATATTCCTAGTCTCGGATCTAAAGCTCCATGTGCCACCGGCTTCCGGTTCTTTTCGACATCATAGATTATGCGATCGGAGACTTCGAGGACTGCTTGATTGACGATATCCTGGTTCGACCTTGAGAAGAATGGGTTAGCATAAGCTCTACTGTAGCATGGATTGGCACCTACTGGATACCAAACTTCAACTCCTTGAACCGCTTTGGAGGGCGGTCGATAACCTGCTGCTTGAGAGAGTCGAGCTGCATTTTTGCTGTGTATTATCAGATGCTTAGTTGGGGGAAATAAAGCATCTCCGGTGATTGGAGAGATTAAAAGTGAAAAGTTGGTGTTATCGCATTATGGAGGCGGGTTTTGAGGTGTCGCGGTGTGGTGCAGAGGACATATTGAGTCAGATATTCATTTTGAGGTTCAAGCTACAACAAGGCTAGATTTTTTTGGTGGGGTTATCACACGTGATCACAGCCCCTCCAGACCCCTGAACATAACCGAATTGGAACATAATCTACAGGTTATATAACCAGCATCTTCATTGTGTGGGATATTCAAACACATTATCGTACATTATTCCTTGCTCTGAACATTTGGTACACATAACAAATCTCACATGCAAATGTCTCAAATGCAACAAACAACATGCTGGCTTAAAATCAATAAACGTTGATCGCTGTCAAGTAATTATTATGTTATTGCTTCCCATCTTCTCCGCCCCTAAGTCCAAGGAAAGCTCGGACATCCGTTACCCATTGCAAGCCTTCCAACAAAGGCACAAGATGAAGAAGATCATTATCAGTGGGATCATTTATCCAGCCTTCTATCGGTATCGCATTATCTACCTCGGAGTTAGGCTCGGCTGCGAGGAAGCGGAGTGGGACATCCTTACCTTGATGAAACATATAACTCAACGGACTGTTGTCTAAAATCATGACCTTGCTGAGGTCTGCCTGCACAGAGCTTAGATCTTTGATAAAAGCACCATGTCGGAATGTGCAATGTTGGCGATAGTATCGCCCCGAGAAGAACTTGCGCTCCTGTTCTAACCAGTCTATTACCGGGTCTGCGTATTCTTGAACAGAAGCTGTGAAAACGACTAGATTGTACCATTTGCAGACCTAACGGGCAAGGTTAGCCAGGCTTGTATTTTCCCATTCAATACATAGCCAACTCACCCTTCGCAGGAAGTCATCGCAATATGGCCGTTTGTGTACGTAGTACAGAATAGGGTGTTGTGGCCCCATTGTGGTATTCCCACCAGCTCCAACGACTGTGTTGAGTTTTACCTCAACCATGTGCCCCGTACTCATGCGGCCCCCCTTGGCCATACTATGAATCAATGTCTCGTCCAGATCTAGGATAAGTGTCTTCTGCACATGTCTCCCGCTAGCCGCATCTGCAAGAGACCATGACGGCTGTCGCGGCGGTATGAGCGGCCTGGGTGGTGCGGGAGCGCGAGGATATTTTGTCATAAGCATCGAAGCAGAGGGAGAGGTCGGGGATTTGATAGCAGCAAGAGCCGACTCCTCGGAAGATAGTCTACCGGAGCCATCACCTCGCGAGTTTGTCGACTGCGCCCGCCTATGCTTCCTCTGCCGCAAGGTATCCTCATTGTGAAGCTTTATTCGAATCGACCGTCGAGCGGGAGCGATCTCATCAGATGGTTGTAGGGACTTTGAGCGAGCATGGCGGTTCGATCCCGCTGACGCGGACATGTCGCTGCCAACAGTAGCTCGGTCAGATTCTGACTCGGAAGACACCCCAGAGGAAGAATAAGCTGGCGATGCTGCTCGGGAAGCCTTAGAAGAGCCTCGGCGGCCATTCGAAGACTTTCCCTTCTTTTGGTCTCCAAGAAGCGCTCGTTTTTCGTCCCGCGAGGAGAGATCACCCGTCCGGTTAGTCGACGCCCGTCCTGTCTCCCCATAAAAGGCCATTCCAAGTTTCCTCAACTGTGACAATGGCGCGAAGTTTCCCGTCTCATCGTAGAGGTATGCGATCAGATATACACCCGGCGCAGCCAGAGCAGAGAGCACCCAGCGTATAGACTCGATGAATGCTGTTGAAATTCTCTTGGGGATCATATGCCAGCCTAGTGGTACGGCTGCTGAATCCTCGTCTTCGACCTTCTCGGAGAGGAAGGCTTCTTCGTGGAGCGTGCCATCATCGTGGAAATCGGCGTCGTGATCATGTTCCTGGTCATGGTCATGGTCGTCGTCGGCTTCTCCTTCGGCGCCCTCGTTGGCGTTGGCTAACTCCTCGCGGGATCTCCTCTGCTGTTCCGACACGGACACAGCAGCGGGCAGAAGATTGCCATAGGAATTCGAGCGGGAAGGCGCTGGAGTCTGCGGCGGTGAGACTCGTGCCGAGAGGATGTTCAGAGAGTTCATCGTTTGCGCATCGTTAAGGTGGTTGGTATATAAATAAATAGACAGAAACGCAGCTCCAGACTCAGGTGGCTTGAGGCTTGAGAGCAGACGAACGAGGTTGCCGGAGCTGATTTGATGGGCGCAGAGGCGACAACGGATCTCGCAGTGGCTCGTGCCGCGCAGGTTCTCCTGCCTTGGTTCCGGTGCCGCTATCAAGTCTCAGATCATACTGTAATTATTGAATAGAAGTAAGTCATCCCTTGTGGCATTATGTGTTGGTTCATATTGTATTGCATTATACTCCAAATATAAATATTCCATTATGCCAGAAATAAGTGCAATTAGTATAGTCCTTCGACTCTCGATCGAGAGTTGGCTACGCCTAATCTAATGCCTACACTTGGTGCCAACAGAAGACAGTAATTCGAACACAGCAAACTAATGCAATATTTAACATCCTATCCCATGTAACAACCCAAATTCCATTGTAAATATTTCAACTATTCTCAATCCGTTTGCAGCAATAATTCCACTTCCACCCGCCGAGGTGCCTGAAGCGCAAGTCCACAATCAGAGGCCTCAGCACCAGAACAAGCTTCACAATTATCCCTGTCGTAGATCTCCGAATCCAAAGAGCCCAAAAAGAATTCCCATCTCAACCACAACCACAACCACCACCTCATCCCACCTCCAAACAACCAGGGCGTCCCCCCGCCAATATACACATCCAACCATGCCACTAGTAAACGCCATCCATGAGTCCCTCCCCTACGTCGACACAGAGCCCACCGCCGCCGAACGAGCAGCAGCGGAATCCCTCATCGCCGCCGAGCTAGGAACACAAGACACACAATCCCACCCCTCCCTACCCCCGCTGGCAGACAAGCAGTTCTCCGCCATCATCGAAGCAGAATTCCCGCGCATCGAAGCCAAAGAGCCCTTAAAAGCCATCGACCTCTCCCGCTACGAGGCCCTCGAGCCACCGCCCACGACTCCCTCTTCCGACGAGAAGGATCCCGCAACGCTAGATAAATGGCGCGAGGCGTTGGGGAAAGCATACACGTCCCAGGCGTATCTCTCGGGTAGACAGACGAACCTCGCGCTGCTGGAGCAGTTTGGGAAGAATTCGTGGCTGGTGGGGAATTCGCAATTGGAGGATGTGTTGAGGGCCCAGGAAAGGGAGTTGGCGGAGCGGAAGGTGGAGATTGACGGGGTGGTTATTGAGAGGAAGACTGCGCAGGAGGCTGTGGGTGCGGAGATTAGGGGGTTGGAGGAGACGTGGAAGAGGGGGGTAGGGAGGGTGCTGGAGACCGAGGTTGCGGCCGAGCAGCTGAGGAGGGATATCTTGGAGAGGAGGAGGCAGGGCGCGAGCTGAGCCGATGTATGGATGGGGGAAGTTGTTGTTATTCGAAAGTCACTATGGGTGGAATGGTCCGCCATGGCGTTAAAAGGAGTTGGCCACTGCCCAGAATTATATTTGGCCGGGCTATGAGCATATTACGGGGATTATCAATGCTTGGAGTCAGCAAGCTTGCATAGAAATCCATGATCGTGTTGGATTTAGCATTTACATCTTTAGACGAAAAAAGGGCCAATCCAATTTCGAGAGAAACGATATCAATTCTTGAACAAACGCTTGCATAGAAATTCGACCAGAGGTTAACATTGAGCTCTTTTGCATCAAGGGCATCCAAGTCCCCAAAACCTATTGTATCTCATCAAAGAAGGTGGCACATGTCTTAACGCCTAAAACCGTATACCTTCCGTATCTGCCATATTTAATATCTCTTGCCCATTACTTCTTGTGAAGTGGGTCAATTACTTCAACGCCTGGTTCATACTTGGTTCTCCTCATGATACTCTCCACCGGTCCTAGTAGTCTCTGGAAACCATCCTTCCCTAAGGTGGCAACCTTGACCTCGGTCTTGCTAACCACACTCGCAGCCCGCGGCGCGTCATTGAGCAAAGCTAGCTCACCAAAGTAGTCTCCTTTGGTGTAGTGCTTGACCGGATTCGGTGTGCCTTTCTTGTATACTTCTGCTTCACCGGACTCTAACAGATAAAATGCCTCTCCAACATCCCCCTCCTGGATAATTGTGGTACCTGCAGGGTACTTTTGTGTTTCCAGCGCGTCTGCAATCTTGGATCGCTCATACTTAGTCAAGGTGGACAAAAGAGGCACTTCCTCAAGGAAACTTTCGTATAAGCGGCGGCGCTGGAAGGTAGAATCCATAAGGATCCGACGGAAAGTTATTCGGTCCAGCGCCCAAAGGAGACACCCAGGCTCCGCAGACATAACCGTCGCTGCTCGTGGAGCATTGTACATCAGGGCCAACTCGCCAAAGGATCCGCCGGGTTCAATGGTTGCCACCTTCTTCCCGAGACCATCAGGACCGGGTTGTAAAGAACCGGCGGGGTTGACATAGATCTCAAATATACCCTTCTCCACCACGTAGAAGAAGTCGCCTTGGTCACCTTGTGTGATCACCTATAATCGGTCAGATTGAAGATATACATCTCCCCGGCTGCGCCGTCCAGGGTTGGGGGTGGTAGAAAGTGGCGCCGGTTCTACATACCTTGATACCTTTGGCGGGAATGGGCTTCTCCACTAATGCACCCAGGATCTGGGAACTTTGCTCGTCATCCAGATGACTGAACAAGAAGTTGTTGAATATTGACTTCTTCAGCCTCGTAATCTGGTCGGGCGTCTTTCGGTGAAAAGGGGGAGTCCAGTTATCATTGGAGGAGGCGGTGGGATTGAGCGATTCGGCCGACACCGACGTTCGTCTTCCCATGCCGTAATGTGCCGGGAAGCCGTCCGTACTCGACTGTTTGAAGGATGACGGTGGCCCTTGCCCGGATGCATCTCCTCCGAATGGGGAGCCAAATGTCGAACTGCCCTTGCCGGCGAAGTTAAAGCTCGCCGTCGCCGGCGATGTGACTGTATCATTTTCCTCCTCCTCCATGACTTTAGAAATGGGCCCTAAACTCGTTTGTTCGCTCTCGCCGCTTAATGTGCTTCCGCTAAAGGGATTGGAATTCGTGCCACGTCGGCCCGGGAATGTGTTTCCAGACATGTTATGATGTACGGAATGGGGTGCGGACAAGAGAAGTTCAGCGCGTTGCGTTTCCAGACGCCGCGAGAAGTAGTTGGCACAGAATTGAAGGACGTCAGTGGGCTGCGACCTGAGAATCTCCCGATTCAATGTTTCGATCTCCTGGATGTATGCGGGTGGGTGTGACATTCGACGACGCCGAAATAGATCGAAAAGCCCAATTCCTGATTGGGATCTAGAGATATTGCTGTATGCGCAAAAGACTGGTCTCGGAATCGGCGGGGGGAGTAATCTAGTCAACACCTGGGCGCCGATCGCTGGGTGGAGCAGATATGTTTCAGCGAGATCTGGTTCCGAGCTGTGTTGAGCTCTGTCTGCTGCTTAAATAGAAAGGATCAGTCGATGAAAGCTGGACGAGGGTGGAGGGGGGAGGAGTAAGCATGTGCTTCCTGTACGCACAGTAGCTCTAGAGGATTGTCGGATCGTGACGAAGGATGGGCTGGGTTTTAATGGGTGTGTTCTGTGGGAGCCGCGACGAAGAGAGGATCAGCAAGCATGCATGGGCAGTGCGGATGGGAATGTAGGAGACGGAGGACAATTTGAGAGGAGTGTGGAGAGTAGCAAGATAACGGGGGGCAGTGTGCCTACTTGTAGGTACTGTACTGTACTGTGCTGTGTTGTGTTGAGGAGGAATTGTATTGTGTACCTAGCATAAGGCAGGCAGCGTAGGTAGGTAAATATATGGCAATGCCGACAGGAGGTGAGCGGGATAATAAGGCAAAGGCCAGGCAAGGTAGCAAGGAGGGGAAGATGGAGGTGGATCTCGCTAATAGCGTGATGGACGAGGAGGTGATGGCAAGTGGTGGTGGTAGTGGACGTAGTTTCGTGGTAGTCGGTCGTAGTGGCGGTGGTGGTGGTGGTCGTAGGGGAGCAGGGCACGGTACGGTAACGGTCCCGGAGCTGATGATCAAGAGAGGCGTGCCGCCCGCCACGGATTGGGATATTGAGCTGGGAGATGTTCCGCTTGGGGATTTATGAGGTCTGGGTCTGAGTCTGCTTCTGCTGGATCTGGATCTATCCTGTCCATGCCAATTCCCGGGTCCCAATTCCTGAGCGGCGTTCTGTTGAGCGGGCTCTTTGTGTCCAGCGGGGCAGCACATCTCACCCACTGGCAATCTATTATTGGCGGAGCCGCTGCTGCGGCCGGAGCTTCCAATCGCCCTTCCAGAACCGCCAGAACTTCTAGAAGCCTGCCTGCACCGGCACTGGCCACTTGGGGGGCACAGGTAAATAATGGGCGGTGGTAAATCAATAATCAATAAATTATGAAGGGATAATTAGAATCCAGATAGAAACAAAACCCCTTTTTTGCCTTGCCTTGCCTTTTTCTTGGGTCCCGCTCCGAGTACTTACTTTTTGCTGAGTCGCTCTACTCTGTACGGAGTGCATTAAATGCTGGTCTCGGGAGCAAAGACGGGCTCCATTGGGCTTCAAGGCAACGAAAGGGCCTCTTCCCGCCACGTGCACTGCATCACATCACGCTGCTGCTCATCGATAAGGGAAGTATGATGGTAAGCACTGAGTGGTGTCCTGTACAGGGCAAGACTGCAAGAGTGCAAGAGGGAGTGAGTGCAAGAGTGCAAAATACAAAGTACTGCTACTGCGCAACATACAACGTGCAACGTGCAAACTACGAGCACAAGCAGATAAGAGGTGATTAATAATGCTACTGCTCCTGCTACTGCTACCACTAACCACTCCCGGTTTGTTTGTCGCCGCCATAACGTCATCCAGAAAGCAGCCCACCAATACTACCGGCCGGACCCGGACAATTATTGCTGCTAGGAGCAGCAGTTCGTAACTTAGGTACCTAGGTAGGTGTCTACCTATACGTGCTGTATCTACCTTACCTAGCTAGGTACTTAGAATAATTCGTAGCTCTCCCTACCTTGCTATACGCCTCCTAGGTACAGCTCTGATAGCACCTAACTAAATATACTGGCACAACTAACACATGCCTCTTTGCTCCCTCCTCCGGCAAGACTCCCGCAACTCTCTCCAACTCACTAAAGCTTACCTAGTAATTAAAAGGACAGAATAGATGGAACCGCGAGTTGATAACTTGGTATTCAGAGGTCTACAAGAGGCATTCAGCCGACGGGGGCTTCACGTGAAACCCAAAGGCTAAGCTATGAATTGCTCGCCGGCGCCCGTCTCCACTCCCCGTTGCCACTGTAATTAAAAGCGCAAAATACTCCGTACGAAGCAATAGGTAATCTTTGCTCTCCCTCCTCGCTCCCATTGAGCTGATTTTTATCCGCGGGTTGCCATTTTAGAAGCATGCCAATCTATAGGTGGGTATATTACATCTAATATACCCCATACGCAAGTCCTGCGTGAGTGCACACGCCCCCCGCGTTCGTGCTTGTCGCTGGGGCGGCTGCTGCTTATCAACGGTGCTTTCCAGGCCTTTCGCAGCTCGCAACTCGCCCGAGCTCCCCGCGTCATCGCTCATCTCGTCCCCTGCCCAGCGCCCGCGCTTGCCATTTCGCCTCTGGAAGACGCCAGTCGATCGAATCTTCCTCGGTCGACTGCGAACTTCGCGCTCATAGTCTCGTTCATCTGCTCCGTCCATTACCTTCGAATCGAGTCGCATTGAGTCGCATTGAATCGCATCGAATCGCTTCAATCTATAATAACGCCGCATCCCCCCCAAGTCCTATCTCTCCATCCTCTACCGACATCCAAAGCTTCGAGCCGCCGACTGTCTTACAGCGCTTCTCCCGCTTCGTATCCGCAACCTACCAGCTTATCAACTCACGAAGTCGCCATCGAAACCCTCAGGGACACTAAGTAGCCTTATAATTCTAGTCGCTCGCGATCCGCCGACAATATGGGAAGCTTCGTTTTCAAATGGTACGTCTTTTACGGTTTCTGCTGCGTTTTGGCCAATTCCCCTCTTGCGAGTGCCTTGGAGGGTCGAGCCGCCACCGCGACAGATTGCGGCGCTCGAAGCAGAAAAGGATTGCACTTGGGATCGACATGGAATATCTCCTTCCTAATTTTGCCCGAGGGCTCTCTCACCTAAATCGCATCGTATCGCATCGCTAACCTAGCCCTTTTCTTAGGGAGCACCCCGCGTCCGAGGTGTACGTGACGGGCACCTTCGACGACTGGTCCAAGTCCGAGAAATTGATTAAGACGGGCGATGTTTTCGCGAAGAACGTGACGCTACCAAGCGCCGACGAGAAGATCTATTACAAGGTGCGTTGAGACAAGAGCCCGAGTCGAGTTCCGAGAAGGAATTGGCATGGGGACTGGGATTGGGATTGGGATTGGGATTGGGAGCTGTCGCGGGCCTGGGATCAGTGGGAGTAGCAGTGGCACACCCCAATTGAGTCTGCATTCGTCGTAAAAAACCTGCCAAGTGGTAGTGTGAGCAGCTGCTAGATCCCCTAGCCCCAGATTATCTTTGGCAAAGACGCCGCATGCGTCCATCTGGCAGCTCCGAACGATTTGCACATTCTGGAGATTGCCGCTCCTGCGCCAACAGGCCCACACAGGGGTTGCTGCCAATTATTCCACCACCAGATGACGCTCTCAAGCTGGCCGCGGCCGGGCCTGCGTTCGAGCGGTGAAGCGTTCGAATTGAAGAAACGCCTCACCGCGCCGGCCAGTGGTGGAGCCTGGTTCTGACACAGTCTAAGCAAGCGTGCTTGGACCACGCAGCTGATGCCGCCTGTTTCCCAACCCCGCGATATATCTACACAGGCTGTCCCACTCGCGAAAGCTCCCAATCCGCCCCTCGCTCATGCTCTGCCTGCCCCAAAGCATTTCCACCACGCTTTTACTACGTGCTTCGTACTAATTCAAATTATTGCCGCAGTTCGTCGTTGATGACAATTGGGTTACCGACCACACCGCACCTCAAGAAAACGACGCCTCGGGCAACCTCAATAACTTCCTCACCCCCGACCGTATAATCAAGCACACGCCCGAGACTGTTGGAATCATGTCTGGAGTCACCCCCACATCCACGACAGCGGCATTGGCAAAGGATGTCCCTCTCCAAAACGCAGCAGCCACCGATAAGGCAGATCTCACCGAGTCGGATCTACCAGGCGCATTTCCCCCGACTCCTGCGGCGACTGAGAAGGGCGACTTCTCCGTCAATCCTCTTCCAGCCACGGCTGGTGCGGGCAATCCGATAAAGCTTGCCCCTGGAGAGAAGGTCCCTGATCCAAGCACTTTCACCCAAAATACAGTCGCCTCGGGGGTGCGCGATGATCCGGAGCTTGTTGCTATTGAACAGGAGAATCTGAAGAAGGCCACCGACACTGAGCCAACTTTTAGCGTAGCCCCCCTCCCCGCCTTCCCGGGAGCTGTCAACCCAATTAAGCTTGCGCCTGGCGAGAAGGTCCCTGATCCAAGTACTTTGACGCAAAACACAGTCGCATCGGGGGTCCGCGATGATCCGGAGCTTGTGGCTATTGAACAGGAGAATCTGAAGAAGGCCGCCGACACGGAGCCAACTTTTGGCGTAGCACCCCTCCCCGCCTTCCCGGGAGCTGTCAACCCAATAAAGCTTGCTCCTGGCGAGAAGGTTCCTGATCCAGCCAGTCTCACCCAGAACACAGTTACATCGGGTGTTCACGATGACCCAGAGCTTGTTGCTATAGAGAAGGGTGAGTTTGAGCTTTAATAACGTACTCCTGCCAGCTTCGGCGGCGACTAAATTCCCTGTCAAACCACCGTGACATTCCAATAACTTGGAGTTCGCCTATGGTGCCTGCGATCGGCATTCCTCAAGTGAGCGGGATCATAATGGCACCGGTGTTCTTTTTACCCCCCACATTTCTAAGAGTCTCAGCTGAATTAAGCTAACCTGTCGCAGCCGCAAAAGCCGGAACGATACAATCAGCGGGCCCTGACAGCACCACTGCCCAACTTGCTGCCGCTGTTCCACTTGAATCTTCCAAGGTCCCTGATGTTGTGAAGAAAAGCCAGGAAGAAGCAGGCTTCCCCGCAGAGGCAAGCGCCGTGCCAGAAGAAGTCGCGGAGAAGGGAGCAGTGGAAAAGGAGCTTTTGAGCGAGGTCCCACCAGCTAAACCTACTTCCGAGGGCGCGGTGAAGGATGCCGATAAACCAGAGACAATCTCCCCAGCAGAGAAGGTTGCCGCAGCCGCTGGAGGCGCTGCTGCTGCCGGTGCTGCTGCCGTAGCTGCCATCATAGCACACGATACTACTGCCTCATCAACTGCCAAGGATACGCCCAAGGTCGTGAAGGAATCCATCGCTGAATCTGGACAAAGTCCTGAAGCCGCAAGCAACGAGGAAGCTGTGCTGGAAAAGAAGGCTACAGAGAAGGAATTACTATCCGAGATCAAGCCTGAGACATCAACAGGGGAATCAGCTCCTGTAATTGCCCCTGTGTTGGCTACGGGATCGACTGCCAAGGATACTCCTGAGGTTGTGAAGGAGTCCATCGCTGAATCTGGCCGAAGCCCTGAAGCCGCGAGCAACGAGGAAGCCGTGCTAGAAAAGAAGGCCGTGGAGAAGGAATTACTATCCGAGGTCAAGCCCGAGACATCTACCGGCGAACCAGCACCTAAAGTTACATCCGCGACAACAGGTGGTCTGAATGCTCCGGCAGCCGCTGCAGTCGCTGGCAAGCCTACCCAATCTCGCGAAGTGTCTCCTGGCACCGTTCCGGGTACCCACCCTCAAACTCAGACGGCCCCAGTTGCCACTGATGGCATTGTAAACACCACGACCGACAAGACATCGGCGGCGACTCCTGCCAAGAAGGCGGAAACTCCCGCTGCGGCAGCGGCTGCCTCTCCTCCTGGAAGCAGCAAGGCTTCTGAAAGCCCTGCCAGCTCTGCGGCTGCAGACAAGAAGAAGAAGCGCACGAGCATCTTTGGAAGACTCAAGGCCAAATTCTCCGATAAGATCAAGAACTAAGGGAATTTGCACGCCCGGTGAAGAGAGGTGGTGTAATGGTTGGGGTAGTCGGAGTCGGGCTGCCAACTGTACGATATTGACGGTGCTTTTCCTCTTTTCCCGCACTTAATATGGAGGAGAAGCAAAGATACATCTGTGAAAACGCCTTTGATACCGACTCGAGTCATTATTCCCCGCTTTGTTGTTGTCTTGCTATTTCCAATGTTTTGCTTTTCGAATACCACGCGCGCATGTCCGGTTTTTTTTCTATTTCTTTTTGCGCCCATCATGAATGATATGGATGGCCGTACATAGTTGCAGGGGTCAGACCGATCGAAGGATAGGAGGGGAAATGGGAGCTCTTGGAAAGTGTAGATAGGTGGTTAAATTGCAAAGGGATTCCCTAATATAGGAGTATTGGCTTAATATTCATCGCGATGTGCTCTGTGCTATAGTCAATAATATGCTCGCCGAAGTCGACTAACACCCAAAATTATACTCAGATCAAGGATTGATATGTTGCTGCTGCTGCTGCTGCTGCTGCCCACACGCGCACCAGATCCTACCTATCTTCCATTTATGCATACCCACGAGGCCAGCCATAAATCCTATCTATCCATGCTCTATAATCGTAACACCCTTTGCTTAATCCACCCATCTATGTCAGAAGCCACACGAGACCACGCCGCAGCACAAATCCAAGCAGGGCTGGAGAGCTTAACTCTCCATCCGTTTCATCCACTTCGAATACAACTAATAATTTCAATTGCTCAAGTTATTCGACCTCTAATTACGACTGTGAGATCTCCAGATTACTTCCGTATTGAGCCTATACTTTGATAATCTCTTGTAGCTTAATACTATTCTCGTTAGGTGTATTACCTACTGGTAATGGTACAGGCAAAGTACCCTGTGCGACTGTTTGTCGAGACTGACAGCAGGGAATTCGATTGAGAATACGGGATGCGATTGACAATAGAGGACGTGACTGACAATAAAGGCGTGATTGACACTGAGGACACTGTTGATAGAAGGACTAGGCTTACTAGTATTAGATCTAGCAGATCACAGACCCGGTGCTTGGGTTGTTACTGTGGTCCATCTCCTGATGGCCACCTCTTCGGTTTCAATCCGACTGTACTGGTCGCCTGAGCTCCAGTCCATGTCCGATTTCATAGGACGCGGTGGTAACGTTGCTGGGTCTATCGTTCCTATCATATTCGCGCCTGCGGTAGCCATGATGGCTGCTGAGTGTGCGTATGTGACTGTGAGAGTGTACCTAGGGGTTTTTGATTCCCACTCGAAGTCAGACCGCTATATGATCAGTTCTATGATATCAGAATATAGTAACCCCGGGCAGTCCAATTCCCACCCAAGTGGTCTTGGATGGGTGGGAAAATATAGGTTAATAGGCGTAGGGCTGTTAACGCTACATATAATCATAATACCACCACATAATCGATATAATGTGTTTCAACACACGTAATTCTCACATTCATCCTGCTTCATTACTAATACACCATGGCGTACATTTCTCATTATGTCGAGTACTATATAGCCCCCATCCCTACCCCTCTACCTATCTAGATTTATATTATGCAAGGGTATCATCGATTCGTTTTCCTTTCGCTCGCTCATTCGCTTTATCCAAAAATCCAATGCTAGACGCCCTTTCAACCCAATGACTGACAAGAAGGAAATATATATATCTGGGCGAGTTTATAAGACACCGTGATCAGGAGAACATATTTTTTGGAAAAGGGGAAAAATGTGTGGGAATGAGAGACTCATTAAAGCAAACGCAAATCTGGTAAGGAGATATAATCAATGGCAAAGAGAGACATATACGATATGAATAGGAAAAACTAGGAAATCCATCATTGAAGTCGTGCCCTGTCGTTTCCCTGGTTCGTTTCATATCAACCGTCGTCCTATACCCTGACAAAAGAGAGAGTTGTGCAAGTGAATAGAAACACCAAATGTAATGCAAAATGCCACCCCATTAATAGTGATACAGTGAAAGGAAAGGAGGGTAAGGAAATTAGTACAGAAAAGGAAAGAGAAAGAAGGAAGGAACGAACTCCCAGGAGGGGAAAAACCCGAACTTAGAACCATTTCCCTTTGCCGGTTTTGGAGAGCTTCTTCAGGACCCCAATACAATCAACAAGCATGCTACACTTGTCACCCAGACCATCGCTCCCCAGGCCATGGCGAACAGCATCAATGACAGCAGATGTTTCGCCTCTCATGCTGGCTCTATTTGTTAATAGGTCCTCGACGCTTAGTTCTAGCATGGAATTGACATAATTGGCGGTTTTGACCTGCGCATCAATGGCCGAAGAGGAGGATTGGTAGTGTCCGTTTGCATCGGTATCACCGATTGCTGTATAAGAATTGCTTCGGGTCAGGCTGCCGCTGCTGCTCCCAGAGGGCTGATAGCGGTGACCGAATGCCCAACAAATCAACGCGGCGATGTATAAGCCCCAGTACTTGGATAGGTAACCTAGTCCAACCTCGTTATAGTTGTTTTCGTGAGTACTTGGCTGGCAAAGTCCGACAGACAGGATGCGACATGCATGGTGAGTAGCTTGAGCCGCAGCGACGGATGATGACCACGTCTTCAAACGCGACTGAGCGTCATGGAAGGCAGATGGCGGAGTTACTTTCTGACCAAATATCCAGGTGTCGCCTGCGATTGCAAGGAGGTCGTGGAGCGGCGTATGATGCAAGGCGAGGTAGGTTTGGGCAAGTGAGGAGGTAGGAAATGGATCCATAAGACTCGTGAGGCCAGAATCTGGAGCATGCGGAAGGTAAGCATTCGGACACCTAGGATTCTCCCGCATGGGAAGTCGGGTGGCCAGAAAACAGATTAAGAGTGATTGGGTGAAGGCTGACGATCTAGGAGAAGTTCGTTGGGAGCATATGCTCTGCTCTAGAAGTTGGAGAGGTTGATCAAGTGGGTAATCGGTTAGGTGAGCCTGCCATTCTATCGCGGTGCCTGCATTCCAGAGACTATCAGAGCATAGCGTGGGAAGGAAGGGACGTGTCTCGCCGCCGAGCGCCTTTGATCGGGGTTGTTGATGGTAAAGTGCCTGCTGGACGTCGAATATGAAGCAGGCGCTAAGAAGTCTCTTGTGGCCTTCTATCTCGGCCCATTGAAACCATTGAGTTGGAATATCTGGACTTTCAATGGCTTTGTAGCTTTGATCTATGCCCTTAAGAAGCTGCTAATTATTAGCCCTAATTCATTTCAAAGATGGGTAATTGAAGAAATGGCCCAATCCCTTGGAATTACAAGCAACTGGTATATCACCAGTAACACAAAGGTGGGGGGATCTGTAAGAGTGTTACGATTAACTCACCCTTCCATAGAGCTCGTCAAACTGCCGGGACAATCGAACGGTAGTCTTACGTCCCCGGAACCGACTGAAGACTTCAGTAAGCAGGATTGCTTGCATCGTCTGCAGGGTCCATGTCGGGCACTAGGTGCAGGTTAGCATAATTCGTCTTGCTTATCATTCAAGTGCGGTAGGTGAGTAAGAGACCAATAACCCTTGTGGATTTCAGTGATTAGATCCAAGGCGAGAAGCGAAAAGGGATTCCTCAGCCGCTCACGTTAAATGTGTGGCCGAGGGAAAACATTTTTCTGAACCCTTCTTGGAACATAGACCAAATTACACGGGGTAGGTTTGGACCCTTATAGCGCCGATCTCGGAATACATACAAAAACAACTTACGTGGCCAATGCCCTTTCTACATGATTCGTTCAACTCGGATCCAATAACTCGGGCTTCGGTGGTGTCGTGGTACTGAGTGCCGATAGCGGCCAATGCGGAGGTAAGGAGATTGTCTTTGATAGGCTCAGATGTTTGGCGGTGGATAATAGGAAAAAACGGATGGAAATTGTCCCAGTAGCTGTTTATATAGATGTCTAGTTGTGGCGGTGGTTGGCAGTCGGAGATGGTGGATATGCCATTATTCATGGCCGCTAGTTGTTCCTTCTGTCGCGAGGCAGGAATGCCTGCCAATCGGGACTCGGATACTCGTGAAGGGGACGCTGAAAAGACTTGAGACATTGGTTTGCTATACGGCGAGAGGGCTGGAGTACCCACTGATTCCATATATATCGAATTTCCATAAGTACTTGGCACGTCTAAGTGCTGAACTTGAATCGTTGGGGACGACATACGTGGTGAAGCGTAGGCCCCTCCACTTTGTTCTAGAAAGATATCGAAGGGAGAGCTCCGCAGGTCCTGAGGAGTGGCACTAATACCCTGGGGAGACCATGGGGATGCTGAGGATATTGGCCAGTCAGCTACGGAAGTAGACCGACCCCTGGATCTTCGGTGTCTGCCGTTTCGGGAACTCTCCGAGTAGCTCGAGAAGGTGCTGTCAGATGCAGACGAGCACCATGGAGAATTATCCTGGGGATAAGAAACATGAGTGGGAAAAGACTCGTCCGGAATACTCAAGACCGTCAGATGTTGCGTTGGGGTAAAAGTTGTTGAAAACCGAGCTTCACCTGGTTCGGTGTACATCTCGCCATCGAAACCGGCAGGCGATGGGCCAGAAAAAATATCTCGCTGTGGCAGATCCGTGGTATAATCAGGGGTTAGCTGCCCAAGGCTTACCGATGGTCCGCTTGGTTGGGGAGAAGTGGTGGGATACGGATCCGGTTCATGAAGCTGTGCTTCACTTGCTGATCGTTTATGGGAAGCTGAGGACTGGGGAGAAAAGCCCGCCAGGTTGGTGATGGTGCCGGAGCTCGAGATCGTCATCGAGCTCTCGACACTGCCAGAGGTTCGGGGAGTGGCCGCACCTGTCATGGATCCCTGGTGGCCACCAAATACGTGTCCTGGTGTTTCTACCTTCAGTATAGGCGCTTGTCTTTCCGAGGCGTTCGACGACGCCCTACTACTTCGTCGATCGCTAGAATTGCCTCCCTGAACACTTCCGGATTCACTATACCTTGTTAGCACTGGTCTCGAGCGCGAATCGCGTTGTTGTTGTTGCTTACTGTCGCAGCATATGTCGCGCCAATAAGTCCGGCCGGTAGAAAGTGCTTCCACAGTTCTCGACAGTGCACGCATATGCCGGCTTCTGATGGCTCAACTGGTGTCGTCTGGGTAGGTAACTCGTCAGTAATCGGTTATCAAGAGGGCAGAAAAGGCTAACCTCAGATGCTCTGCGCGCGTGAATGTCTTAGCGGGGCTGCAAATATCGCAAGTATGTACCGGGACTCCTTTCTTTGCTCTGCTAATACGACCCGTCACCGGCGTATATTTGACCGGAATATCGGTGCCCACTTCTGGGACTCTTTGGATCTGCTGCGTTCCCCCGGTGGAGCTCGCCTGACTAGATCCCGCTGTTGGGTATCCCGACGAGAAGTCCATCGCATCCCCAATGGGACTGTCTCGCCCCCGTGGGACGTCTGAACCCGATGCTATAGAGAGGCTCGACGGGTTTGAGATTCGATTGGACTTGCGCCGCTTGATGGGGGCTTTCCCTTTGCTGAGGTCGGTGTGGCTATCGTGGGTGTGAAGGTCGTCGTCATCGGGTGCGGGCGAAGGAGTCTCGGAGGGGATGGCGATCGATGAATGAGACGAGGCTTGTTGTTGTGCGGCTTCCCTTGACCTTCTATAGGCCTGGGACTGGAGTGGTTCCACATCGACGTCCATGATATCTTTGAGGCTCGACATGATGTTGGAACTCAAAATGGAAACGAAGTCTTGTGGATCCTTACAGCTCTGCACAGCCTGACTGGAATAGATCCGATCAGGGGCCAAAATACCGGCGGAGACAGCTCTGTGTCGACAAGGAGAGATCTTTGGTAAGAGATGCTGGGATGCGGACGATTAAAAAAGATACGGGAGAGAACTACTTGGTACTTCCACAAGAGCCCCGACAGATGCGCAGTAGATGCACAAAGATAGAACGTATCGCTGGGCGGGGCATTGCTGAACGATGCGATTATGTGTACTGGAGGGACGAAGAAGGGTTCGAGGAGGGGAGGAAAAAGGGATTGGGGGTTTGGAGGCTTTTCGGACAGGATGCTCAGTGCTCATTGCAGCGATTGCATCCCCGGTTCGATGACCTTGGGGAGAGCTTTGGGCCATTCTGAGATCCTGGCTCCTGGCTCCTGGGCACCGTTCCCCTGGCGGTCCTGGGATGCTGGCACGGCCCCTTGGCTCCCGGACAGAGCAGCCACCCCGGACGACCCGTTTCCAAGCCCCCGTCCCGCGAGCGGATTACAGAGGAGACTGAAGCGATTGCGAGCGCGGGGGGCCATAAATAGCGACGGCGTCAGGGGGGGACGTGCAGGCTTAAGCGCCGTGAGCAGGTCCGGCGGCAGGGCTGCGCAGGGGCATGGGAGGACGGGACGGGGACTAGTGCTGATGGATAGTGATAGAGACACTGGCTTCGTAGACACAGTCCGGGCTATTTTGCTTCGAATGAGACGCTCGAATAAGTGTTCGGCAAGCCTTGGTTGGCTGGGCGTAGCGTGGCCTGCCCCGACTGCCAGTGACGGCGGCTCGCTGGTGGTGATCTGATATTTTGATATTTGGTATTTTGAGCACGTCGAAACCGAGACATTTTGGGCTTTGGGACTTGTCATTTTGTCTTTGTCTTTTGGATTTAAACTGACCCCGCTAGGAACTACCTAGGAACTCTTCACGGCGCGGGGCGCTGGATCATCAAGCATATCGCCAAAACACCTACTCTGAAGCACGAGCGTGGCCCGTTCCCGCGTGGAGCAGTTCGTCCACGGCCTCCCTCGATGGACTTCTTCCAGCGACACACTCGGGACTCGTGAGAGGGCAGGTAAGATGGAGAGGGCCTGTCGCCGGCGGCAGTCGAGCAATCATGAGATGCTGTTCGCTCGGGGAGAGAGCCCGAATGGGGTCGGTTCTCTCGAGGGTGCTGGAGCGTGGTAGCATTCAAGCGCTGGAGGGCCCGCGACGTCGTACTTCGTAGGGCGTGACAGGCGCGCTGAGCCACCCTCTGGCCCCTATGCGCGCATCAGCACCGACCAGCATTGAACCAGCATCGTCCAGTACGCAGCGCTGTAGGACGTACGAAGTATGTACTGTCGCATCACCAAAAGAACGCTTGGCGTCGTTCCCTGGAAAGTGCACCGTTATCCATGCTGCCCTGCTCGCCCGGGCCTGCACCGCACTGCATAGCACAGCATAGCATAGCATAGCATTCTTGCGCTGCGCCGCGTCCCGCCGCAGATGATCATTGGAGCGGACCGGGTAGCAGGATTGCTACGTGCGCAGTACCTAGTACGTACTGTAGTTCTGCGTACTTCGTGCTTCGTGCTTCGTATAGTACACATCGAGGAGTACTTGGTATTCTAGGACAGTGCGTGCCTACTAGTAGGTAAGGTAGTATACTGTACGAAGCACTACTTGCGACTTGCGGAGAAGAGTCCGGGGCGCTTCCCTACTTCCAAGTGCCACGTCGGCGCCTCATCCTGCTCCCGGCAAATAATGGTGAGAAGCCGAGGAAAGATCAGATGAATGGATGAACGATGGCCGATGGAGGGAATGCTACTACTGCCGGAACATACTCCGTGGGTAGACTGCATCTTCCTTCGCTCTATACTACTCTTTCCAGCGATGCACCCGCTGTTATTCTCGCAACTCTCGACCTTTCACGGGTGCAACCCCCCCAGCAACCACTGTCAGCAACAAGCACACTCTAAATATGGAAGATCAGCCCTTACTCTGTACACCTGCTGATCAGGTAGATGCACTGGGATCGATCCACCGGTAGGATATCAGTCAACACCGGGAGTTGCCCTCCAGCACCACTCTGTACCACTGCCCGAAAAGAGATATCGCGATCTGCGCAATTACAGGCGCTGCAGTAGAACGGACTTAGGATACTCGGTAGTTTCGCCTGGGGCCGCTCTTGGTACTGCTCCTGGTACGGGACCACTCTGCCCTATACCTACGCCATACAGGGTCGGTACCGGGCATGTCGAGTTGCAAACTTGAAACAAAATTGGCCCCTCGAGGGCCTCCCCATGCGATCCGCACCGCTACGTCCAATGTCGGCTGGGCGACTCGGTTCGGATCCGAGTCTGAAGTTTGAAGTTTGGCTAAAGCGTAGACGGCTGAATCGAGTGATGCTCCATGTACGAGGTAGTATCCCTCCACATCGACATCGCCCCTGTGCGACACACTACCAGGAGCAGAACATGGCGGCCATGTGGCCTCGAAACCCCCTTCGGCTTCCCTACCATGCTTCTCACCCCAATAACCATTTGGAATCTCCATCATCATGACAAGCCCCATCTGCAAATGCTTGTTGCATTCTGCCACGAGTCTGTTCGGCAACGCTGTCACTGCACACCAGCCCTCCCTCTTGTTCGGTGCAATATGTCCAAAGAAGGAAGAGGATGGCATTCACGATTCCCCGTCCTGGCCTCCTACATGCAGCAGAAGCAGAAGCAGAGGCAGTAGCAGCAGCATCAGCATCAGCAGGAGGAGCCACCCCCATCTTCGAGAAGCTCGTCCGAACACACTCTGCCGAGGCGAGCCTGGAAGTTCGTTCATTTATAACCTTAATATATCGCCCCATCTTTTGTGGCCCAGCTGTATAGGGTGAATTCCGGCAAAATCCTCCGAAGGAGGCATGACCATTGCCCTCACGAATCCCACCGTTGAACAGCCCCCATTTCTCCATCTAGTCCATCTGACCACTGCTGAATCGACTGCCAAGGATTACGAGACCAACAACTATAGTATTGGTGGATGTAGCAAGGCGTACTCGTTCATATCCCCTCTGCGGCCTTCTGGGTGCCGACAGATGTTACAGTAGAGAAAACCTGGAACCCCCAGACTCGGCGTTTCAAATATGTTGTTCAGCAAGCTGTTTACCAAGCGGACACGGATATTCGATGTTGTCCGTTATATCCCCTAAAGCTATCCAGCGTGACCTTTCTCACGTTTCATCGTTCACGTTGGAGCTCGCTCTACCATGGGATGATGATAAAAGCCCACACCTCCATTTAATAAAGCAAAACGAGGAACTAGCATCGTTAGGTACTGACTCAGGGCTCCAGAGGATGTTACAGGGTGCTGATGATCGTATCGTTTGAGAGGTACGGTACTGTAGTCGTGATACTCCGTACGAAGTACCGTACCGAGTATTGCTGCGCAGCGCCTCCTATCTGCAGCCCCTGCAGCAAAGCTGGGGTTCTGTATCGGATACCGACGATCGTCCTCTGTTTGCGACTGCGGACAGAATCGGGTGTTGAATCTGGGCGTCTATTTTGACGGTGGCAAATGTGGTCAGTGGAACTCTGCTTGCACCGCTCAATCGTGGAAGCCACTCCACGATGCAAGTTGAAGAGATTTCCATAGCTGCTAGGCCACCCCCCAAGTCGACCACATCAGATGAAGATGCTGGTGGGGAAGTGTGGATGCTTGCTCCCCGGCGGCTAGACATCGAGCTCCTCGTCGCCTGTTGCCCAGTCGCAAACTGTATCTCGGCACTCAGATGGCGACATAGGGCTGGGATTCTCATCCTTCTGGGTTGTCACACTGCTTGCTCGGGATCTGATTCTGTGGATGTGGAGCGAGGGGCAACGTGTTGTCCGTTGGCAGTTGGCATGTTGGCCCCCCGGGCGAATGCACGCCCGCCTTTCCAGTGTGGCTGGCACGTCTGCGCCATGATGGATAAGGGAGATAAAAAGCCACAAGTGCAGAATATGCAAAACTATGTCAAGAATAACTTCACACTAGCTTGGGTACTCGGGTACCTACCTAGGTGTGCTCTAGCTCGATTGTGCTCTGTAGAATTGAAGCCCCAAAGTCTCGAAATAGATGCGGATGGGAATTGTACTCTACATGTACATGTACTGTACGTAGGACTAGGACCGGAGAACAGGCGCTCCTATTCTTCTTCGTACCTTGCAGTCGCCACCACATCCACATCCACCCAAGTTTCTAGAGGGGTTTTGGAATAGATGCATCTCTCGTAGGCGCGACGATCATGTTTGTCCTAGCGGGTTCCTCGGGCGGGTCGCGTTTCGCATTGGTGACACTTGGTCCTGGGGGCGGGCTCAAGATCGAGAGTATTTGTTCTGTTTGGGGTTTGTATCGACCGCTGAAACAGTTTCGATATTACGTGAGAATGAACCCCATTCCAGCCCACTTGAACCTGGCGGTTGCGCGCCTGCACCACTGGGTTAGAGCTGAATCTCTATACACCCGGAAAACGAGAGCTATAAAAAAAGAATTCAATATCTTGGGCCACTGGATCCGGATATGGGAATAGAAGTCTGAGGTAATCAGCCGTTCGGCCCGTTCCTGTTTGGTGCTTGACTTTGCGCTTGGTTTGTGACGCTGACGTGGATGTTGCCCATTCGTGATCGATCCGTCGTCCGGAGTCCGCAAATGGAACCTTCGATTGTTCCTTGATGCTGGGGGCTGGATAATATTATCCTGTCGCTGGAGTACGAAGTCCTGTTGATTTGTTAACTTCGTAGAGGAAGAAGCTGTGCGCTCTTGTGTAATTTTAGGTCCCTAAGTTGGGTAGCGAAGGTACCTAGGTACTTCGTATCTATTAGGCCTCTGGCAGGTCTCACAGTGCTCGTCGTGGTGCTGGGATATAAATGCCTCAGGCAGCAGCTTTTGGGGTACGTACCAGCATGGCTACCCACGGCTAACCACGGCTCGAGTTCCCAACCGAGCACGTGACACCTAGCACCTCATTTGAGCACCGCCTAGGACCCAATCATCGAGCCAAATGTGGCAGGAGACAGTTGCTGGTACCCCGCCGTTGTTGTCGTGCAAACACGACGCCCTTCACTGGCCCTATGTTCCTCCTCAAGTTCTCAGCGAGAACATCAACATCAATATCTTCAAGAGCACCCACAACCCGAATCTGCGGAGCCTCCTACCACGTCCACTGTTCACTTCAGCAAGGACGTACACGTACAAGTTTGCACCACCCGCCCATCTACCCTCGGCCTCTAAAGCACTCCCACACCTACCTAACAGACGCCCTCCGGTCCCACCAGGCTCGAAAAACAAAGATGGCTCCTCAACTTGATGGCTACTTCAAGCAGGTCGATACCCTTTCCGACCACTTTATCGAGCGCCTACGGAAAGCGGTTGCCATCCCGTCCGTATCTGCAGACGAAGAGCGCCGACCGGATGTCGTCCGCATGGGCGAGTTTCTTGCCGACGAGTTGTCCGCACTAGGAGCACAGGTCGAGAAGAGACCATTAGGCAAGCAACCTGGCAAGGAGCATCTTGAACTCCCGCCTGTGGTTATCGCTCGTTATGGTAATGACAAGAACAAGCGGACCATTCTGGTTTACGGCCATTATGATGTGCAACCGGCTGGAAAAGAGGACGGATGGGCTACGGAGCCTTTCGAGCTCACCGTTGATGATAAGGGCCGAATGTACGGTAGAGGAAGCACAGATGACAAGGGACCGGTGCTAGGCTGGCTCAACGCGATTGAAGCTCATCAAAAGGCTGGTGTTGACTTCCCCGTCAATCTCCTCATGTGTTTCGAGGGTATGGAGGAGTATGGCTCGGAGGGTCTAGACGACTTTATCAAGGCGGAGGCAGATAAGTACTTCGCCGATGCTGATGCCGTTTGCATATCTGACAACTACTGGCTCGGAACGGAAAAGCCCTGCCTCACATACGGTCTCCGTGGCTGCAGTTATTATTCCGTCGAGGTCTCTGGCCCCGGCCAGGACCTTCACAGCGGTGTCTTTGGCGGCACGGCTCAAGAACCAATGACAGATTTGGTACGGATACTTGGCAGCCTCGTTGATACACATGGGAAGATTCAGATTCCAGGTTTGGCTGAGCTTGTTGCTCCACTTACCGACGACGAGAAATCCCTGTATGGAAATATCGCGTTTGAGATGTCCAACCTTTACGAATCGCTGGGTAGCGAGACCTCGATCCACCCTGATAAGGAGAAGACCCTCATGGCCCGCTGGCGTTACCCCTCCCTCTCTGTTCACGGTATTGAGGGCGCTTTCTCACAGCCAGGTGCCAAGACGGTGATTCCCGCGAAGGTCATCGGCAAGTTCTCTATCCGCACAGTGCCTAATATGGAGCCCGAAGATGTCGACCGTCTTGTTTTCAAATACGTTGACGAACAGTTCAAGAATCTTGGTAGCAAGAACACCTTGAACTGCACGCTTCAACATGCAGGCAAATGGTGGGTTGCCAGCCCAAAGCACTGGAACTTTAGTGCAGCCGCGAAAGCCGTGGAGAGGGTATGGGGCGTCCAACCAGACTTGACCCGAGAGGGCGGCAGGTAAGCTTTACACCACATACCCCTACGCAAGGCCTTACATATCACTAACCGACGGTCTAGTATCCCTGTGACGTTGACTTTTGAACAAGCAACCGGTAAGAACGTGCTTCTACTGCCAATGGGCAGCTCTACGGATGCAGCACACTCCATCAATGAGAAGCTCGACAAGCGGAACTACATCGAGGGGATCAAACTGCTAGGCGCATATCTGCATTATGTCGCTGAGGAGCCCATGTCTAATTAGAGCAAATGATAATTTTATTGGCTAGCTCGTGAACTTTTGACCATAATGTCTATGCATCTGTAATGATTGACCCTGCCGCCTTTGTGCTTACTCTAGCATTTCCCAAACGCCGCGCTTACCCCGCGTCTTCAAATGCGTTGAAAGAAGTACACGTACGCAAATTTCTTCATTTCCTCGATATCAAGCGCCTTGACAACCTTTTCATCGTTGTATAGAACCCATGCTGGCGTATCTTCACCGGGAATAGATTTACGAATGAAGGCGACGTAATGCCTACAATGAATGTTAGCTTCCCAGTATGCACGTGATGTTCTTGATGGGGATTTACCCTGCATGAATACTAGCTCCTTTGTGGCAGATTATGGATTGTAGTTGGAATTTGGCGGGTAGCTCGCTGCTACCTGGGGTGTCTTTCGGGGCTGATTCACTTGCTGCGGCGGTATCGTCTTCGAATTCTCCCTGGTCATCTGGATGGCTAAACAGCCATTCAACAGCTCGCTCCACATCTCCGCCGGTTTCTTTTAGAGCTTTACGTGCCTGTGGCGGGCCAAATCCCATTGCGCCGAGCATTTCGATTTTGTCAGGGTCTACCGCGCCAGAAGCTGCTTGTGCACCACCGAGGTCCAAAGGTGCGTCAATGTCCGGATCTTCCATATGAGCGAATAGCCACTCCATCGCTGTATCCGCATCTGTATTTCCAGTAGCATGGAGAGCCTTCTCGCAACGGTTACGTGGGAAGCCCATGCCCTCTAGTTGTAGCAGAGCCTCCTGGTTGGCAGAGAAAACGGGCTTATTGTCGCTTTCATCATCTGGAAGTAGCTCCTCAGAAGGCTGGTGTCCTGGCGACTTGTAATCATCAAGAAGGAAGGGCTCATCGCCAACAACGACTGGCACATCGACCTTGGTAGGGACCCAGTTGATAAGCACGAATCGTCGAGCATTTACAGCTAGCACCTCCGGGAATGTTTTGAAAAGCGATCTCTTTGAAAATCCATCCTTGCTGCCACAAGCGGAGCACGTAAGTTCCACACGCTCTTCGCCTGTGAAGCTGTCCAGACATTCCTTCAAGGTGACCGATTGGTACTCGTCCACCTTCTTGTCTCCATCGCCCTGCAATTCTGCACTTTGCTGGGGAATCCGGCGGATCGGAACCGGAATTGAGATATTATCTTGTTCATCGCTCCTGTATCGGACCTTCTTGCAATTGAGGCACTGCAAACGCTGCTCCATGACAAAG
This sequence comes from Venustampulla echinocandica, assembly GCF_003357145.1. Taxonomy (NCBI): domain Eukaryota; kingdom Fungi; phylum Ascomycota; class Leotiomycetes; order Helotiales; family Pleuroascaceae; genus Venustampulla; species Venustampulla echinocandica. Next base: position 3,054,805 of record NW_022474207.1, read on the forward strand.
CGAAAAGATTGAGTGGGGTCTTGCAAAGGCGCAATATGTTTAGAGCGAGTAATGAGCTTGAAAACATGAAGGAGAAATTCGAAAGCGTCCTGTTGACGCATCGTTGAGAACTCCGAGTGGCCTCTCCCAATGAGATGCTTTAACATAGCTGGTGCAAGACCCTTCTGGTAGGCAACATCGGCAGAATTGTCGGATGAGGTGATGTCGGCGTCGGAATGTGAATAACGCCCAGAGTACAACCCATCAGCTAATTTGCGAAGTTGCGTCTCCAGATCTGACGCTGGCTCTTCAACAGTAGGCATCTCCGACGGCGGAAGGGCATAGCGCGTTTGAAATTGAGGGAGCGCAAAAAGACATTGCAGAGTACTGGCCATATAGCAGCTATTCCCAAGGTTCTTCAGACCGGTGAAACCTTGGCCAAATAGTTTCTTTAGTTCCTGGCCAGCCTCATCAGTCATAGAAAACTCCCAACGTAAATTCTCCTCTACATTCATCTCCGTCAGGCTCTTCTCAGTCTTTTGCCGCTCAGCAAGGATAATTCCCCAATGAGCAAGATGGCGGCCAAGGTCATCATCTAGTCGCTCCTCATCGCACTGATAGCAGTAGACATCGGCAGTTCCATCCGGCGTAATAGATCCTAGCTTGACGGCTACCGCATGCCCTGTGCCGGTTTTATGCTCTAAAGCGTGGGAATGACCGCGAAGCCCCCCAAATTGTGCACGACCACAGCCAAGGTTGCCACACTGCAGGCAGAGCCAGAGGTTTTCCTGCAGATCACATAACGAACAATGACCAAGGTCCTGAGACTGGATTTGCTTTGCAGGTTCTTGCTGGAGAGTAAGAATATGCTCGCAAGTTGTGAACTCTTGTTCCCATGCCTTCACTTCCTCTTGTCTTGAAAATGTGTTCGCCTTCATGACCGACTCGATCATCGCAGGAAGCTTGCCAGCCGATTTATCCACATTCTCAACATCACATTCATAACACCGAACGGTTGTTTCATAGTTGTATCGATCCGCCTCGGTTTCGGCTGCGATGGCCAGTCTAGACATCTTTTGTGGTGGCTCGTCACGAACAATAACTTTTCGGGTCCGGCGAATATTCAATGCCAAGGGGTGGTTCTTGGTCGCATAATGGAGCGCTGCATGCTTTCTCTCTCCAGTGCATCCGCCGTTGAAGCAGTAAAGACAGACATCCAAACCGGTCAGATCATCCTGGGCCAGGATTAGCATATGGCTGTGAGCATAGTAAATTGCAAACAACTAGCAGCGCAAGCACCAGTCCTCCAGGGTTCGGCATCAAGGTATACTCACAATCGAGTCGAAGCATTCTGTGCAGTCTTCCCGATAGACCGACTGGTTTGGGCCTGGAGGACGCAGATCTGGTTGCCTTGTTAGTTTTACTAAGCACATAAGATAGTAAAGATACTCTGATTCACACGATGCCTCAAAAAGCACCCCTTTGAACATATGGCAGAGTAATCGGAGGTGCAGAGCCAAATCCACCCAGTGATATCGTGGGCATCGACTTCTACCCTTCCGAGACAGAGCGCTGCTTCCTTGGTATGACATAGAGTTGGGTGGGTAGAGGATATATTCTAGCTTACCTGGCGAGTCAACGTGCTTGCAAGACATCTTAACCAGCCGTACTTCAGGTCACAATTTAAAATAGGGACCTGTCCTAGACTGCGGCACAATATAGAAGGGCGTTGGTCACTTTCGCTAATGTTGGTGTCGATGTTGATGTATCGTCGTTTTGGGGACGCGGGGCAATTGCACACATCCACCGCGTTTTGTGGAGCTGCCCCTCGCGCACGTGCAAGGCGGGTCACAGGTGGCGAAGGAGGTGGTTGGCCACGTGACTACGGAGTTCTCGGGTAATGATCGGAGTTCGGTCTCGCCCCTCGCTTCTTACTGACAAGCCGAAATCTCCGGATCAGATTACGGATTTAGGAGGCTAGTACGCGTAGGTACGGAGTATTGGCTCGCTAACCACTCATAAGGTAAAGTCTAAGTTTCTCCGTCATACTCCGGACTCAAAGAACCTCCTCTCTACATCATATTCGCCTTCATCAACCAACAACCATCAAAACCTCCACAACACCAACAAATTGAAGTCACGAACAAACTGAATAGCTGCTCAATTCCTACAACCCTGTCAGCCGTCCTAGGACGCCTTTTTCAATTTTAACCATGTTTCGACGAACCTTGATTGCCGCACCCCGCGCGGCGGGAAGAGTATTATCCGCGACAGCTCGACCTGCCTCAAGGCCTATCACATCCCCTATCACAAACGGAATCGCGATTTCGGGTCGACGACAATATCATGAGAAGGTGCTAGACCACTACTCGCGCCCCAGGAATATTGGCAGCATGCCGAAGACCGATACGGATGTTGGCACGGGACTTGTTGGTGCGCCAGCATGTGGCGATGTCATGAAGCTCCAGATCCGCGTGGATCCCACAAACAATACAATTTCCGATGTCAAATTCAAGACGTTTGGCTGTGGTTCAGCCATTGCCTCGTCTTCATATCTCACCGAGTTGGTCCAAGGCATGACTTTGGACGAAGCTGGTCGAATTCGGAATACAGAAATCGCGAAGGAATTATGTCTACCACCTGTTAAGCGTAAGTTATATGTTGCTGCATTGGATATGTTACGCTAACCCTTTTGTTAGTGCATTGCTCTATGCTTGCTGAAGATGCTATCAAATCTGCTATCTCAAATTACTACACGAAAAACCCAAATGCTCGCTCTACCGATCTCGGCGGAACTGGTGCGAACGTACCAAAGATTGACGTAGGAACTATCATGGAACCTTCGTCGTCTCAGACGGCAACCGCATGAGGCGTGGAAAAGAGCCTTTAGGCCGGGGAGACCGAATCGCTGGGCCGGAAAAAAGCAATTCAATCGGACGGGGGATGCTGCAATGTGATTGCGTGGATGGAAAAGTTATCAACCTATGCAACTAGAGCTAGATGCTCAGCAAGGTCGACCATCTTCACTCAAGTGTATGGAGTAAGGGACGGTCGAGTTGGCGCAATTTTGACAGTTTTGTTCTGAGGAATGCGTTCCCAATATGTAACCAAATTAATCTCATAGCGTCAATGAAATATGATCCAACCCCCACTTTAATCCTCCATGCAGTGACATCAATGTAGAGGGGCCAGATAATGCCTAGAGGCAAGTAGCAGAAGGATTTTGATATCCAAACCGCTCTTCCCATCGCACTCACAAGTGCTAAGCGAAATCGGCGATCTTATCGGCCGCGGCTTCAGAAAATTTTCTTATCGGAAATCCAGCTTCTTCCTCAGCCAGAGCACCCACCTAAAATTTCTCTTACCATAACACCCACCGCTCCACCAACCCGCAGCATAACCAGATATGGGGAAACGGACTCTAGAACAAGCGGATCTACCCAATTCGAACATCTCGCTTTCAGAAGCATCCCCTGCACCCAAGAAACGCCGCGCTGACAAAGGCAAAACCCCCGCAGAAAATGGGAGCCAAGACGATGTCGCCGTTGAAAGCAAAGAATCGAAGGCCGCTCGAAAGGAAAAGAAGCGCTTAAAGAAGCTGAGAAAGTTGGAAGCGGAACAAGATGCGGTCGAGTCCGAAACTGCGAAGGAAGAGTCCAAGTCCGATTCTGCGAAGGATGATCCCAAGCCCGAGGCTACGAAGGAGGAATTGAAAGCGGCAAAAAAGGCGGAGAAAGCTAGACTGAAAGCCCTGAAGAAGTCACAAGAAAATACAGATTCAGACACTCCCAATGGCTCGGCTTCTATCGCTGCAGAACCTGCCAGTTCGGCACCAGCGCATATGAATGGGAACGGCAATGCCCCAATTGATTCTCCCAATAACGGGAATCTTTACACTGAGGATCCCAAATTGACAGCGCTTCCGCAAACAGAAATTGACGAATTCCTTACAAGCCACTTCATTTCCATCACTGACCCGTCTTCGACAAAACAATTCCGGCCGATAGTCAAATTCGACTACTTGCCCGTTAGCGATCCGGCTCAACTTACACCATTCAAAGCTTTCAAAGCTCCAACGCCTATCCAAGCCGCTGCTTGGCCATATCTGTCTGACGGTCGAGATGTCATTGGTGTAGCTGAGACGGGGTCGGGGAAGACGATGGCCTTTGCAGTGCCTTGCGCTCGCAGTATCATGTCCCTTCCAAAAAACCAGAGGAACAAGGGGGCTAGGGCTGTGATTGTTTCGCCTACACGAGAGTTGGCAATGCAAAGTTACGAACAAATCATGCTACTAGCAAAAGCTTCAGGCCTGCAAGCTGTTTGTGTCTACGGCGGAGTGCCAAAGGACGAGCAGCGCAGGGCACTCAAGACTGCCGACATTGTTGTTGCCACTCCTGGTCGCTTGAACGACCTAATAAATGAGGGCTCTGCAGATTTGGGTAGGGCTAAATATGTCGTATTGGATGAGGCGGATCGAATGCTTGATAAGGGATTTGAAGAGGAGATCAGAAAGATCATCAATACAACTCCAAAGGAAAGGCAGACGCTGATGTTCACGGCGACATGGCCAGAATCTGTTCGAGATTTGGCAGCAACTTTCATGAAGACCCCTGTCAAAATAACAATCGGCGATAACCCCACTGGAGATCTGAGAGCCAATACCCGTATTGTGCAGAGGGTTGAAGTACTTGATCCCAGAAATAAGGAATATCGATTGCTACAGGTCCTCAAGCAGTACCAGAGCGGTGCCCAAAAGAACGATCGAATCCTGGTGTTTGCACTGTATAAAAAGGAAGCGACGAGAGTAGAGGGATTTATTCGCTCCAAGGGACTCCGAGTTGCCGCTATTCACGGCGATCTCAGCCAGGAGCAAAGGACGAGGAGCTTGGAGGCCTTCAAGCAAGGAACGACTCCTATTCTCGTGGCCACAGATGTTGCAGCTAGAGGGCTTGATATACCAGCTGTGCAACTGGTTTTAAATCTGACCTTTCCTTTAACCTGTGAAGATTACGTCCATCGAATTGGACGAACCGGTCGAGCCGGAAAGGAAGGGCTGGCAATCACGTTCTTCACCGAGCATGATAAAGCACAAAGCGGAGGGTAAGTACAACAAATCAAAACTCGGTAGACTTACTGAATGCTAACAATGCCATAGTTTGATTAATGTCCTTAAAGCGGCGAATCAGCCGGTTCCAGATGAGCTGCTTAAGTTTGGTACCACAGTCAAAAAGAAGGAACACAGTGCATACGGAGCATTTTACAAAGATACTGAGAACGTAAAAGCGGCGCAGAAGATAAAATTTGATTAGATCTATACAGCTAGTTTTTGATTTTTTGGCCTCTGATGGATTGATAGCAGTCGAGAAGATAGATTCGTTCACTCAAGGCGCTACATAGATCAGTTAGAGCTCGGAGTTGGACTTATGAGAGGGAAGCTTACAGTATAACCACAAATACCAATGTTATCGACCCACTTTTGAGGAAATCGGAAATTCCTCCATGAAATGTAGATGCCATCCGTGCCAGCACAGCATACGTTGCAACTCCTGCAGCAATGGTAGGACCTCGGGGAAGAATCTGGCCAAGATCAAGATTGGTCCCCTGGCGACGCAGAAAACTCGTAATGAATACTGTGCTCCACACAATGCGGAAGGCCATGTTCATAACATTAGCCCATACGAGTCCCTCGGCCCCGAGCTCCAGAACACGTAAGAATATGAATGCCGACCCACCAAAACCAACTGAGAATGCCAACATCCAGACGGATTGGCGGTTGACTTCCGATTCAGTCGCAACGGAGGAGACGAAAGCTTCAGTCACACCGTTGATAGCAAGGAGTGGGATGTAATAACAGTACGTCGCCAAGACATCACCAGCACCAGACATCGCCCATTTGGAACCAGCAACGACCTTGAGCAAGAGTGGAGCGACGGTAGGCCCAACAGCAAGTACGCACACAGATAGAAGGACGTATGCCCGTAGGAGCGAAAGTAGGCTACTACGAGCCTTCATGACAAGTTCCTTGGGAGGTTTCCCGTCAACTGTGGCAAGAAGCTTTCCGAAGTAATTGCGGCTGCTCTCTTCGACGGGTTGGAGGACCAGCCTTGCGAGGAGGCCGCCATAATTGTTCGCAAGGGCATAAGTACCCTGAGCCACGGGGGAAGCAAAAGTTGCGATGAGGATTGTATCTCCCTGGGTTAAAACATGCTTTACAAGCAACTGGACAAAAAGGCTAGTGCCAAGGATCACCAAAGGCCGTGAAAAGTATGACAAGACATAGGCCGAGATATCACTTTTACTAATGTTAGCTATCTTCTTAGCTACAAGAGTATCAACAAACATACCTCGAATATATCGGCGTCAATGTCAAATGGAAGCCACCAGCTGATGCCATACTCCGTACGCTACAGTAATATACAATGGCTAATGAGACCGCATATGTTGCTTGTCCCATGGCGAATGGCAAGACTCCCAAATCATGGCCCGTCCGAGAAGCCCATACGGCAGAAGCACAAGTTGCAAGACATCTCAACAACGTAGCAGTTGCCTCTGCTGCAGCACGGATTTTGTACATCGATCTATGCTGGGCAACAACAAAACATGGCTCGGCTAAGAGCTCCCAGACGGCTGCAAAGCCATATAGTTTCAATGCTTCTTGAAAGTATGGGATGTTCAAAATCTCCGGTGTTCCAGCAATTGTACGCAGATATAGCCAGGCTAGAATAACGGCAAAGATAGCACCGAGATATATCGAAACATAGGCAAGATTCACGATGGCTTGCGTCTTGCCAGCTGCTGTCCTCCCATCCACGTGACCGTCTGGTATTTGGTCATCCTTCTCCTTTTCTGGAGTTGAAGATTTCCGTGGTTCAGGTTCGTCTGTCTGCCTCTGGATAGCAACACGCAGGCTTTCTCTTGCAAAGAATAATACCGAGATCGAATATACCTCGAGTTGTGTTGAGATGCCGAAAAGCTCAGGGGGAAAGAGAAAGCGAAGTAGGAGCTGGCCCACCACAAATGTCAAGGCGCGAGAACCAATTTGCAGGGCGATCAGTAACGTGGCCCCTTCTGCAGATTTTGATAACAGAGATGTTTCGGACTTGGGTTTGAGTTCTGCTACTGGTGCCTTTTGCGACGCAGATGGAATTGGTGAAGATGAACTCATTGATGCTATCAGAACCGTGACATTAGTAAAGTGTCAAGTGTGGTTCTGGAGCATCTGAACAACACCTTGGGAATGTAAATTGCTCCATTCCGGGGTTTATCCGAATTATCACGTGAGAGCAGCCTTCTGCACGTAGTCGATCTTGTACTTCTAGGTTAGCACCCAGTACTGTCACTTAGCTTAGTCCCTTTTCAATTAATTAGTTTGGTCACGCTAGGTTTTCCCTTTCCTTCATACGAATCTATCGTTATCTCTTTTCAAGTTCCGAATACACAGTCCTCATCGCACGCTTATTTAACGGCTTCAATTTTTGACTTACTCTATATAGTTTTCTAGACCCTCCCAGGTCAAGGACGGCTAAGGATTTACATAACAACTGATAAGCCAAATGTACTCGGCTAAGTTGCTGTTGCCATCTGAAGGATTGGGTGAGCCACACTGAGACTGACATGTTGTGGCTTTGGTTCTCGCCTTAGCCAAGAAGAAAGGGGTTATGTTACAGTAGCCAGCTATCAGTCATTCGCGCCGTGTCACGTGTGCGTCCAGTGATGTGGTCGGCTCAAGAACCGACCGAGATCGGGCATCCTCGACAAGATTACGCCCTGAGCAAGACATTTGTTTATGACTTTTATACACTTAGTTCAAATTGTGTGTCTCACAAGACCTTTCCACTGTTTAACTTCCTTGATATGCTATGACCATGCGCCTTCTACAATCCAAAGGTCACGACTCCTTCAGCCTCACCGACTTTACCGGCTTTGATATTCCCAGCTATGCTATACTCTCGCATACCTGGGGAGTCGATGGTGAAGAAGTCACCTTCGAAGACTTAAGACACGATACAGGCAGAAGCAAAGCTGGGTACGAAAAGATCAAGTTCTGTGCAAAACAGGCTGCGAGCGATGGATTGCAATATTTCTGGGTGGATACTTGTTGTATCGACAAATCTAGCCTTGTTGAGCTCCAGCACGCGATCAACTCTATGTTCAAATGGTACCAGGATGCAGCCAGGTGCTACGTGTACTTGCCCGATGTACACACTATTGAGGATGACTACGAAGCTTTTCGGACAAGTCGATGGTTTACTCGAGGCTGGACGCTCCAAGAACTTATTGCTCCCACATCAGTCGAGTTCTTCTCTAAACAGTGCTACCGACTTGGTGACAAGAAGTCACTAAATCAACAAATCCACGAGATAACCAGGATCCCTATTTCAGTTCTTCGAGGAAGCCCTCTGTCTCAGTTTACAATTGATGAACGAATGTCGTGGGTCGAGCATCGTGAGACCAAATATGAAGAAGATAAGGTATACTCTCTTCAAGGCATTTTTGACGTCTATATACCGCTCATCTATGGCGAAGGACGGGAGAGGGCGTTGGTCCGGCTTCAGAGGGAGATCCAGGGCTATTCGAAAGGTCAACTGCTCGCCGCCTCACTAGCATTTCTTCAACCGTGCTAACATGCTTGACCAGCATTGAGCCGGGCAGAAGATCTACCCACTCCTTCGTCTACCGTCCCTTTCCGACGCGATCCGAATTTTGTTGACCGTGGAACGATCCTGGACGATATCAAGCAGAAGTGTGAAGTTTCAAATTCGAGGACAGCGCTTCTTGGACTAGGTGGCATTGGGTGAGTAGAGGCCGCCGTGGCTGCTATACCATTCTAACTTCTGGTAGAAAGTCGCAGCTTGCTATCGAATACGCCTACAGAGTCAGGGACCAGGCACCCGAGACATGGATCTTCTGGGTGCACGCGAGTAATGCTGGTCGGTTTGAACAAAGCTATCGGAACATTGCAGATAAAGTGAAGATCCCGGGTCGAGATGATCCGAAGGCGAATATCGTGAAACTTGTCTACGACTGGCTTCAGAACGAAAATAAGCAGAAATGGTTCCTCATCCTAGACAACTTTGACGACGCCACTTTTCTTGTTCAGGCTCAGGGCACTAGCGTTGCAGCACAAAGTAGCAGCCGCATTGCTACAAGCTCGCAACCCCTCTCAAACTACCTTCCCCAGGCGGAGAATGGGTCGATACTCATCACTACACGAAAAAGAGACGCAGCCCTAACCTTGCTAGAAGAAAGCGACATCCTCACCGTTGGTCCGATGGACACAAAAGACGCTGAATTACTGTTCACAAAATCGATACAGGTAAGAGAGAATAGTAAAGACGTTGCTCATCTTGTAGCATTGCTTGAGCTTATACCGCTCGCTATCGTCCAAGCGGCAGCATACATCAATCAGATGGCGCCACGATATTCAGCACGGCAATATATCGAAAAGTTTCAAAAAAGTGATAAAGACAAGACGAGTCTACTTAACTATGAAGGCGGACATCTCCGTAGGGACTGGGAGGCCAATAACTCTATACTGATAACTTGGCAACTGTCATTCGAACATGTGCGTCAGACACGGCCATCCGCAGCCAATCTGCTCTCACTTATGAGCTTCTTTGACCGACAAGGAATTCCCGAGTTTCTGGTTCATAGCCTAGACACAGTAGAAGAAAAGGACAAAAGCCACGTAATTTTCGACAGAAATAATGGAGATGACCAGGATACCTCGTATTTAGGATCAGACTTTGAGAGTGAAGATCAGTTTGAGAGTGAAGATCAGTTTGAGAGTGATATCCTGACGTTACGAAACTATTCTTTCATCTCTACCAGCGTGGATAGTGCCACATTCGAAATGCATGGACTAGTACAGTTAGCGACCCGAAGATGGCTTCAGAAGTACGGCCAGTATGAGAGTTGGAAGCAAAAGTATATAAAGAAACTCTCTGAGGAATTTCCATTTGGAGAGCAAGAAAATTGGTCAAAATGCTTGTCTCTCTTCCCACACGCAAAAGGGGCGATAACACAGAAGCCAAAAAGAAACGATTCGATCGAAGAATGGGCTATGTTACTATACAATGCGGCATGGTATGCCTGGAGGAGAGGTAATATCGCTGATGCAGAGACGTTCTCCGTGAAATCAATGACGGCCAGAACTAAGTTGTTTGGTGTGGGCAATGCAAAAACGCTAAGGAGCATAGGCATGGTAGGCCTAGTGTACAACCTTGGGGGACGCTGGAAGGAGGCCGAGGACTTGGGGGTGCAAGTGATGGAGAATAGTTTAAGCGTGTTGGGCCAGGAGCATCCAGACACGCTGGCTAGCATGGCCAACCTGGCTTCGACATACTGGAACCAAGGACGTTGGAAGGAAGCCGAGGACTTGGAGGTGCAGGTGATGGAAACGAGTTTGAGTGTGTTAGGCCAGGAGCATCCAGACACGCTGACTAGCATGGCCAGTCTGGCTGCGACATACCGGAATCAAGGACGTTGGAAGGAGGCCGAGGACTTGGAGGTCCAGGTAATGGAGACGAGTTTGAGAGTGTTGGGCCAGGAGCATCCCTCTACGCTATACAGCATGGCTAACCTAGCTTCGACATACCGGCTTCAAGGACGTTGGAAGGAGGCCGAAGACTTGTTTATTCCAGTATTAGAGACGAGAGCGAGAGTGCTAGGCCCCGAGCATCTAGATACACTGACCAGCATAGCTAACCTAGCTTCGACATACTGGAATCAAGGACGTTGGAAGGAGGCCGAAGACTTGGAGGTGCAGGTGATGGAGACGAGAAAGGGAGTGCTAGGCCAGGGACATCCCTCCACGCTGAATAGCATGTCCAACCTAGCTTCGACATACTGGAATCAAGGACGTTGGAAGGAGGCCGAAGACTTGCTTGTACAAGTATTAGAGACGAGAGCGAGTGTGTTGGGCCAGGAGCATCCCTCCACGCTGACCAGTATGAATAACCTCGCCTTCGTATGGCAAAGCCAAGGTAAAAACAAAGAAGCATTAGCACTAATGGAGGGATGTGTTACATATCAGACGAGCTGCCTCGGCCTAAATCATCCCCATACGCAATCTTCAATTATGGCTCTTCATCAGTGGCGTGAAGAAAGCGCCGGGCAACAGTAACCGAGTACATGTCTAGATCGCAAATTTATTATGCAGATTTTAAGCCCACTTTGACTTGAAACATTCACCGAACTGCTGCATTATTGTACTCTTTGAGATCAACATCGATGTGTTGATTAACTCTGTCAAGTCGAATCGGAGAAGTGTCAATTCTCTTAGTTTCCCAGAATATCCGTGGAATGACAGGATCTCAAGATTTTGTTCGTTTGACGAAAAGCTGGTGAGTTTTTTCTCGATACCCAATGGCCCAACAAACACAAGTAGCCATAGCATAGCTCTACGGAGTACCTAGTCCCTTTCTTCCTCATTTCCCATCTCTCGACCATCCCCGCTCTTCGCTTTCCTCGGCCTTCCACTCCGTTTCCTTTCCACTACTTTCCTTCCCACTCCTTTTCCTTCCCACTCACAGCAAACTTTGCTCCAACCTCCGACATCCTCTCGTTTCAAGCTCCGTGAGCGACCAAATTGCATCTCAAAGCACCGGGTACACTGTCGTCCACGTGTCCTAGTTTCGAACCGTGTTTAGCTTCAGGATAATTAGTCGATTCTGCCGCTAGCAAACTAACCGTGTGCTTGGGGGGAAAGCAAGGCTCAGAATCAGTTAATGATGCTCTGGAACAAGCTTCATACGAGGAGCTAACCTCATCGATTCACATCGACTCTGTGACAGTTCCGAAGATCGAAATGAGGTCCTAAAGACTACGAGCTCAAGGCACTACCAATGAAGACAACTTCTACAGCCGCGAATCTAATGAATTTGATTAGCAACAGGACACCTCATGCTTCAAAGAACTCGTGCTCTTACGTTGCTGTTGCTGCAAATATTTCAATTCTACGAGCGGTGCTAAAGATTGCGAGGAATGCGGCGAAGACTGCCGTAAACCCAATTGTGATGCATATCCTTTTAACTGTATTCTTGACCGCGTAAAGGACCAAAATCGTGACTACCGGAAGGACCGATGACATTACTGTCGCTATAATCGTAGATGCCGTGTTTAGTATAGAGTCGTCGTAAGACAGCAACTGGCTTTCTTCGTCGACTACCCTTCCGCCACATCCACAACATCGCCGAAAGATTCCAACAATCAGCTTGGTGATCCAAACAGTGAAGATATCGTTTTCGCCGTCATTAGCTCTGAGGGTTACAAAGTCTTTCTCCAAGTTTCCATCCCATAATCGAGCCTCGCGGCCCATCTGGAAGCAACTACCGCCTTTAGAGTCTTGAAGCCAATCACGAAGCACTGCAAGCTGTGACTTTCTCGGGCTCTCGATGCTACTAAGTTGCTGCACTACTATGGTCAGTATTGACTAGTATGTTCAGGTTGTCCGGCGTGTACGCATACTCTGAAGCAGTAGACGATCAACGAAGGTTAGCATTTCGGTAGCAAGATGCTGCATCATGAGGACATACTGTATTCGTCCAATTTAATGCCGAGTTCGGTGAGCATCTGCCACTGGTGTCCACTCGCTGATTTACCAGACTTGCGCAGCTCTAAGAAGTAGCGAGAGTACTGAACTTCGAGCGGGTCATTCGAACTATCATCAGATTGACATTGAAATTGGAAATGGCCTTGGAGGTCGAATATTTCTGCCTGGAGGCTGAGAAGTCTGAGCATGTTGAGTTCTTGAAATCTTCGGAAAATCGCAATGTTCGCATCTTGGCTCATCACAGAGGCAAGTCGGTGGTAGCCGCTAGGTTTGTAAGGCATAGTCTTCAAAACAGATGGGTTTGCGACGGCCGCCATCTTGAAGACTCTAATCAGAGGGTTGGAGTGCGTAGTGAGAGCTGAGAAGTTGTTCTTCAACTGGTATACTTCGAGTTCCCGCTGACTAGATCAAGGCACACTCCTCCACAGTCCAGGTGCTGCGCCTCCATCACAGCGAACCGCTCCTGCGCCCTGGCGCCTAACACACCAATAGAAACAAATTCAATAAAACACCCAAGCTTCGCAATTACTGTCACGCAGATAGTTTCGTTGCTTTTTGGACTCCTGTCCCCCGCATTCCAGGGCATTGCCCCCAAGATGCAGTCGGCGTCGAAGATAAGTATGCTCTCATCGAACCGCCTGCCTCAAAACATAGCACTATTTCCCCCTAATTTTGGAGCATAATTTTTGTCTTTTCGATCCCTCCGTGTCTCACGATGGACCCATTCACTCTTGTTGTCATCATTGGATCGATTGTGACGAGTACAGCCAGTTTCACGTCGTCAGTCTCTAAAGTCGCAGATGGGTTGACAAGAAGCGACCCCTCATTAAAGAATACTATACAAGAACTGAACGTTTTGATGCTCGTCCTTGGCGAATGCGAGAACATCTTCACATCAGGAACAGAGGTATCCAAAGCAGCAGAGGGGGCCTTGTCCATCTGCTTGGAGCGCTACAACCATCTCATGGAAATGCTCCAACGTTATAGAATTGAATCTAAAGGCTCATTCGCAACGTCCATGAGAAAACTTCGAGTTTACTTGAAAGAAAGTGAACGCAAACTTGCGTTCGATGCATTCCGAGACTCGGTGATATTATTGCGAGACCTAGCATCAGAGTACGTTCCTCCAGTCTCGCTAGATGTTCTGGCTCAAAAGTATGACTATTAAGAATGATATTGATTGTTCTTAGAGTTCGAATGAACAAGCAGCTCGTTAAAATGAGGTAAGCACTTGTGAATGGCATTGGTCATGACCCTAGCTTACACGGAACAGTGTAGGAATGGCAGAGCTTATGGCAGACTTCTCTGAACCAGATTCCGACCAAGCTGCTATCGGCTCATCGAGCAGTCAAAGCCAGGGAGGCCAATTACCACCGCAGATACCGGTCAGGAGTTACACCGGGAGCTCATTACCTCCTGGCAAACGAAAAGACGCCATGCAAGCATTTGCAAAACTCATCGAGGCGAATTTCACTCGCGACGCCACCATCATTATTGACAAGCAGTCTGGCGAGGGACCTTCAAGATTTCGATACATTCCTGTCCGAGCCAAAATGGACACTGGGTGTGACGACAATCTTATCTCGCATGAATTGCTGACTGACAACGGTGTTGTCGAGACAATGCTAGTGCCCAACGACGAGAACAAGGAGTTCATGAGTGTTCAAGGGTTCAGATTTAGTCCTGAATATCAAATAGAACTTACTTGGTATCAGGACCGAGAGATGAAGGCTAGACAATCAGTCTTCCATGTTGTAAAAGATGCGCCTTTTGATATTCTTCTTGGTTCAAAACGTATGGCTATGGAGTTGCAAAGTCCTGCCCTGATCCTGGCCAACAGACACAAGAAAAAAGGTGAGTGGTTGACGTAGCTATGTATGCGGAGCTACGAACTGATGCCCGTGCAGCTGAAATTGCGGCTCAAAAGGCCAATTACGATAAGCAGAAAAGAGAAGCTGCCGATCTCGAATTAAAGCTACTGCAGCAGGGGAAAAATGAAAGAGACGCACTTGCTGCACAACAAGCTGCCGCTGTTGCTGGAGCGCAGGCGCATGGGACAACTCCAACCGGACCCAACGCTCAAGGAGTGGCACAACAAGCTGCGGCTGCCATCGTAGGACAGACTGGCCGGACAAATCCAGCAGGGACAATCCCAGCAGGAACCAGCGGGCAAGGATCAGCACAGCAAGCTGCAACTGTTGCTGGACCACAAACCGGCGGGACAAATCTAACAGGAACCGGCACTCAAGGAACGTCGCAAACAGCGGCGACAGTGGCTGGTCCCCAGCCTCCCGCGCCAAACTCAACAGGTACCAACACTCAAGTTACTGCGCAACAAGTAGCGGTTGGCTCTAGAACAACTTTCAGAGGGTCCAACACTCAAGGAAATGGAGGTGCTACAAATAATGCAGGCTCGGCTACACCCTAGAAGCGGCTACACCAGCAAAAGATTTTAGCAATGGCTATCATTGGATGATAATCCGCACTGAGATTACGGCATCTGAAACGACACCATGAGGATGCTAATAGACGGAAGCAATGGACATTCCGACGAGGAATGACGGCGACGAATTTCACCCGGGAATTGGCAAATATGGCCATGTACGTCACCAGGAACACGCAACTGGATGAAAATAGAAGTCCTTTGCTCAGAGTAGGTTAGTTCTAAAGAGCTGGATACTACCAAAAGAGAGGCCGCCATACGACACGAGGGGAACGCATCGTCGTTGAAACTGTTCTTCAAACACTATAAGAGCATATCGGCTCATACATCAATCTCATGTACAATACACACCCACACATATAATCACTACGTCCCTCAAAATATCCTTTAAGTGGTCAGGTACAATTCAAGATTGTTGTTCGTGTACCTAGTCTCATCGAAAGCGTGGTCAGGCACGGATGGCTCAAGGTTGGACACCACTTTGAATGCCTCCTTCGCTTTTCGACGTGAACCCCTTTTTCCATCCCGAACTGTATAGATAAAAGGTTTGAATCATCTAAAGCCCCCTTTGTCAACGTTTCTACCTTGCTATCTTTTCCCAAGTACGAGCCGCTTTATAATATTAATCTAGCCTTGAACTACCTTCTTGTGGTATCAATTTCTCAAAAATCTCCTCAAGCTCTTCAAACCTACCTTTACAAGATTGAAGGACGGACTTTGTAGCGTTAGATGTCTCATTATGTACCATGACCACCTTCTACACGGGCTTTCGCATTCCTAAGGACAATTTATTCAAGAGGGTGGTTATGCCACTTCACAAAATGCAGTGGGAAGTCCTTGTTAATCTTTAGCGGCATCGTAGACTACTTTAGTGGCATCGACGATTGCGATTGTTCCTTGAAATCAAGCCGATACCAGTCCAGCTGCTTCTGTGCCTAACATCCTGGATCAGATCTGGAGTGGTTATCAACACGTCTAAGGGCTTGGATTTGATTAGGTTGAAACACCGACAACTAACTAAAAAGAGGGATGCTGACGGTGTGTACAAGCGATCCGGCCTCTTTTTGTTCGTGAGAAGATGTCGCGAACGACCAAGACTACTGTTTCGCCAATGTAGGCGGGGTTCGCTAACAAGGTGATAAGCAGTAAACTTGCTAGAATAAAAGCTAGACAAGAGCTCACTAAGGATCCTGACTATAAAAACGTTTATAGATTTCCAAGCCGTTTGTGAGAAGACCCAGCTGTTGAGCTAGCTGCTCACGCTGAATGTGACTCTCCTCTGATTCACCATCAATGTTAGCGACAGCGTCGCCGGCTATCGACGTAACAGTCACCGGAGAATATATCCCTTCAAGTTAGAGTAGAGAGATAAAGTTAACTTTAACGATTTCGATAGCGATAACGATATAATAGTCTTTCTAGAAATATTATTTCTAAAATTTAATAGTCTTTCTAGAAATATTATTTCTAAAATTTAGTAGTCTTTCTTGAAATATTATTTCTAAAATCTAATAGTATTTATAGAGTTATTATATTCTTACTCTTTTAACCCCCAAGTTCGTTTACTATAAGCGAGAGCAGGGGTTATTATATCGACTTCACTCGATATCTCACATCAGCTACACTCAGCTGTAGAGCTGAGATAACAACTCCCAACCCGTGGTTCCAGCCGTTTATTATAGCTTTAGCTCTCACAGGCAATATACGAGGGATAGCAGCATCACTGTCGGGGAAACTGAGGGCCCCGCCGCAAATATTTCCCATACTCCATCTCCGCGTCGTCTTGTTCCTCGTGAGAATCGCTCTCCGGCTTGGATGACGAGCTGAGACTCGTCGAGGGGGCCGGGTTGGGATCCATGCCGTTCCTCACAAGCGTCAAAAGTGTCGCAGCTCGAATTGTTCCCAGACGTCGCAGAAAAGTATTAGAGAATCACAATGGTGCAGCGGGTCAGAAAGTCCCGGCTGATTTTCTCCCGCCCCTGAGGCCGGTGGATCTTCCACGTATACTTCCTGAGCATCGTTCCGCGCTTGTGGATCATGGATGGACAAAGGTCACATTTCATGAACCTTTAGACGAGTTGCATCGGAGCTCTCAAGCCTTGTTCCGAGCCAGCAAGGAATTCTTCGATCTTCCTTCGGCCCAGAAGGAAGCATACAAAACCCAAGCAGGGAGTGAGGAAGGTTGGAGCCATGTAGAGGGCGAGAAGGAATTCATCTCGCTTCGAAGGCTTGGGAATACTCCGCCAGAGCTCAAGGAAGCTGCGCAAGCCTACTGGGCCGAGGCGGGAAATTATTTGGATGAATTATTAGGGCGAGTGGCCGAGAGTCTGGGGCTACCTGCTGCAGCATTGGACGCCTATTCAAAACCTTGTGCGGAATTAGGCCTGGATAAAACAGCGACGATGCTACGCCTCTTCAGGTATGATTGTTCTGGAGAGAATCAAACAAAAACTGTCGCTGAAGGTATGCCACCACTTTATGGCACAATGGATCCCATCGCCTGTGCATCTTGGTCTCTTCTGCGCCCTGCTAATCATCTATATCTAGCACATAGAGACCTAGGACTACTATCCCTCGTCATTGGTGACATACCAGGTCTGGAGGTGTGGAACGGCCACGAGAAGTTTTGGTTCCCCATTGAAAGAACCTTTGACTCACCAGCCGGGTGTGTCATGGCCGGCCGTCAACTAGAGAAGCTTACGAACATGAGGTATCCTGGCGGCGGTCATCGAGTTCGCTCCTACGGTGACGCCGAAGCTCGAGTCCCTGGGGCTTCCACCAATTCCCAGGGTTACCGGTACTCCATAGTCTTTGTTCTGCGAGCGCATTCGCCAGTACCAGTCAATACTGATGAACTCACCACCAGTATCACTGGCCAGTTCCAAGCCCCTTTAAAAGGCGTCACCGCACATGAACTATATAAAGAGATTCATGCATCTGTATTTAATATTAATATCGGGGTAGAAGAGCGGAACCGGCAAAAGCAGAAACTAGCAGAGATGAAGACCCAGGCAGTATCACCTACGCTTAATTGATGGCAGGTTAACTCGCCTTATTATACGACATCAGCATAGCAATAAGAACTACCCCGCGGACGCCCTAGTGGCAAGTCATGGATGATACTCTAGTCAATCTGTGCACAATATATCATTTTGTTCTATCAGCTCTTATACCTCGCTATCAATTAAAACGGGGGTAATTGGGGACGATGGAAGCATTATAGTTTAAGAGATGTTGGTCTCTGAAGGATTTTCAGACAGATTAAGCAGTTACCTGATACGCATTCCTTTTGCCACCCCCCTCTCGAAGGTTGAATAACTTATTCCAGTCATGATATAATATGAGTTCAGCGTTCCCTTGGTTCAAGAATGTCTCATAAAAGTGCTCTATTCAAATAAAAGACCACATCTCATTAGCTCCGCCGTCCTGGAGAATTTCAAAAGTTTCTAACTCAACAACTCCCAATGGCCATCATTTATCTCACTTTTGGAACGACAACTATATACTCCTCGCTGCTACCTTCCTCGAAAGTTTCGAGGAATTCCACACCCTTCTTGTTGGGACCGCTCTTTTATCCCTTGGTCCGAATATCGGAGACCTCGTCGGAAAGTTCCACCTCAATCGTCACTGTTTCATCTCCCTCTCCGACTTCGAACATGGCTTCTTTGTTGTACGGAGTCGGTCTAGCACTGACACCTTTAAGCGTTATTTTCATTAACTGGTAGGCGAAAACAATCGGACCCGTCTTCCTGTACTCAGTCGCCTCGCTGTTGCTTGAACTCTGGGCCCCCGGACGTTGGGGCCCCAGCCGATGTGCCGTCGAAGCCAAACTTAGCACTAGCTGAGTGCCCTTTTGTATAGCACGTTGATATCGAGGCACCTTTCATAGACTTTACTCCGATGATCATGTAAAGCGAGTGCTTGAGGCTAGCCATATCCAAGAAATCCGCAACTCCCCTCGTTCTGATTGTTGAGCGAACAAAGTCAATGGACGGACTAAACCATTCGGTCTGCGCCTCTTCAACGGCATATGTAATCAGCATGTCCTTCGACAATTTGAGTTTGACCTCCGCCGTCAGGCCGATAGTGTGGAGGGACTCGGCCCACAACCCGAGTTTGGTCGAGCGCTCTCTGGATAACTCCATACTAAAGCCATAAGGATCTTTATTGAGGAATATCTCAGTGTCTATGGGAGGAGGGTTGCCGCTGTGTGCTGGAGAGGCTGGAGGTGTGACGGGAGAAGGGTTTAGGGGATATCGGGGTTCCATGGGGTCAGCGACTAGGTAGCCCAGCCTAATCGCCGAAGGAGGAATTTCCCATGTTGGCGCGAGAAACCATGTTTTCTTACGAAATGGGTCGGCCATCAAGATGTTTAGGATAGGGAGATAATACACCTATGCTGTAGGCGGAGCTAAATGGTATCGTTGCTATATGAGATTTCTGGAAAGGGAAGACGGGGAAGGAAAGCTTGATAAAAGAGGCTGAGAAACACGGATGAGATATATACGTGCGAAACATGACAGCTCCAGCGCCACCTTTCTTCTTTGCAGTGCATTTGTATTTGGAATATGGGACTGAAGCAGCGGCGAGGCGCCAACGTTTGTGCCGCATGGATGCCTATAGGACCATGACTTGTCAGATGCTGTACCACGCATCCACGATATTATGCCCAATCACCTGCCTTTTAAGTTTTGAGGCTAAGACCTCGTTGGCCTCGTTTCAGGCGGGACACCAATATCTACCGCGTACTCGTTTCTATATTGAGTCATTTACTGCTTTCGAGTGAGCC
Organism: Venustampulla echinocandica; assembly: GCF_003357145.1. NCBI lineage: Eukaryota > Fungi > Ascomycota > Leotiomycetes > Helotiales > Pleuroascaceae > Venustampulla > Venustampulla echinocandica. The sequence goes on from NW_022474207.1 coordinate 3,074,569, forward strand.
ACGTAGTTGCTGAGGCTGAGCTGATTATCACAGAAATCGGCTTTGATATCCTAATTACCGCCACGGTCTATGTTTGATATATATACGCTACTCATAAATTATGCCAAGTATCCTATATACGGATGATTCTCAAATAAAAAAAGTTTCCCATGGGATATCAGCAATAAAAGAAAAGGGGGGGGTCTAGCTGCCAATGCTCCCTCGTCGACATAAAACGTAGAGCCTAGACTCCAAACTCCAAGCTGTGCTATTAGGACTCAAATCCGATAAAAAAGATCCTCATCTATGATACTTTTGGTGAACTCTCAAGTTCCTCATCTCAAGCCCCTAAGACAGTTGAGCAAAATAGACGGAACTTCATCCCTCTGTCTGAGGTCAAAAAGAGTCCACGGAGAGAGATACTGATAACTGTTCGAGTCCACCGACAGTCTTCTCAGAGCTGCTGTCATCCCCTCCAAAGTCTTGATCCTGGCCGCAACAACCTGTCGGTCCTCAAGTACCTCCTTAACTTCATCTTCGGTCTTCGCTTTTGGTGGAAGTGGATAGAACTCGGGATCCTTTAGATAGCTGACGTAGTCCATAGTCAGAGCAGCAATTCCAGCGGCAATAGGTGTCGCGAATGATGTTCCGCTCTTGGATTTTCCTAACGAGATGACTTTTTCACCGAATGTTGTAAGTAATACGGCAAACTTCCCATGAATGGACCGAAACCGGAATCTTTTCCATGGCTGTTAGTCGCGCCGATGGCTATCACATTGGCTGAATTTGCAGGAAATGCGATCGGCCGATTTCCCCCATCGTTATGACCAGCGGCAAACATTATAATATCGGCTGAATGAGCGAGCTGAATCTCTTGCCGTATTGGTTCGCAGGGCTCCATAAACCCAAAGGACATGTTTATAATGTCTACCTTCCACTCTTTTCTGGCGAACTCAATGGCCTGTTAGTAGCATTGTTAGCGATTGTCGAGGTGCAGGTTTAAGGGCCATAAATGGGAGGGGAAAGGTGAGGCATACCTCGGCAATTGCCACCGAGTCTGGGCTATCGTGGGTCTCCGCAACTTTGGCCACATATATTTTCGCATTCCGAGCCATCTTGAGCAGCAGGGCGTCGATGTGGGTGCCATGACCGTCTGTATCGTTAGTATCTCCAGTGTCAATAAAACTTGTGCTATCTATCCGATCTCTATTGAGCCGCAGAAACGGGTTGTCCATATTAACTCCAGTGTCTAGTACAGAAATCTTGACTAGATTTTCTGTATCTTCCCAGCTCGGAATCCCCGCATTATCGAGGAAGTCGAAGACCGACTTGAAGAAACCAAACCATATCTTGGATTGCATCCTGTAGTAAATTAGTTAGCTTTTATATCGCGCCAGGTCTAATTTAATGACTTACTTATCATCTGTTTTACCATGCACGACAGTTGATATGTCTGTAACCTCGTTCATCGAGGCTCGGTTGGCCTCATTATTTGTTCCGAAGCGACTCGGCCTTGGGGCTTAGACTGTGAAAGGTCTTGCCCCTCTCCATCCTCTAAAGGTTTCTGATACCCCACATCTTTCTTGCTTCGAGGTACGGGCGCTGTAGTAGCTCTCCGCCCAGACCCCAAGAATGTTCTGTTGGTGGGGCTTGATTTAGCTACTCCAGGCCCATCTGGAGACAGGTGGCTGGATGCATCTGGTGCTTTGTTCAAAAGCGAAAACATTGTCTCCGCAGAAGCGTAATCACCATCTGTGTTCCGTCTGGTTATTGGCGGATGAGAGGAGATGCAATTGGGTCCAGTCTCCTAAGGGCACGCAAACATAATCAAACCAATATGACCCTAATCCAACGATCCAGTACCTCCTGCCTTCCACTTTGAGGGCGACTTCGGCCTTTTGCACGTTGATGATGGCCTCGTCTTCTCTTCCAGTATGATACAGAACCTGTGCGATAGAGAATAGTACTATAGCGTTACTGAACGTCTTTTCCCAACAACATTTTTCGATGATACCGGCAGCTCGATTCCAGCAGATCAGAGCCTGGTCCCAGCGCCCTTCCATATGGGAAATTCTTGCCAAGCAGGTCCAGGCGAGGAAATGGTTTGTGTTTTGAACCTCATTTGGATCCTCGTCAGCCTCAAGAACGAGGATGAGTTTATCCAAGCATGTCTCAGCTGGCCGAAATTCGCCTCGGCGAATGAGGCTCTCGACTAAGGCGAGTTGTAAGCGTCGTCCCGTAGGTATATTCTCCCATTTCCTGGCATAGACGAGCTTCAACTGTTCTTCTATAACAGCTTCCACATCTAGGGGCCGTCCGACTTCGCAGTAGAGGTCCGAGACGTTGTTGAACATGACCAGCTGCCAGCCGGTACTATTGTGGGTGACAGAGCCCGTTTCTTTTAGTAATCTCTCGAATATTGGCAGGGCCTCTTTAAATTGGCCATCATTCCGAAGCAGACGGCCCAAAGTGACGTCTCGGCTTTGCGCAACCAGTTTCTCCATCGCGGAAGGGGCAGCTAGATTCAAAGGTTTCCAGTCTGCTAGCTCCACCTTGGTACGGGCAGAGTTGTTCATACGAAGAAGATTCTCAGCGAAGGAGAGGACAAGTTCGCCCCTTTGAGCATTCCATCGTGCATCTGATTCAAGATCCTCGTCCAGGCCAGGTCCAATGCTGTTGCGGATGTGATTTTCCAGGGCGTCCTGGGATGCCTGAGTATCTCCTTGCAAGCGTAACACAGTGCTTTCTGCATTTGCTAGCCAACCTCTTAGGAACGGATCAGTAGCCTCACAAATCCCATCTCCCCGTTACTGTCCCAGACCTTCTTTGGCGAGCATCCTCGGCGAAGCATCGACTCGGGAATGTCCGTTCCTTCGAGAAAAGACAGAAGTAGCAAAAGCTTCGCTGCCATAGGACAGTCTTTCTCCGTCTGCCGAAAGTTGATCTCCCACACAGTGAGATAGGAGTTCTCGATACTATCTCTTTGAGGAGAGGTCTTGACAACCTCAAGGATTCGATCTTCAAAAAGCCGGCGGTATTCCCGAAGTGGTTTCTGTTGCGTCCGGATGAAAGCTCCCGCTTGATCCACCGCAAGCGGAAGGCACCCTAACAGCTCGACTATCTCCCCGGCTTGTTTAACATCATCAGCTGATGGCTGTGCGATGCGTGCCTTGGAGAAGAGCACCTGTATTGCTTCCTCTGGCTCTAGCGGTTTTATCGAGTGTCCATGCTCGCTGACCTTTCCAATTGCAGTCTCGTCTCGTGTTGTTATTATTAAGTGGCCTCTAGTTGTTCTTGGGATGTAACTTGAGAGTGGAACTGAGGTCATATCATCTGCGTTGTCAAATATGAATAACCAATCCGAATTTTCCGCCCTGGAGAACCATTGCTTGATTCCCTCAACCTTGTTAGATGATTGTGGTAACTTCAAAAGTTCGGAAACCCGAGTGAAATCTGCGATTAATGTGGTTTTCGAACTTGCATTGAAGAAAATGACGCCATTTTTGTACTTGAATCGATTGTTGTAAGCATATTTAAGTGCCGTGTGCGTTTTACCACAGCCGCCTATCCCATGTAGTTAGCAAACGATTATAAGGGATATTATTGTAACATACCGAGCCCTGAGAGGACATATTTTAGCTGTCCATCATCGTTGCTAGCACTGAAGAACTCCTGCATATACCCGAGGTCGTTTTTTCTTCCTTTAAAGGTTTCGCACGGTGCGAACGGAACTTCGAAGAGCGTTGTGGAATCTGGATATCCACGCGCATTAGAAATGTGAATCATGCCTTGTGGTATATCAACCCTACATACCGCCCGATACTACACTGGCTCTCCGATTCGAGTCTTCTACCCTGATTGAACTTGTTGCTCTACTGCCTGCGCGGCTTGAGCTTCTGAAGCCAAGCGCCTACTCAAGGTGCGAAGTCGTGCCAGCATGGGAGGGAAGTTCCGGTCGTCCTTGGAGGAGAACCTAGCGATCTCCAAATGGTCGGCATCCTGTGGGATAACATCTTCGCCCGGTAAATTAAGTATGGCAGAATGATGCTCAACTATCTACATAATCATCAGAGAATGTTACAATTGCAGAGTGGAAGGGCACACCAATCGTTTGAAAAGCCAGGTACTCGTCATCTTCCTCGTCTCGTAGAACGATATTAGCTGCAAATCAGGGGCCTTTTCAGAAGTAATTCTCCTAAACTCTGAAGTGACCTCATATAACGCTCTGGGATCGGACGTTTTGGATTTAAGCCTCTTAAATGTCGAGTATGTAGAGAGTATATTGGCAAGGAGTTTTCCAGTCGTCACCGGGTCGCTGTCATTGTGAGGAGTGGCTCCATTGAATTAGATTTAGCAGTACAATCGGATGGAATATGAACAAACCGAGAAATACAACAACACACACTGCCTCTTGAACTTTTAACCGCCCAGCAGAAAGCTTGGTTCTAGAAGGGCCTGTTCACTTGTTAGACCTAGTCGATATATCACCTAAAATGGCACACCTTTTTGGCAACAACACCCCCCAGGCTATGACAGACGAATATTATGGGTCTTGTTTGCTCCTTGTGCAGTCAGCTTACTATCAACATCCACAGATCGCTCATAACGTTGACAGGACGTAGCGGTGGGGCCTTGTAATTATCAAGCTCTACGGGCTGCGGCTAAATCACCAGGCCCGCAAAGGGTGGATTCGGAATACTAGTAACGTAGGACAGGTGTCGAGCAGCCTCGGCTTCAATACGCAATCTGTATGTATTTGAGATAGCTTGTGCTGGGCTGCATGGACCTTGTGGGGGCGAGCTCTGGGTAGCAATGCCAACCACCATGGTACGGAGGAGGCTCCAGAGCTATGTACAAAATGTCGTCACGGCATGCGCTGTCTAAAGTTACGATCGGGGTCTTCGAAGCCATGGTGCAGGCAGGCCTCGCGGCTGGGGACGACGTTTGCCCGGATCAGGGATTAGGATTGGGCGAGGACGGCGGATTGAATAAATGAGGCGCCCAGCTGATTCTCACCGCAGAGGAAGAAGGGATCGGATTAGAGAGCGAAGGATAAGTAGTGAGACCTTTAGATATATTGATACTCCGGTGGCGTGCAACGGCGGGGTTGTTGCATAGAATAACGAGGCGATGTTAAGAACTACTGGACTGTGCTGGCGTACGAAGTAGCCTGCAGCCTGCACTTCGCCAGTACTCCGTAAGTAAGGTAGGCAGGTACCTGGTAGGTAAGTAGGGACAGCCTTACAGGTGAGTAAGTACCTAGGGACCTTAGGTGGGTACGCTGTGTACGGGGGCACGATACATGCCTTCTTATACTTGGTCCCTCCGCACAGTAACCGGTCGACGTTGTCTTTGCGGGCCGGGACGACTCCCCTGGGCCGACCCGCGTTGCTCAAGTATTAGCGGAGTTATGGGTGTTCGCATAATAGAGGGCATAGTTACAGCAGTAGGGGGCATAATCCCTACGGAATAGGGGACGTAAATAGGGGCCGTATGAGGCCTGGAAGCGCCTCTCTAGGCCCAGCAGCCGCTGGAGCCATTGTAGGGCTGCCTACAGACAGTAGCTGGGAATGGGATAATAAATGATCAGCACACACCCCCACGAGTCTATTCGACCACAGCACACTATGCAGGCACAACAAAACTAGATATGGCACATTCTTGGGCGACTTTGGTGCAAAAATTCTTTTCGCCAGTATTATATGGCCCGGTGACTATTGCCTAAATATAAATATAAATCTGATATCGTATAAATATCTTACTAAAATTGGGGTATTCAAGTCACGCGAATATCTCACTAGAATTGAGATATTCAAGTCGTATAAAATATCTAACTGACATTAAGATATCTACGCTCTCTGGATTAGTATGTAGAAATAGTATAGAAGCTCGATATTAGATATACATATAAGTAGGTAATAGCTGTAGGTGCCTGATATTTCTAGCGAAAAGAGTTTTGCATTAAATTCGCCCAAGAGTGCGCCATAACCAGACAAGTCCACTTACTTATTTGCTGCTTTATATTATTTATGATATTCCGATTGTTATCTACGGATGCAATCCTCTATTATTTGGCGCCGCAATAGGGAGGACCGCGGCGAAAGAGACGAGCAGCATGCTGATACAGTCACCCAAATTGATACTCCATTCCTCCCTCTGTCACCGTCTCACATTTTATCTTGTGCAGCCGCATCATATCCCAGATATCGATCGCATCCCGCCCGACAGGTGAAAAATTACTTATACAGAACACGCTCCAGAGGAGAAGGAGGATTTGTCCTCCCCCTCCACCACTACCTCTCATTCTTCGCCTGTTGATCCTGGCCGTGATCCTTCCACCGCCGTCACAACACGATGCGTGCGAGGGTCCCCCTTTTCGTTCTCTTTCGCCCCCAATGGCGACGTTGCTACTCTTCGCCCACGGAGATTACGACGATAGTGGGTAGGGTGCATAAGCCTAGCTATGAGGTGAGTGAGGGAAGCTTGTTTCATCCTTTTTTCCCATCTCCCTCGTGAGAATATATTCTCACCACTTTTGCCCGACTATTACCCGTAGCGTAAATAGTTGCGATTGTCGCCCAGCTAATCAAAATTGGGCCGTCACAGGATGCCATCCACCGCCTCAATTCGTGTCAGTGGGGCTTCGAGACGCTGGAGGCTCGGCGCGCCGCTGGGATTAAGCTCGACGACACCGTGGTGGAGCAGATGCGCGCCTGGCTTCGCCGCATCGGCCACAAGGTACGTAACATTGCTCTACAGCCTCCTTTTGTTGGCATTAGAATTTCCTCCTTGATGTTGGTTTTTTTCGTTTTTTGCCGCGGCGAGCCGTGCGATGCAACAGGGCGTCTACTTGGGCGTTGCACCTTGATTGATATCGTTTTGCTCCTTTCCTTCTCGGCCTATCTAAGCCTCCTCGTTATTGTCTAACTCTCCAGCTAGCTGTCCGATTAACTGCCCCTACAAATTTCTGCTTTGCTCTACGTTCTCTGTATTATCTCGTGAAAATTCTGTCTATTTCAGGCCCTCAATCTTCTACCCTGCGGCCTGTTGTATTCGTTCCTCCAGAAAATAGTATTGAGGCGGATTATTGAACATATAATTTTTGCATATTTTATTCCTAGACCTCCCGGAAGCAGAGGGCCTCCTTACAAACTTACGACGTTATTATTTCTTACTAAATATCACTCTCCGTATCACTCGCTAACCTGGGTCGCCCCTTTAGCCGTCCGACCTCGACCGCCTGAACGTGGTTCATGTCGCGGGCACCAAGGGCAAGGGCACGACATGTGCCTTTGTGAACTCCATCCTTACCCGCTGCAGCAAGACTCTAGGCGTACCAGCTAAGGTTGGCCTCTACACCTCGCCGCACTTGTGCTCAGTCCGTGAGCGTATCCGTATCAACTCCGAGCCACTTACGGAGGCACAATTCACCAAGTATTTCTTCGAAGTATGGAATAGCCTCGAAAAGACCGCGAAACGGCAAGGTTTGGATCCCGCTCTCAAACCAGTGTATTTCCGTTTCCTCACGTTGGTGTCATTTCATGCATTCTTGCGCGAGGGCGTGGACACGGCAGTCTACGAAGCTGGCGTCGGAGGAGAGCTTGATTCTACCAATGTTTTCGAACGTCCCGCCGCGACGGGCATCACGACTCTCGGTATTGATCATGTGGAGTCGCTAGGCGAGACCATTGACAAAATCGCCTGGCATAAGGCAGGGATCCTCAAGACCGGATCCCCAGCCTTCTCGGTGCGCCAGTTGCCGGGGGCAGAAACCGTTCTTCGAGAGCGGGCTGAAGAAAAAGGCGTACGCATCCAATGGGTGGATCCAAATCCAGGACTCCAAAATGTCAAGATCAAGCCAGCGGAGGACTTTCAGGTGAAAAACGCTTCATTAGCAGTTGCGCTCACCACGACAGTGCTTAAGAAGCTTAATGTGCATATTGCCGAGACCCCCGATCCCTTAGACCTCAATGACGAAAAGGGTCTCCGGGCAAAGGCGCGCCTCGTTGTGAGGAAGCCTTCGCCGAATGGGGCGGCCCAGCCCTCCACGAATAATACGCTTTCTTCATCCCAACCGACCAATCTCCCAGACGAGTACGTCAGAGGTCTAGAAGATGTGGTATGGAGGGCAAGATGTGAAACTAAGATATGCGGAGATCAACGCTACTATTTTGATGGTGCTCATACGGAAGAAAGCCTTCAAGTGGCGAGCTCTTGGTTCGGCAAGCTAGCCCTGGAAAGGTAGGCTGCTATTTCCGATTCCTATTATTCTGTCATAGAGTATGTAATGCGGAATGCTAACATGGATTGGCGGCTTCCAGACAAGTGCCGCGGATCCTCATTTTCAACCAACAATCGCTGCGTAATGCAGTATCACTCATCCGTACTGTGCATCATACACTCTATGATACATATAAGGTGGACTTTCAGCATGTGATATTCTGCACCAACATTACCTATAGTGATAACAAGTACAAACCTGGTAAGCTCTGTAGTCGCACCCCTATCCACTTTTAAATATTGACCAGCTATTCCAGATTTCGTCAATCACAACGCCGACCCCGAAGCGGTGAAATCACTGACCCACCAGAATATGCTACGCGATGAATGGCATTCGTTCGACCCCAACGCAGAAGTCCTCGTCATGCCGACGATCGAAGATGCTCAAAAGCGGGTAGAGGAAATTAGCAAAGAGAAGGGCGAAGTACAGACCCTGGTTACGGGAAGTTTCCATCTCGTGGGTGGGTTTATCTCGATTCTTGAAGGGCAAGACTACGGTCTGAAAAGCACCACGCCCAAAGACGAATAAACGCCCGACTATGGAGGTGCTGTGCCTGAAGGGGCGTTTTAGGATGGCTCGTCGAAATAAATCTCAACTATTTCTGACATGGGAACTAGTGCGATCAACTCCCAATGTATTCAACATAATCCGAGTTTGGAAATCAAAATATCTTCTAGAACATTGAATTGCTTCCTAGTGCATCCTTGACTAATGAGCATCTGTACCAAATCCCTGCTTTACCCCATCCCTACATCCAAGTCCGTTGGCTTTAGGGCTGAGAGCCTTGGCAATTTGACGTATGTAACGGGACAGGGAGATGCTAGTGGACTTCAAAATTCGGGAGACTTCAAGACGCTCGAAAGCGCTGCAGGAAAGTTTAAGTTGGTTATGCTTAATATATTCTAATTCTAAAGGAATAAGGTGTCTTTGCCAAGCAACGAGCTCATTTACTCTCTCATGTGCAGCATTTATGCTTGGTGGAAATCCAACCCTTGGCATTACATCCACCACCTTTTCCATCTATCCAGTTGTAGACAAGTACCCTTTTCGCTCCAGACAGTACTTTCTACCAAAATTCAAAAGGTATAAACGGCGCGCTATTCCCCCATATTTTCTAGCTCAGCGGCAGGCTTTAAGAAGTAGCAAAAACGACACCTGATTTCCGCGCCGACCGTATTCCAGAATTATAGGTTACATGGTTTGATGGATAGAATAGAAATTGTATAACATTACCCTGCCCAAGTCGGAGTCTCATCGCTATTGCCTCGATTCCCCAGTATCCATCTCATGGATTACTCGTTGCTCATTGGAAGTACTAGTACTAGCTAACTCGTGCCTCTCATTCCACGGTTGTTGTGAATAATGCTTTGCATGCATTACCGGCTCGTATTTTATGTCCGTCATTCCGTTGCCGTTGCTAGCCTGCGCTGCGGACGCGGGTATCTGCTGCGCAGCTGTTGCCTTCTGGTTCCGACGCCAGCGCCAATAGAAGAACGCAATGAAGACCACAGCGAGGACGCCGAGGGGGACGCCAACGCTAGCTCCTATTATTACGGCGCTGCGGTTGCTGCTCGATGTGGAGGCAGCCGGTGTAGGGGTAGTGGATGTAGATGTAGATGTGATAGATGTAGATGCACTCGATGTGGAGGTACTTGATGTAGAGGAAGCTGATGTGGATGATGTTGATGTGGAAGTGACCGCGGTCAGTGGTATTTGCCCGATGAGCGTGGCAACAGGGTTGATTTGGAATATTTGAGCTTGATCATCGCAGCATGCGGTACTACCAATACCGCCAGTGGTGCCATTGTCGCAGCAGTATTGATTGGTTGTTGTTATTGCGCCGTTGCAGAAGCGGATTCCAGCACTTGAATCAGGTGCAACTAGCATACTTGTTAACGACTTGTTCGTAGAATCGTAGAATCGGGCATTTGCTTACAGTTTCTGCATTGATCTAAACATGCCGGGTCGCGCCATGTCTTGTCTGTACATCCTACTCTTAGATAGTCTTGTACACCGCTGTTGGACTCCTGGCAAACGCCGTTCGAGTAACAAACACCTCCCGCTCCACAGCAGGAGCTGTGGCCTGTGGTTGCATTGTTGCACCTGAAGGCACCAGTGGTAACTTTACCGTTCAGGATGTAGCAGGTTGTTGGCACGTCGGCAGCGGCGCGGGGCACGAAAACCATGTTTGCTCGCAGTTGGACTTATAACAATAGACGCGTGGAAACCGTGGTAATGGGGAAGATGCCAACGGAAAGTATTTACAAGACGAGAAAACCCAACATGTTACAGGTTGAAAGATGCCTAATAAGCAGAGTACCTAGTACTATTTGCGTCCAGGCGTAGGCAGTTGTAATTGGTCTTACCTACCTTAGTTCCTCCAGATCATCTCCAGCATGGCAGCATCCCAGCGCTTCCCACCATATTCAAGACTGCATAAACTCCCAGGCACGAGCTCAGCGGTCGTAGGCGTAGGGCTGCTAGAACCTAGAGGACGAGCAAGGCTCACTCGTGGCCCGGACCTGTTGCTGCCACGATCATCAGAAACATCGATGAAGCAGGAATGGGATTGAGGCTCGACAAGGAGGCACAATGGCTAAGCCCTCCTAGGAGGTGGCGAGGTGATATAATTGGCACTCTTGAACGAGTGCCCGCTTAGCGACCCCTGGGATCTTCGAATCCGTCGAGGCTGAGATTGGTTGCCCCATACGAAGTAAGCGCTTACGGAGGTACAGCCCATAAGTATAGTAATAGCGCTAGTATGCGGGTCTTAGTAGTCCCACCCTACCTAACCCAATTAGGCTGGTGGCAACCCATTAGGCCAGAGGCACCAAAACACCAAAATACCAATACACCAAGACACTCTAACTCGACTCTTATATTGTAACTATTCTAGTACTTTGTAAAGAGCCCATTAGCGTCAATTACAGCTTGACACCGCGCAGGCATACTATTAATTAGTTCCTCAAACTCATGCTTTCCTACTTTATCCCACGCATCTTGTACAGCTACCCGTAAAGCGTCGTATTGCATAGTTTCAGGGTAGTTATCCTGAAGGTAGTTTTTCATAATATGCCACACCCTCTCAATAGGGTTTAGATCAGGGGAATAAGGAGGCCAAAAGATAACAATAATACCTCTTTCTCGAAGGTCCTCCTTTGTATCCGCTGCCGCGTGTCCAGGAGCTCCGTCTTGCATAAGTTTGAGGTATATCCTATCCCTTCCTATTAATTCAATATATCCGTGGATAATAGGGACTGTATGAGCTTGATACGAGTCTTTATTAATCGTTCCCCAATCCTTCTCCCAGAATATACCAGGCCCTTGTGTATACCCGTGGAAACAGCCCCAAAATATCCATCCCTTCTTCCTTTGGTGCCTTACAACTATACAATAGGATCCCATTCTTCGCCGGCCCGGCGAGTAACCCAAGTTCTTGTATGCCGGCCGCCTGTAATCCAAGTCTCGTCCGTCCACAAGATCTCATACCACTGGGCCATTGTCCAATTAATATGCTCAAGGGCCCATTGGAGACGCGTTTGCCGGTTCTTTTCTGTAATTGGAGGTTTACGCATAGCTAAACGTCTATGGAATCCTTCTCGTAAAAGAGCTGATCGAATAGCTTGTTTTTTAACTCCAAAGTCTAGAACTTCTGCAAGTTTGGTAAAGGACATCCGCCGGTTCGCCGAGGAAGCGCAAACGAATTCGACTAGCTCTTCGACCTGAGCTTGAGAAAGGATAGGAGGTCTTCCGGATTTCTTTTTAGGAGTTGCTCGTATAGTACAAGCTAGCCCTATTTGACGGATAGAATAGCTAGTCTGACGATGGATTTGCGAATAGGACCATCCAATAGAGTGTAATAACTGGCAGTCGCGTCGTTGATCTCGAGTAAGCTGGGGAGCCTTTGGCCGGCGAATCGGCGGGCGGGGTATAATAGGGGGTAAAGGTAAAGGCTGTTCAGGCTCTGAAGGCTGTTCAAGCTCCGAGAGCTCTTCGGATTGGTTTAAAACAAGGCCCAAAAAACTAGGCATTTTGGCAAGTCAAAGAACATAAACTATAGTAGTAAAATCATAAGAATTAGATGTAAACGCGTCCAAAGCTGTGTTTTGGTGTTTTGGTGCCTCCGGCCTAATTGGGTTAGGTGGGGTGGGACCACTAAGACCCCCATACTAGCGCTATTACTATACTTATGGGCTGTACCTCCGTAGTAGACGAGTAATTTGGGTTTGCAGGTACTCGGGATACTGTAGTGGGAACCGCGAAGAGCTCTCTCCATTGAGCCCAGTTCAATACCTCGGACCACAGTCCACCCTTGACAATATATCAACAACATAACGTGCATAAATTTGGAATGTGTCGTGATTGAACTCAGAAAGACCGTGGCCATTTTCAGAGCCCACAATCAGTTAATGCTGCCAACATCACGGGCTAAGGCGCATACGTATTTGTGCACGAACTGAATTGTGCAGCCACAAAAGCAAAACAGAACCAGAGGCCTGAAAGTGTTATTGGCAACCCAGAGTAGAAGGTGGGAAGAGAATAACGTGAGGTGAAGGTCTGCGCTGAGGTAAAATTGGCAAGAAGCACAGACGGTATATGGCTATAAAACAAAAATAAGCTTTAGAGTGTAATGCTTGTTTAGGTGGATTAATAATAAATACAAGAAAGCAAGAAGGTGTTTGTTAGAAAGATTCGTGATATAAGATATACCGAATCACGATACCAAATGAATCAATGATAAGGAATATGATTTGCTCGGCATACAAGAGCAGGGCAGCTAACGAAGCAGCTCGTTAACAGAAGGGCATGAGAAGTTGCATGCTGGGATATTTAAATGTGGGAACTAATAAATAAAACTCTGTGCCGGTAAATAAAATCAACCTCCAAATTCGCATTACGTCGAAGTTGTGCTATCTTCGTCCAGCGGCAAGACAGGCAAGCCCAGCTGGGCCCGGGTTTCGTAAGCCTGAAGCTTCCACTTCTTGAAATATTCCGACCGCTCCTCGCGGGTCACATTCCCAATCGACTCGTCGAACTTAATATCCCTTAACCCCTTTGCCATATCCCACTCTCGTTCTAGTTTTCCATCTCGCAAAACCCGGATAGTACCAATCCTTTCATACAATATACTGCCATACTCAGCAGTATGGTAACCCATGTATAGTAGTATGCTGATATATGTTGTTATGAAGCCAACCAAAAGTTCCGACCTCAACGGCTGCGTATCCCATCCGCAGCGAAACTCCTTCAAGCTTTCGGGTGATGGTTGGATTCCTCGGCGCTCTTCTGGAGTTTCAACATCTATCTCGAGAATATTGATCGAAATAAGTTCCTCCTCCTGCAACGCCGGATTGACTGCCGGCCCAACTCTTAGAAATCGTTCCAAAACACCATAAAAACTCAGGGTGATGAGTGGGAATCCACCACTGCCCCTTTGAAATCCGCTCATTGTCATGTCGGAGCTCGTGGTATCAATCCGGAGCGTCGAATACACTATGTCAACAGACTTTGACAAGGCCGGGACGGATAACCATGTGGGCCACAGTGACCTGCCATCTACAACCATAATATCCAAGATATAAGTAGGTTTTCTTGAGAGCAGATCAATCGCTGCTAGCGTCTCATCGTGGAGCTGGCGGTTGACAAGTAGTGTAGAGAATTCTTTGGTCCTATTCATATGCGGACAGTACTGGACATTTCTATGCCATCCTTTACACGGACTATACGGCAAACGTATTCGTGGACCAGCATCCGAGTGACCCGATGGAGGTGGTTTTGGAGTGGACACGACAAAGGTAAGGATTTTATGGCGCACCTCGCGGGGGATATCGAGCAGTGAAACCATTGTGAAGAAACGGGCAGCGGAAAGGTATGATTTGGGTGTGCGCGTGTACTCGATATGATTATTGTATTCCTTTTGTGCATACGGAGTATTGTGCTTCGTACGACAACTCTATGTGCCTATGACTCTATGTGCGGGGCTTTCATAGCCGAGCTATGATTACCTAACATACTAGGTATTTCTGACAAGCATTACTGGCGAACGCGAGCGAAAGTGGAATTGGAACCAGGTGAATAATGTGTGGTTGTGGTTGTGCGGATGAGAAAAATGGTGTCCGGCGTGGACGAGTCTTGAGGCAACAGAGCATTCGCTGATTAGTAAAGTTCCAGCCAATTGAACAAATTGACAAGGTTAGACCATTTTCTAATAGAATATTATCAAACTCAAGAATAAACACCTACTCTCTTATTACTTGAAATTAAGCCGTAATAGGGTAGAACGGTAAGTGGTATTTGTGGTACAATCTAACTTCTAACAAGTCATATGACTTTGGAAGTACAGTGCACTTGATGCAGTGGCTGAAGTCGACGCGTAGTCGCGAAGTACATCCCAGTCTATTGCCTTGATATAGTTATCTACCGAGTACTAGAAATGCGAATTCTCAAGGTAGAAGTCAGTACCTTTCCTATAGCGTATTCTTAAGTAAATTTAGTATAAAACTCTTTTCGCTAGAAATATTAGGTACTTACTACTATTTAAGTTACCTACTTATATACATCTCCGATATCGAGCTTCTACACTATTTCTATATACTAATCTAGATAGTATAAATATTTTAATTTTAGTTAGATATTTATATAACTTAAATATCTTAAATTCTAGCAAGATATTTATATAACTTAACTACTTTAATTCTAGTAAGATATTTACATAGCTTAAATACTTTAATTCTAGTGAGATATTCGTAGAACTTAAACACTTTAATTTTAGTAAGATATTTGTATAATATTAAATTTATATCTAGGTAATTACTATTAGGCTTTATAATACTAGCGAAAAGAGTTTTATACTAAAGTCGCCAAAGAATACGCTATACTTTCTAGTTCTATTCTCGCAAATTCGACTTTATACTGCTGGGCGAGGAAGTTCCCCAAAGGTGGAAATCGAATGATCAAGTTAAAGAACGTCCAAAGAGCACCATAGCCTAGCCGCTTAAAATAAACAGAATACCGAAGTGTCTACATTGTCTTCCTTTTTTGATTTCACCCAGTGCGCCGCAAACGGTGTGACTCAAATTGCCTTCCTCGGATCTAACTCTCGGCCCCAAGTTGTTCGCAAAGACAGACACATGTGAACTCGCGGGAGTCACACCCTGGAAACAAGATGTATACCCAGTAATAATGAAATCCCTCCGTCCTTCGGGACAGATGGCTCAATTGCTTTTATAATCACACACTCACTTACTTTATATACGCACTAATTTCTCTACACAGGTTACTACAACCCGGCGGACTAGATGCCTACCTGTGGTCTTACCCGGGGTTTGACTCCAACATTGTAAAATCCCTGGGTAATCTATGGAACAGTGTGAACCTTTAGTTTATGCGACTGTCCGGGCACTAAGCTCAACTAATAACTGTGAATCAGAGTGGCAAAGAAAAGTCGTAGTTCTTTGAGCGCGAACCTGGGTTCCAGATCAGTTAAAGTCAGATATCCGATTAAAGAATTACATACTGTTGGCCAGGACAGTTCCTTGAGCCGGCCGAAAATGGGACAAAAGCTTTTCGGTCTACTTCGGCCCCTTTATACTCGCCGAGCCATCTTTCGGGGACGACGCTCTCCGGGTCAGGCCAAATTCGGGGATCTTTATCGTTACAGAAATGCCGCCACTACAACCTAATCACCCTAAGCCATGTGGTCTAAATCTGATGTCGATGGTGTTCACTTACCCTTGGGGGAATTTCGGAATCGCAGATCACTGTAGTCTCGGTTGTATACCGAGGTAATCCTGTTTCTATGATTTAGGTTCCATTGCGAATAACATTTTTGGGGGACTAACCTGTAGCTATCGGCATAACTCTCATACTATCATTGATTACTGCATTCAGGTATGGGAGATCTTGCGTTTTAGCAATCGTTATCAGCTCGTCCTTGGAGGGGAATGCTTCGTCAATTTCTTCCACGAGCAGTTTTAGTTTCTCCTGGTTGTTGAGTAGTAGGAGTAATGTGAATGTTGCGGTCGCACCCCCAGTGTCGCTTCCAGCAATCCTTTACACAGGTCAGAAATATCCCAGGAGTTCTATTGCAGGTGCGTACAGGAATAAACACATCTCCTCGAGGACATTCATTTCTGAATATAAGTCTGGATTCGACTTATGCGCATCAAGAAATATTTGAAGGGGATCTTTCTTGGGAGGCCCCTTGTGGGCCATTCGCTTCGCCAGTATGTCGTCGACCATTTCTGTCAACTCCACTCTAGATCATAGTCAGCTTTTCTAATTTGGAATGGTTAAAAGAAAATTAGAGGACAGTTGGACCTTGGCGAGAGGTGACATATCCTCAGAGTAGGTAGATATTGGAATACCGCGGGAGCTATGAGCTAGGTACTTAAGGCTGTGCAGGAGGAGTAAATGGTAGATACTTGAGGAACGGAAACTCGGTGTAAATGGCACCCCTCTTCATACGATCCATGAATATGGTTTTCATTCGCCTGTTACCCGAGGAGACTAAGTTGAATGATCCTCCGAATGATGTAGCGCTCATTATATCCTGAGACGATTTAGCATTTGGCTTACCGTCGAGGGATGGAAGGGAATACCGTCGTCAAATTTCCTAACATCATGTACATATCGATGACGGCCGAGCCATGGCCTTCAGCGCATTTTGCATCCAACACATCCACAAATGCTCCAATACAGCCAAGATAAAGGGGTTCCAGGGAATTTAAAAAGCTGATGGAGAATCCAGGGGCCAGGAGTCGCCTCTAAAAGATATTTTAGTTAGATACTTGTATACAACAATTGCCTCGGGAACACCGAAGTGCCATTCATACCTTTTGTTTGTATCTTGTCTTGTCTACTATAGAGATAAGGTTATCAGCGCCCGTCGGCGGCCGGTGAGATTCATATAGGGGCGCCTTTCTAAGATCCTGCTCGACTAGTACCTGTTGAATACTGTCCTTGCCGGCAACGATAACTTCCGCTGCAGCTATGGTCCTCAGTTAATATTGTTGCCGAGCACGCTTGCATGGCCAACTTGCCTACTCGCACTATATCGCCATATTTCCGAAAAAGTTCCGGGCCCTTATGTATCAAGTTTGCTCGTTATACTCTGCATTATCTAGGGGATGGGGGAAATCTTGTACAAAAAGGGGCCAGGGATTTTGGAGAGCGGCCCTGTAAAGGCGCGCATGAGTACGGTGCAACATCGTCGCACACCCTCGATGAGTATGATCCAGAGCAATACGGTAGTGATACTAAACATATTCAGGATGTGTTATATGGTGAAGATATTTTAGGGTGCGAGGAGCAGTGTAAGGTACTTTGTAATATCCCACGATGGGTTGTTATGTCGGCTTATTACTGCCCTCGCTTGAGGGCGAACGCGGTCGGATACCTTATTCGGTACCTAGCCCAGAACCTCGAGGACACCGTTGCAGTACAGGGCATATAGGAGGTCAAGAAATGGGGAGAGCCAAGAGAAGAGAGGAGCTGAATGTGTCGAGTGCTCTCTTGAGAGGTAAGCTCGCTAGGGATCGCGATGGTGAATACCGGCTTCTGAGAGGGCAAAAATGTCTTCTTCATCCCTAACCCCAGCTTCCCACGCCTTCATATCGTGCGACAAGCTGCCAAGTCGATCAGGGCTCCGGCCTAGCTTGGCAAGGCTTACGGTGTATGCATCTAGTAATCCGCTTACCTGCAGGGAAATGTTGGTATTCCGGATCTCACGATGAGCCTGGTGTGCTATCCAGAATTGCTTTCCTGGTTCGGGTTGCTTGGATTCGAGTCTCGGAGTTTGGGAGACTACATTGTGCGAGTATTGGCCAAACTTCATGCGCAAGTCAGGTATTTAGTGTTATGGATTGACACTTCTTGAAGGGAAAATCATACACGAGAGAAAGAAGGGCATAGAAATTGTATATAGGGATACTCAATATACGCGGGCTGCTTTTAGCTTCCCATGCTGTGTGCCAAGTGTCCTCCACCAACAACGCCAATTAAACCAACCACACAATCTTATGTACAATCCGGGGGGAGAAATAGTAATTAGTCATATATTAAGGGGTGTAATAAGCCTCTGGAGGCCTCGAACTCCGTCCCATGACTGGAGATATTGCCTTTGGTGAAGTGGGTGACCCATAATATGTTTCTGGTTTCGAACCACTACGCGTAAGCGCTGTGCGGCCCGAAAACGTTGACGGGTTCGGCGAAGTTACTGGGGAATGATAGCGAGGATCATGGTCTCGTGTCTCGGCGACAAATCCATTTTGCGGTTCAGGTGGTGGCATCCGATAATGGCTGCCATAAAGCTCGGCAGGCTCAGGTGTTGTTGGCAATTGATAGTGTGTCTTCGGCACATTGTAAGATGTATAGCTTTGAGATTTGGGAGCGGCTTTGGGATCATATGGGGGAGATTTTGAGATTGGGGGCGGCGGAGGCGGAGATGGTGGGGGATGTTTTTGGTTCCTCCGGCGACGAAAGAAATAGCATCCACCAATAATTATGGAGCCTAAAAAGATGGCGCCGCCAACGGAAATACCTGCTATTGCGCTTCCAGGGAGGCGTATGGAAGAGCCTGACGTGGTACTATTACCTGATGGATCTGATACCGCCCGTGTGGGAGTGCGATTAGCGACGTTTGCATGTTGGGCAAAGTACACGTCAAGTTCGGCGTTTTGAAAACCGGTGGCGGGTTTCTTGAGAGCAGCACCTCCCATTGATCTATCAAAGTTAGAACGGAGAGAAGAGCTGGAGAATATAGGGTATCCTACGAGCCTCCTACCACCGAGATCACCTCCGGGGGTACTTGATAAGTAGTAATGTTGGGCATGTACACATTCCAAGCACTACCGCTTACTTTCCCAAGATCCGCATTGTGAACGCCCCATGTGCCCGGGCTGTCACAATCACTGGACAATGGAAAAGTTCCGCCTATAACGAGCATCTGCCCATTATTGACGACATTGCATGATAAAGAATGATGTGGGTAGCCAGTACCAGTGGGTGCCGAGTAATAGTTTATCCATGTGAATGATGGAAGTGAAAGAATCCACATGTCATCAAATCCGGCAGAATCAGCTCCAAATCCGAGGCCGCCGTAAAGGTAACTAGATTCTAGATGTTAGCAACAAAGGCAAGGACTATAGAGGAGCGAAGTGGAGACCGACATGTTGTACGAGGACCGATCTGGTGCCCAAGCGGCATCAGCACAAAATCGCCTTCGGTTTGGTGGGATATTGCCCGTCGCCGTCTGCGTGTACCACTTGGAGCTTTTGATATCATATAGATGGATTGAGCTCATGGGGGAAGCACTTGTGGTCCCGTTGCTGCCCACTGTAACCCCACCAAAATGCACCAACATCCCAACATCGGACGCTGGAATGTAGACCATCACCCCTTCCGCTCGCGGCGTACTGTCTATCCCCGTGGTGTTGCTGAGGATATTGCTGTCCATATCGTATTGTATCAGCCCGCTTGTGGCCAATGGTGGCCCCGTCCAGCCAGGAACAGAGTTATTGCTTAGCCATCCGCCAAGAACAAAACCCTTTCCAATTGATGACACCCCTACTCCAGCTCCCCAGGACACGCTTTGGATAGATCTATCGGTAGGTGACCCAAATGACACCCATTGATCGTAAAGCACATCATATGACAGGAGATTTGGGGGATTAGGTGGGATATTGAAATAATCTCCACCGTACAGGTAGAACCGCTTGTTCACGGAATCAGGCCATAGTACGCCTCCACTGACATCGGGTATCGAGGCATTCTTGGATAAGTTTGCGTGAATTTGAGGCATGTCGATCCGTGGTGGACTTGTCGTGAGATCATGATATGACAACCAAGTATCTGTGACGGTACAGTTAATCACGGCTCACAAATCCCATTCGGTACAAGCTTGAAGACTCCTAGATTTCTAGGGCCCTTACTACCCTAGGTATGGTATACAGTGCTAGATCTCTCGATTCGGCGGATGGAATCGAACTTACTTGAATAGTTGTTGGGGTTCTGTTGAAGGGTATTCATGTTCACTAGCCCTCCATCAATATATAGCCGCTGATCGATAACACATGTTTGGTGCCCAAATCGTCGGCAGAAATCTTTCACGGGGTCCTTCTGCTGCAACGATTCTCGAGCACACAACAGAATCATGCCCAGAATCTTCAGCGCCATTGGCGCCATTGTGGGCAACCGCCGTTTCGATCAGCACTCGAAGGGTTGAGACGTGACTCGTGTCCAGCGGTCACCGCGACACGAATAAACAGATGCGCCGTAAATCAATAGAACCCAAGCTCATGCAAATCCCGCAACGCCAAATCCGGCTACTTCGAAGTGCAATGAAGGTGATCATAAACAGGTACTCAAAAGAAAGAACAAGAGAAGATGCCCGCTGTTCTCTATTTTGGAATGATGGCTGCGAATCGACTTGATCACACCACGGTAGCAGTCGGAGGACGTGGAAGCAAGGATGGGTAGGAAGGATAGCCTTGCTAACATATACGACAAATCTCCCACCACAGTCAGGGTACCCTTCAGCGACTGCTGGCAGCCGCAGTCATCATATTGTTTGCAACAGTCGCGCTCAATGTGCAGTCAGGCGGCAGCGGAAGGATGGCTGGCCCTGGCACAGGGGAGAAGCGAAGATTGGATTGGGATATGCCGCCCAAGCTCCTCAACTGTACATAGTACAGCCCGCCATTTCGCATCTCCGGTCCTTGCGTTTGACCACTAGGTTCGTCCGATGTGGCGGGCTGGGAAAGCCTTCGAGGCCCGAGGCTCGAGGCCTTTCAAACATCACCGCGCATCGTGCGCCGGAGCCGCCAGCACCCAGAATACCGGACGCAATAATTCCAAGTGTACTCACTCATGTAAGGAACAAAGCTGTGGCGGGAGGCCCTGTTTCATGAGCATGTCGAAGGATTTGGATTTGTGTAAGAGGGTGTGCAGCCGGGGGGTCGAAGGGAGAGAGGGGGATGAGCCACGGGGTTTCGAATGAGACATCTCCAACATCATTATTGGGGTCCAGTGCACTGGGACCAGCACTTCTAACACAGTGCTACGAACTACGTAGTTCCTGCGGAGAAAACAAACATGAGAGCGGCACAGAACTAGGAGATCATTCGGAGTAAAACGCAGCTGTGCTGTGCGCATGTTGGCAGAGCTGTCTGTTTGGTATTTCATGTGCGAGTATCCGACGAGTGCCAGCCGTTGAATGTCACATCGCAATATACACACAGTAAAATTGCCAGCATTAAGGTGCAGACGGGGCGTAGTCTGTACGAGTAGGGTTGTCGGATTGGATTGGGCTTGATTGAGTGTTGGTAAGAGGAAGGAGGATCAAAATTACGACGTCCTCGTACTACAGTACGTCCTAGACGTACAGAAGGTCGCTTGCGGGGCCAGCCCTATCTAAAGGCTAGAACACGTCTCCCCTCTGTGAATTCCCATTGATTCCTACCAAGGCACCACGTACGAACCGGCTGTAAACTCCATAATAATAATTTTAAAAGTGCATTTAACTGCATCCTTCCAGCTCCTGTACGGAGTAAGTTGGAGGTTTCCTCAGCCCTGCTGGCTACAAGGCTGGTGTGTGCTTATCCTTGGCCAAGTCAGCCAAGCCACAAACAGCTGGCTTGATAAGTAGCCCTGTTCTCCCCGTTTCTGTTCTGCTTCCAGCTCTGTATGAAATAGTCGGAAATTACCATTAGAGGACTTCTGTGTTTATGGGCTTCTACACAAAACCATCTGCTAGTGGAAACAGATTCCTCACTTATGTGTTTTATGATGGCATTAATGTTTATCCTATAGGCATACTACGTAATTGCCGATCATGTTTGATGTCATAGCAAGAAGGCATTGCACCTCATGAATCACCTGTGGCCCATTATGCTCAAAATGTGAGAGCTCAGGAATGAGGCCCGCCCAAAAATCAAGCCTCACTCAACCGAAATCACCAAGACGGCAAAAGCTTCTAATAAAGTAGTGTTGTTGTCGGGCGGAACAAAACCCATTCTAAATTTAGGCACGTCAAACGGAAAGCCCAATGGGCGCTGTAAGCGCGTATGTACTGCCCCCTTGGTAATTTCAGTCGGGCTTCCCTGCACCCCTTTTTATAAGTACCTATGTAGGAGTGAGGCCCAGCCTGCGATGCTACCCCCTGAGTAAGCTGCAGTTCCAGTTTTCAAACACCACTTGAAAACGCCCTATATAGCTGTTTGGCAGTAACGCTGTATATGGTAGTTTGCGGCTTCGCAAAACATTGTGTAGAATATAAGGATGTCCTAGACATGCACTCGCTCGAAAACGCGCCGCCTGCTCTGGGATTGAAGTTAGTCACATGATGCGACTGTCTGGTCCCAGGTTAAAAGGGGCAAGGGGCTGTTGGTGGAAATTCACGTGATAGAGGTCGGCTTGTTCACCCTATTCTTTAGGTAATATACCCCCTTCACCAACCGGCAGGAATGCAGACAGCAAGCTGATTAGGTCGCTAGATATTTAACAAAATGGGAGAAAGGGGGGGG